>NW_017728886.1:270331680-270334580 GCF_001723895.1 Crocodylus porosus | reverse complement strand
GTTGGCCCTGCTCCCTGGGTACGTGCGGCCGCACAGGCAGGATACCTCCTGGGGCTGGAGCGCCGCCCGGTCGGAAGGCCGGGCCCCCAAGCCGGGGCAGGGTGAGAACTGGCCGGCGCGGGGGCAGAGAGGCAGCGGGGCCCGGGGCGAGCAGGGTGAGGCCAGTGTCCAGTGCCGCCCTGGGGGAAGGAGGCGCCTCTTGCGCGCAGAGCGGGACGAAGCGGGGCGGGAGCGCGCACTTTATTGCGGGGAGGGGGAGGGGCTGTGGGTGCCGTGGGCGGTGCGAGCGAGGCCTGCCCGCTGCTGTCCCTTCGTCCCGGCCCGTGGGGCGGCGCGGCCCTGGGCCAAGGGTCCGTCCCGGGGGCCGCCCATGCGCAGGTCGGCCTGTGCGGGGCCCCGTGTCGCAGGGCGCTGCAGCCAGGGGCGCAGGTGGGCCAGGGCCTGGCTGTACTGGTGCTCCCGGAATAGCTGCTGCTGCCGCGCTCGCAGCTGGTGCTGGTAGGCCCGCAGGATGCCGGAGCGCCGGAGGAGGCCCAGCAGTTGGTGGCGCAGGCGCCAGTTCTCAGCCTTCACCTGCTTGATGTGCTGGATGAGGCAGCGTACGGCCGCCTCCTCCGCGCTCTTGGCCAGGGTCTGCACCTTCTGCCGAGACACCACCGTGTAGTCAGACTTGGCCTGCAGGAACCTGCTCTTGACCTTGTGCATCTGCTCTGTGTGCTGGATTTTTGTGAGCAGCAGCTCCTTCTCCAGCTCCCTGATCCTGATCAGCTGCTCCAGCTGCAGGTCCTTGTAGGGCTGCAGGTCCCCAACCTCCCTGCTCATGAGCGCAGACTTTGTCTCTAGCTCCATTAGCTTCTTTCTCAGCTTCCTCTCCTCCTCAGAGTAATGAGCAACCATCTGCTCTTTCTGCCTGCGCACGGCGCTCAGATCAGAGTGGTTCTGGTCATTCAGCATCACGACAGCGTCCTGGGACTTCTGAGTGTGCTTCCTCATGTAGGTGGTATAGATTTTACTGTTCTGCTGCATCTGCTGCGCCTCCTTGTCCAGAAACTCGTTCTCCTGCAGGAAGTGCTCCACTCTCTTCTTGTACGTGTCTATCTGTTCAGTCAGGATCTTGCATTCCTTCTGAAGGTACCGTTCCCTCTCGGTGACAAGCAGGTCTGTGCTGCAACTTGCATGGGGCTGTTCACTGTTTTTGCTGTTTGTTCCCTGTTTGCTTTTCTTCCAATCTGCAAGTCCCTGATTTGGCTGCCGCTTCTTGGATGCCATGTTCCACGCTGAAGCACCAGGTGCTGCAAAGGGCAACAGAATTGAAGCTTTGAGGGTCCCTTATATTACAATTGAATAACCCATTTCCCATTTGATTATGACTAGGATGGTTTTAACGGTTTGGCATTGCATTTTCAGGCTTGGTCCCTACTTAAGGCTGAGTTGTGTATGTGTGCAAAAGTTTGATAAATGGTATTTGAAAACAGCTTGGCATGCCAAGCTAGTTGAGAATATGCAGCTCCCCAAATGTGAAAGAACAAGAATTGTCAGCTTTACTATTTCTAGCATTTGGAGCATTAACTTAATATTTGGCTGGGGGGATAGTGGGAGGGTGAAAGAGGTGTTTCTTGCTGTTCCCATGAAAAAGTTTGGAGTGTTTCAGCTTGTTGACACATGGTACAGCTTGGTAAAGACTTTTGGCTAAAAGCCCCAAAGATTCTGAGCATATCTTACGATCTCTTTGGGCACCTGCTCTAAAACTGAGGCTGTCAGTGACATCCCCAAGCCATTCGTCAGCTGATGCCTCATCTTCAGGGATCCAGGTCTTCCATTTGCCAAGGAAAAATGTAGATTTTCTCCTTTAAAGGAGAAAAATGCAGGAAATGGCAGGTTTTTTCCTTGCAGGCTGCCAGAGTTCCAACCTGTGAGGGGCTGTTTAGGGCTGGGGGGAGCAGGAGAGGGCGATCAAGCAGAGAGTGCCATGCGTGCACTCACATGCACGTGGCAGTCAGGCAGCATGGTGGAGAGCAGCTCCTTGCAGGTATGTCTATGTGGGGGGCCTAGATGATGCACTGGAGGGGCAGGGGGACATGGGGAGGCATGTGCCCCCCGGGATTTGTCACTCACAGAAGGCACAGAGCTGTAGCCTGGCTGGAGCAACATAGGCAAGAGCCAAGTTTGTGGCCCAGCGGCCAGGACCCAGAGCAAAAGGACAGAGCAGGGTGGTGGGACTTGTTACTACTGCCACTGCTGGGACCCTCATGCCAGCAGTGCAAGGAGTAATTGCCCAGGGTGGGGGGGAAGCTATACTGCCCTTGCCACCTCCTTGCTGCCTGCTACTTGCACGCTGGCCCACAGCTCTACCGCTGCCTTTATGACTCATCTGTTACTCCTTAAACTGCTGGCGGCACAGGGGTCCCGGCTGTGGCAAGGGCAGGGCACTGGCATATCAGGGCTGCTCTACATAGCAGCAGGGGGGACAGCTGCAGCTGGACCCGTGTCCTGGTGATTGAAGGGGGCAAAGGGAGCTCTGATTTTTTCCATGATAAAACCAAAATCAAATGCCAAAATATATGGGTATTTAGAATTTATTTTATTGTACTGATTGAGGCACTGGTAGGCTTCCAAATTACTTTAAAATTGTAAGTATATCAATAAAACATTGTGTTCAACTGACGCCTACATATATAGTGGCATTTCATTTTAATTGTGGAAAAGCATTGATTTGGGGGTTTTTAATCAAAGAATTATGCATTTTTATCTGAGAACTTGGATTTTAATATAGAGAAAACCAGGATCCATATGCTGATCTTAGTTTCATAGTTTCCTAGTTTCTAGGGTCAGAAGGGACCTGAGCAGATCATCTAGTCCGACCCCCTGCCATGGCAGGAAAGAATACTGGGGTCAAATGA
>NW_017728886.1:270326929-270330875 GCF_001723895.1 Crocodylus porosus | reverse complement strand
CGAGCCCTGCGGAACCCCACTGCCCACGTCCTTCCAGGTTGAGAAGGACCCATCCACTACCACCCTCTGGGTGCGGCCCTGCAGCCAATTGGTGACCCATTTGACTGTGTGGGTGTCTACACCACACCCCCCAGTTTCTTAATGAGAACAGGGTGAGAGACAGTGTCAAAAGCCTTCCGGAAGTCCAGGAAGATTATATCTTACAGGTCCCAAGTCCCATAGTGTAATTATTTCTCTATAGAGGGGATCATGTGTAAGGACTCCAAAGTGCTCTTTCCGCTACACAGCTGATGAGATAAGCCAGGGCTGTTCAACTGTGAGGGCTTGTGGCCCCCCAAGCTCCTGCCCAGCCGCTGCTGCCCCATCACTCTGCTACAACAGCACTGTCCAGTTGGTGACCTGCAAGCCACGTGCAGCCTGCAAGTGCTTAACTTACAACCTGTAGGTTCCTGCCATCTTCACTTCCTTAGCAAAGTGGGATTAAGAGCTGATTTGGGTCCGAAGTTAAAATAGGACAGGCTCTGGTAAGAGCTGTGGAAAGGACAGATATTCTCTAAGTACCCTGCTTTAGGAAAAGAAGGGACTTGCTGGGGCCCCAAATGTTCCCAGGCATATGATGGAAGTAGGGCATCAGCTACAGAACTCAGCCTGGGTGTCTAAAAGCCACTCTCCACACCCCCAACCTGAAGCATCTCTTCGAAAAGTCACTGACTTCAATGCTTTTGCTTTCCTCGACTCTGAAATTGTAATAAAGTTCCAGGTTGTTTCTCTGTCAAGGCACTCCCTGGAGCTGTTAGGTTGATAATTTCTGCTAATGAAACCTTGAAGACTCTTAGCAACTGGCTGGATTCTGAACATGCTGGTCAGGCCAGCCTTGCTTAATTGTGCGTATCCATGGTGATGGAATCTTATGATGTCATAAATCAGACAATGTGCAAGACATAGAAGGGGACTTTGATGTAGCAAAGCCCATCTGTTAGGTGCCCTGTTGTCTGTGAGAGTTCTCGCGCTTATGCTAAGTACCTGAGATAGACAGAAGGTAAAGGTGAAGGAATAGGTGCAGCTTGAGCCCCTGCCTTCTCTGGGGCTTCTCTGCTTAGGCTCAACATCTGTGACTATTCTTATGGAGGGGTCTTTCCTTCAGAAACAAAGGAGGGGAAAGTCCTTTGTTTCAAAGTGGCCAGAGAAGAAAGTGGGGGTGCTGCTTTGGCTCAACAGATGACTGAAGCATTTGTGCAAGCTGTGGGAGAGTGCACATCACGTCCCTTTGCCTAACTGGGGAGGGTACATGCACTCCCCACCTCTCAAACCAGCACTTTGACCACCAAGCCCTGTGATGTTTCTGTGAGGGCCTCCCTTGGTGTCTTCTATTAAAGCTATATCACTTTTTTCTGGAAGAATTAAGTATTCACTGGCTGCACACACAAGTACTGCATGACTGCACAGTAACTGGAGTGACTGCACAGTAGTATTCCCAAGTGCCTGTTTGGTGATGCTGACTGCTTCATGGCATGTGATGCTACTGGGCAGTAGTAACAAGTTACTACGCAGTCAGCGTTTCATGTAGACGTGGCCACTGGGTCTGATGGTGTTTGGGCTGTGTGCTCTGACTAGTTAGCGAGTGTTGCTTGCTAAGTGGTTGCTGCCTTTGGGCTGACAAGGCCTTAAAAAGCAGACAGAACCAGCCCTGGCCTAGGACAGCAGGAAAGGAAAGCAGTTGAGGGAAAGGGAGAGCAACTAGGCAGTTTGCAAGCAGTTTGCAGGCCAGTTGGCTGCCCCCCTCCTTGAAGGGGAGCTATTCAGGCAAGTTATTCCTTTAATTGACAATTAAGAACAACTAACCTAGAGATCTAGGTAAAGTAACATAAATTTAGCATTTAGATATTATTTTACATATCAATACATGTCCATATTTAACTCCAATTAAGGGTGAATAAGGTTAGAGAGAAGGTCAATCTATAAGTTCAAGTTTCTAATCAAAAGGAACCCATACATTACAAAAACTAACTAAAAGAGCAGGAAGGTTTTAATGTTTTAAAAAAATGCAGGCAGGGGGCTACTAATTTATTGTACTGAGTGTAGCATGTATGATTACCTGCCCCAGGGGCAGGTTTTGTGTGTGCATGCACTAGTGCAAAAAGTTTATAATTCTGAGAGAACAAGCTAGGGTGGTGGAACTGGAGCAGCTAAGGGAGGCAGTGAGGATCATAGATGAAGCTTTCAGGGATACTGTACAGCAGTCCCACCTTCACTGTGGCAGCCCCCATGAGAATGAAAGCTTCAGGAATGGACAGCATCAAGATGGGAAGGAGGAAAACTATCCCTTAAATGACACCTGCTTTCCAGCTGATGAAAGTGGCCTCTTGCACCAAGGATACTCTTCCAAGGGAGGAGACCCCCCCCCCCCACAGGATAGAAGTAAGCAAGTGGTGTTCGAGGGGAATTTGATCATTAGGCATAAATAGGTGAGTTTGAGACATCCAGGAGGACCATAGAATCATAGACAATGAGGGTTGGAAGGGACCTCATGAGGTCACATCTAGTCCAAACCCCCCCACCTCCCAAGCCCTGTCTATAGTCTTTCTCCTCTTTCAGTAACAAGAGCACTAAATTCCCTGTTACAAGATAATACGAACATGCTGAGAAGTCAAAGGAGATCATGTTCCTAAGAAATTGTTGAATATGGAAGCTTCAGGAGTTACAGGAATGGGGAAGATTCAAGTGAAGGTGGCTGGATCAAATGAAGGAGGATATATACATATAAAATGTATATTATTATCATTGACAGAGCAGTGGGGAGAAAGGAGTTTTAAACCACCCACACCAAGTTTGTGAGAATAAGACTGCTGAAAAGCAGGGAGAAATCAACAAAACTTCAGAGTTCACATGGCCCCAAGGAGAAGCAAGAACCAGAGCTCTACCCAGGGAAATGAGGGCTTGGTAATTCCTCAGCATCTGGTCCCGGTAAAGCCCCTTGTCTTCATCTTCCAGCAGCTCCCACTCCTTCCACATGAAATACACTGCCACATCCTCAAAGACCTCCCGCAGCTGCAGGCACAAGCGTTACACCATCAGTGTCTCTTGTTCCAGTTGCTTCCAGTTCCCACAGCCCTATCTGGAATTAGTCTATACTAAACTTATTTGCAAGATCAGCTATGACAGAGGCTGGGCTATGATGCTCACGGGCTCCTTGAAGACCCTGGGTGTAGATTGTCAGGGCCATCTGACTTGAAGGTATCCAACCTCTCTAGGTGTTCCTTTATGAGGTCAGCTTTGATGGAGGGCAGGGAATCTCCCACACCCAGACCTCCCTGTCCCATAGCGGGCATGGGTGTCCCACGGGACTGATGAAAGACCGATGCAAAGTACCCATTTAATAGGTTGGCTTTTTCCTGGGCACAGTTATTCCATCTGGTTTATGGGCCCCTCCTCAGAAGGCGGCTGAGGAAGGGCCTGTAAACTTCTTATGCAGAAGGAGGGTGGAAGGCACATGAACAGCCTCTGGGGGCTGACATTTGCAGTACTTGAAAGGCCTGTTGTGAACACAGGTCTGTGTTATAATCTCAAAGTCTCCTGTTGAGGCTACTTTGAGACATTAATTCTCCAACACGGTCTTTCCTGTCCTCCCTTCTCCAGTTGGTCTATCAGCTTATCCCCTGGTCTTTGTATGGCTGGACAGGACAAGGAGTCATTTCTCACTATTTCCTGAATGTAGCAGAGTTTCCAATGCCACAGGGAAAGTGGGGGCTACTTTCTGTTATAATGCCTTTTAAGGACAATAAACTTCATGTTTGTTGTAAGACCCTGAAGAGATTCTGCATGGTCGGGGTGGGGGATTTCATAGATTTCATAGACGTTAGGGCTGGAAGGGACCTCGGGAGATCATCGAGTCCAGCCCCCTGCCCAAAGGGCAGGAAGTCAGCTGGGGTCATAGGATCCCAGCAAG
>NW_017728886.1:270307483-270326829 GCF_001723895.1 Crocodylus porosus | reverse complement strand
CAAGAGGAGACTGAGGGTGGATCTTGTGGCTGCCTACAACTTTATCAGGGGCCAGCAGCAGGGACTCGGGGAAAGTCTGTTCACCAGGGCCCTGTTTGGAGTCACCAGGAACAATGGCCACAAGCTGAGGGAGGATAGGTTTAGTTTAGATATTAGGACAAACTATTTCACTGTAAGGGTGGCCAGAGCCTGGAGTAGGCTTCCCAGAGAGGTGGTGCTCTCACCTTCCCTGGAAATCTTCAAGAGGGGACTGGATAGGCACGTGGCTGGGGTCTTATGACTCCTGCCACCAGCAGTGCTCCTTCCTGCCCATGGCGGGGGAAAGCGGGGGGGTGGACTTGATGATCTGTCTAGGTCCCTTCCAACTCACTGATTCTATGATTCAATGGCGTTTCATTTTGATCATGGAAAAACGTGGCTTCTTTTTTAATCTGAATATTAAAACTGACACACCATACACTAGGCAGACAATGAGACAACATATCTTATACCCATGGGCTAAGGCAGGAAGTATTGACCTTTGTAGATAAGATAAGCATTACCTTATCTACAAAGCCTGGATGTTGGCAGTGTTTCAGTGGTGGGGGGCTTCTGCAGTGTTTTGGCAGTGGGGATGTCGGAATGGGATTTAGAGGTGTGGCAGCAGAGAGAAGTGATGGCTGGGTCATGAACACCAGCCTACCACAAAACAAGCCGTGTTATTTCAGCTTGCTGCTCCTAAAGTTTGCAAACTCCTGAGCTAAGTAGCCAAGAGAATGCCCCATCAAAGCAGCCTTTACGAAGATGAGGAGCAGCTGCTCTTCCATGAGGCTGAACAAATGACTTCATACATGAACTTGTTGCAAAAAAAAAAATCCATTAGCATAGTGGATTGTATTAACAGGCGTGTCGCTTGCAAATCAAGGGAAAAGAGTCTTTTGCTCTAGTTGGCACTGGTGAGTCTTGTACTTCAAAAAGAATGTGGACAGATTGGAAGGGGTCTAGTGGAGAGCAACAAAAATGATTAGTGGCCTGGGAAGCATGACTTATGAGGAAAGGCTGAAAGAACTAGGGTTATTTAGTTGAGAAGAAAAGATGGAGGGGGGGGATTTGATAACAGTGTTCAAATATCTGGAGAGGTTAGAAAGAGGATGGAGTTTGGCTCTTCTCTGTGGCTGCAGGGGCAAGACTAAGAACAATGGATTCAAACTGAACTTCTTTTCTGACTATGAGGGTGATAAGCATTGGAACAGGTACATAGAGAAGTAGTGGAATCTCCATCCCTGAACATGTTCAAAATCAGGTTAGAAACACTTACTTTACTGGGATGGTTTAGAAAGGCAGTTAGCTGTGTTAGTCTGAAGACAGGCAGAAGGTAGGGTAGATATGCACCTTATAGACTAATAAGATGTATACATTTCATAGACATTAGGGCTGGAAGGGACCTCGGAAGATCATTGAGTCCAGCCCCCCTCGCCCCAGGGGCAGGAAGTCAGCTGGCATCACAGGATCCCAGCAAGATAAATGTCTAGTTGACTCTTAAAGGAGTCCAGAGTGGGTGCTTGCACCATCTCTGGCAGCAGTCTGATCCAGGTCTTAGGGGCTCAGATTGTAAAGAAGTTCTTCCTTATGTCCAGCCTGAAACTGTTTTGGAGAAGCTTGTTACCATTTGACCTTGTCATCCCATGGGGGCACTCTGGTTAACAGGTGTTCCCCCGGATCCTGATGAACACCCCTGATGTACTGACAGGCAGCCACCAGGTCCCCCAAGCCTGTGCTTTTCCAGGCTGAAGAGTCCCATACCTCTCAGCCTCTCATCATAAGGCCTGTTTTCCTGCCCTCTGATCGTGCGCATGCTCTCCTCTGGCCTCTATAGAGCACAAGTTTTCGTGAACTCAAGGTCACTTCATTAGATGCTGTGAAAGGACAGCAGAGAGCAGTGTGCAAAGTGGGGGTGGGTGGGATGGTATAGTCAGGGATGATCCTGCCTTGACTGGCGGGGGTTGGACTACATGACCTCCCATGGTCCCTTCCAGCTCTATTCGCCTATGACCCTATAAACCTCTAACTATGAGCAGAGCTTGTGTCTGGTTACAACTCATGCACAGATGCCAGCTTGTGGGTCCTGTCATTACCTTCTTAAAGTAATTTGCCACATGCAGGGAATTCCCACTCCCTCCCCTCCCATCCGCACCCCCCACTGCTGAACTGGAGCTGAGATGAAATGGCAGAGCAAGGAAACTCAAATGATGCTTCAGGGGCTTCAGTTAAAATACAACAAGGAAGTTCTCAAGGAAAAAGGGGTCAGCTAACAAGCACACTGGCTGGGAGGTGGAATGAAATCTCCAGTTGCCATCCAGCATGAGACCCTGTTCTAGGGCCTGGACTTATTTTTAGAGCCCTGGTTTCAAACAAACAGTATGAAAAACCCCACCCAGAGAAGAGCAGCCACATCCTTTCTCTGTGACAGCACTTCTTGATGCTAGAGCCACTGATGTCCCAGGGGCAGGATACCTGCATCTGCCTTCCTGTGGGTCACATGCTTGCACCTGGTCACGGGCCCTGCTGGCCCTGTCTCCCAGTGCCACTACAGCTGCCGTGAGACATACATGTGTGCCTCACTGCCCAAGGCCTGCTACAGAACAGATGCTGTGAAGGAGAGATTGAGGTAGTGTTGTAGTAGAGTCCAGCTCATGTCTGGAAGGATTACATCCTTGGCCTTTAAAACAGAAACCAGGTCTTACATAGGATGCTTGATAGCAAGCAGCCCAGATGACACCACCCTCCAGCTGTCACGGCGTATGAGTGGATGACAGTATCAAAGTGTCACATGATGAGGTGTACAGTCCCATTTTGTATTGAGGGGACCCATTCCCAGGACACTGCTGCACTGACACATGCTACTACACCATGCACTCCAAAA
Organism: Crocodylus porosus; assembly: GCF_001723895.1. Taxonomy (NCBI): domain Eukaryota; kingdom Metazoa; phylum Chordata; order Crocodylia; family Crocodylidae; genus Crocodylus; species Crocodylus porosus. The sequence continues at coordinate 270,323,927 of NW_017728886.1, read as the reverse complement.
ACCTCATTGTGTTCACTGCTGTCAAGCACAACTCTTGCCTCTCCGGCTGTCACCACTCAGGGTCAGACCAATTGCCATATTTGGGGGTCAGGAAAGAATTTTACCTCATGGTCAGATTGGTATGGATGGGGGGAGTGTTGCAGGGGGGTATGGTCTCTGCCTGGGGCCTCTTGAGTGTCTACTGAAAACATTTTTGAGAAGCAGGACAGTGGCTGCCTTGATTCCCCTGCCTTACCTGTGGCAGGTTACAGTGATAGGTCTGTGCTGTGTCAGGGTTCATGGTAGTTTTATGTAGCGTTTAGATTATGATTGTCTGGGCTGGGAGGTCCCTTCCCACCCCACTTCTCTATGACTTTATGGCACACACACTCTTGCGCGACCTGTCAGCTGGGGATGAGAGCAGTGGCTTTATAGTGAACCCTGCCTCTTCAACCCTGACTGTGTTTTCTTCCTGCAGGACCCCCTACCCCTCATGGCTCGCCGGTCCCAGTGTTCTTCGCAGGGGGACAACCCCTTGGACCCCAACTATCTCCCACCTCATTACAAGGAGTATTACCGCCTGGCACTAGATGTGCTGGCTGAGAAAGGGAAGGAAAGTTACCAGCGTTTCCTGACAGAGGAGGGAGCCCCTGACTTCCTCTGCAGCTCAGAGGTGGACCACATCATACAGCACCTTCAGAAGCCCCACTATGCCAACCAGGAGAGTAGTGGCACAGATACCGCACTGAGTGGTGACACAGATGGATCTTCTGGGACCTACTGGCCAGTGAACTCTGACCTTGCAGTGCCTGAGCTAGATCTGGGCTGGCCAATGGTCTTCGGGTTCAGGGGGACAGAGGTAACTACCTTGGTGCAGCCACCACCTCCAGATAATCCCAGCATCAAAGAAGAGGCCCGCAGGATGATCCGAGCAGCACAACAGGTGAGTTGGACATGAGCTCAGCCCCAGCAGAGCTACAGCAGTGAGAAGGGAGGAGGTGGTGGAATGCAGCAACGCTATGCTAATCTCTATGACAGTAACTGACATCCAGACCCAGTAGGCTACTCTGCTGCTCAAGAGAATTTAAGGGGGTAGAAACAGCTCCCTGAGAAGAGTGGTGGACCAACAGGGTGGGTGGGGGCAGGTGGCTCTTCAGAGTTCTTATCATGCGACGTGACTTTAAGTATTGCTACGAGAAGGATTTGGGCGGGGGAGCACAAATGCAAGCATTGGACCTCGGGCGCTGGCAATCCATGATACATTGCTGCCTGAGAATCTTCCTGTCCAGAGGCTGACAGCACACACAGAGCTGGTGCAGGGCCTCTTCAGCCTTGCCTTCAGTGCCTGGCCCAGGAGGGAGTCAGGGACCAGTGTACTGGATGTGGCCAGAGCTCACTGTACTACACTGTCCTCTGATCCCCAGGGCCCATGTGGAACCATGGGAAAGAAAACAGAAGCTAAAGTAGTGCTGAGGCTGCTCTACTTGCACCTAGAGCTGGACAGGGGCCTACAAAGCTCTAAAACACAGGGAGCCCAAAAATGGATTAAAGACACCCTCCTCACTCCCAAGCAGAAAAAATACAAGCTGTGCTGCATACTGGGCCACTGTGTTGGCAACAGTAACTTGAAAAGATGTAGAGTTCAGGAATGGGCAAGAAACTCAGTGGGAACTCCGAGTGTAAGGCTGTATCAAAGAGCCAGGTGGCTGCTGGGTGTACAGCCAGAGGAGGAGCGGAGGGCTGAGGTTATAGCTGTATACAGCACTGGCCAGGGCTAGAGTCCTGCATTCCCATTCTAGTCTCCACCTTCAGTGTTGGGGACAGCACAGAAAAAAGCCACAAGAAATGATTCAGAGACTAAAGAGAGGGTCTTAAAGCGAGAGGCTGAAAGAGCTTGTTTAGCCAATCTGAAAGATTAAAGGTGACTTCATCCCAGTGCCTAAAATGCTTTCAGAGGAATAAAAACCAGGTGCTAAAAGGCTCTTGAATCTGATCACAAAAAAACAGGAGACAGTGACTAGAAGCTGAAGCCAGACAGTCAGATGAAATAGTAAGATCAGTTTTTAGCAGGGGAAAGATTTAACCATTGGCACAAAGTGTCAGGTGAGGTGATGGCTTGTGTCTAAAATCCAGGCTGGGAGCCTTCCAGGAAGATGTATCTTAGCCAAATAGAAGTTCCTGGACATTGCAGAGATAACTTGCTGCAGTGAAACTGCCTGTGATGTGCAAGAGTTTGGACTGATGAAATGAACCTGTCTGGTCTTGAGAAGGAAGGGGAAACGTATGGAGCAGCTTCAACTAAAGAATGTCTTCCAGAAAAGGCATCCAGTATGAATGTAAGGCAGAAAGAGGAGGCACTGCCCCTGGCAGTTTGCCGCCACATTAATCACCCTCAGTTAAAAGTGCTTGTCTGATTTTTAATTAAGCAGGCATCAGTGAGAGGTCACATGTAGGCAGGCACAGAACTGTAATGCCCTTGCTCTCTTCCTCCCTCTCTTTGTCTTCCCCAAAGGTGGTAGCTATAGTAATGGACATTTTTACGGATGTGGATCTGCTGGGTGAAGTGCTGGATGCTGCTGCTCGCAGGGTCCCTGTTTATATTCTGCTGGATGAAATGAACTCTCAACTCTTCTTGGATGCAGCTGCTAAGTGCAAAGTCAACCTGAACTATGTGGATGTGAGCATAAGAGGGGATGCAAGAAAGGATTGGTGCTGGCACACTGTGTGGTCTGGTGTTATATAAAAAGCTGAGGAGGAGGGCGCAGTGTTTCTGCTGCAAGGCTGAGGGGAATCTGGACAAGAGGGGAGAAATGGCCCAGCACTAGGGTGGCAGTGAGGGCTGGAGTTGGCCTGGCTGGAAGCACAGTGAGATACGCCAGCTGGACAGAAGGCAGTTGGATGGAAAACTAGTGCTGATGTTATGGGAGGCAGGGGAGCTGAAGGGAACAGGGGGTAGCTGCTGCCTGGGGTGGCTCAATCTCGTCTCTGCTGGCTTGCAGTTCCTGCGGGTACGGACAGTGGCTGGTCCCACATATTACTGCCGCACAGGGATGTCGTTCCAAGGCCACTTGAAAGAGAAGTTCCTGCTGGTGGACTGCATGGTGGTGCTGAGCGGTAACTACAGGTGAGGAGCAGCTGTGGACCCATGTGCCCCCTCTTCCTCAAGGGAAAAGGCTGGTAGGAGGGGTGGGTTCTTGCAATGTCAGCTTCAAACACAGCAGCAACAGAACTGCACAGCCCTATGGAGCACAGCAGCAGTTCCAGGGGAAGACAGGCAGTTCTGTAGCTAGAGCAGCTGTACAGAAAACTACCAGTGAGCATCTTTCACATCCAGGACTTAACCATGTCTGAATGAAGGTTGGTAGCTGCTACAGTTCGCTTCAGAACCCAGAGGCATTGCAGACACCGGGTTTGCCAATGACAGTCTAGAAAGTGCCTAGCTCTAATAAGCCCAGGCTGTCACCTCAACGGCTGTGCTCTGAGAGAAACCAGTAATGAGACAGAGTCAAATTATAATTGATTTTTGGCTTGTTGCTAAACCTGTCTTAGAAGTGCTGTCACAAAACAGTTTAAGTAGCTAAAAAGGTTGTGCATGAAAAAGTAGGATGTGAAGAACAATGTGTATGACTAGCATAGGAACAACTCTGGGATAGTGGTCAGTGCTTGAGTGCAGATGGGAAAACTGGTACTGGAAGGGTCCTCCTCCACCAGCAGCTCCTCATTCTGACAGGAGCTGCATTTTGTGATCCCACTTACAACCTCATTAAACTTCATCTTAGAACTCACCAGGTACAACCTCACTAAACTTCATCTTAGACCTCACCAGGTTTCCTGTCCCCATGACTCCTGTCTAAAGGCTGATCCAGAACCTCACTGTCTTGATGGTTACAAACTTTCTTTTAATTTTCAGCCCAAATTTACTCAATGCGTGTATGTACCCGTTTGTTCCAATGCCAGCATCATTCTTCCCTGGTGCTTATTGCAGTGATGAGTTTGGACACCAATCACATCCCTTCAATCTTTGTTTCACTCATTTAAACAAGCCAAAGTCTTTCAGGCCCAAATCCAAAAGAAGAGATTGGGCTTGGCAACCCTGAGCTTTCACTTACCTAAAAGTTAGGTTTCCAGCTCTGGATACAGAACTGACACAACCATGAAGGGCACCTATGTTAACTCCCTGTGCTTAAATGGGGAGACTCTTGTGCCTGGGGCTGGTGTCCACAACACTACATGTGCTGAGTTCTGGGGAGGTCAGTGCCTAAGCCAGCCCATAGCAAGAGAAAAGTGGAAATTCCACTCCTCTTTCCTGGGCCTGGGCAGCATTTAGACACCTATATGAAACTGAGATTCAGAGCCTGGAACCACCACCACTGAGACAGGATTGCCTGAATCCTAGATGCACATACCCTTGAGACCACTTTCTGCACAAAAGCCTGAGAGATAAATCACTTGTCCAGGGATGAGTCGTCCAGTGCTCTCACCCCTGAATTCACATCCACACCACAGCCCCAGTCACCAGTCTGTAAAAAAACCCTATCTGGGGCCAGAAGGAAAGCAAAAACAAGGGGGCCTGGCTCTGTAGTTCAGTGGTGAGGAATTCACCCAGTATAGGGAGGCCTGAGTTCCAATCTTTGCTAGTAGGCATATTTCTATCTCCTAATCACTTCCTGATGTGAAATACATCAGCAGGGACCTGGCTGTAGTAAAGGCTCATCTACACAGGACACTCAGGGAAAAAAATCATTCTAAATTAATTAAATATGTTAATTCAAAGTTGATGAGTTAAACCACATTAAAACACACTCACTTCAGAGTTCAAACAATATTGATTAATTTCCAAAGCAGATAAAACTAAGCTGAATTAAGACCCCTTTACTTTTGGCTGAGAACATCTACCCAGAGGTTTAATGTAGCTTGACTAAGCCACTTTAAAAGATGATTTTCCTGAATTTCCCTCTGCAGACAAGTGCAGGCTCTGGTGGGAGTAGCAAGACAATATTTGTGAAAAATGGGGTCTCTTCCTTGCAGGCCCACCCTCACCTCTGTGCCCAAGCTTTGGGTGAATACATTACTGAGAAAGGAATAATGAAATTAGCTTTAAACATATTTTATATGATAAAACAAAAATAATTCATCACAAATTTCAAGTAACGGGAAAATATGCTTATGCAGTTATCTCCCTTTCTCCCTGTTTTCCTCTGGTCTCTTGTTATCAGTAGCTATGTTATATGTCTCAAATTAGAACATGAGCCCTTTACCTCTGGGTCTGGCTCCTATACTGGTCTGTAGAATCTCCTGTGCTTCTAATGCCCCATAAAATCAATAATTATTAGGTCTGGGAATGCCTGTATCTAGTAGAAGTCTGCCAGTGGTACCTGGTGCCAGTAGAAGGTTGGCCAGTCAATGCACAGTGGACATGGTACCCATGAAGTGACACTCCAGGTGCTAACCTTTCTCGTTCTCATTTCTTATTGCAGCTTCATGTGGTCCTTTGAGAAGATTCACAGGAGCATTGCACACATCTTCCAGGGGGAGCTGGTGTCCAGCTTCGACGAAGAATTCCGCATCCTCTTTGCACAGTCAGAACCCCTCATTCCTCCAGCCAATGTGTTGGTGAAGGCAGAGAATTCATTTCCTATTGCTCCCTTTGGAAACAATTCACCCTTCTTTCCAAACAACCCACCCCAGCTGTTCCCAAGGGAGGACAATTTCTTGCCTTCCTTCATGGACAGAGTGGATCAAGACAGATTCTTCCTGTCCAATTTCAGGCGGGATGACCTGATGCGCCACACCATGGAAGGGTCTGCCATGCGCATGTATAAAAAGGTGGAAATGGAGAACTCTCAGGTGGATCCAGGCCGGGGGCTCCTCCGTGCCAAGCAGCTGGAGCTGGATTCCTTCAAGAGGCACAGCTTTGCTGAAGGAACATTTGAAAACTTTTCCTCCTTGAGGCAGTTTTCCAGGCAGATGTTTATGAACAACTTGGATGACTTTAAAATCCAGTCCAGCCATTTTCAGAAGGACCAGTTCTACCAGGATCAGTTTGAACATCCCCATGCTGCTGGGAGGCCTCAAGGGCTCTTTGAGAGAATCCGAGGCGGCAGGACAGGGTTCAATGAGCTGGAGGACTATGGTGAGGGCCCCAGATACCCTGAACTTGAATCCAATCTCCCACATGAGGGCTTCCCCTTGCGGTTGGATTATGTACCCTCAAACTCTTCCAGGGAAGTGAAGCATGGCTCAGACCACATGAACCGTGCAGGCAATGGCCCACTGGGAGCAATGGCTCTAAGGAGGCAAAACATAGGGCAGAAATTTATGTGCCAGACATCACCCACACAGAAATACAGCCTGGAACAACGCTTGTTTTTACAAGACAAAGACCAGGATCCAGATAAGGACAAGAAAGTCCAGGAAAATAGAACTGGTCTGCGCAACTGGAGGATTTCTTCCTACCTGAGTGGGTACCAGTCTGAGCCAGGAGAAGAAGGTCTCCCAATGCCAATGGAATCTGAGGCCTATAACGATGTCCTAGGGGAGCCCATCCCAAAGTTCACCAGTGACCTGTTCCCAGCCTTCAAGACCCCCCTGCCATTTAGCAAGTCACTGGCACTCAACAGTGCTAAAGAATCTCCAGGTGCTGACAAGGCAGGTGAGGATGCCTCCCTTGCAAAACAGGATTCCTTCAGGTCCAGGATAAATCCGATAATCCAGAGAACCTCAAGACTCAGGTCCTCTTTGATTTTTAGTGCTGCCAAGTTAGAGCCACAGAACACAGCAGAGAAGGTTCAGATGATCCAAAAGGAGCAAATGTCCAGTGAAACAATAAGAGACAATGAAACAATAAAGACAACCACTTCTGCTAAAGTGGCAGAGCTCTTGGAAAAATGCAAAACAGGGGGCAAAGATACAGTCAGCCACACCAAAGCTGTTTCCAGTTTTCTCCAGGAAGAATCACAGAATGCAGAGAAGAAATGTACAAAATCCTTGCAATACAAGATCTTGGAGAGCAGGATGGTAGACACAAAAGAAGCATGTGCTACTTATAAAATGCACACAGATGCTGAGAAGCAGTTTGGCATGGCTCCATCAGCCACCAGGCTGCTTGAAACATTAAGCAAAGATCCCATAGTACATATTAGAAATAAAGAGAACAATCTGGCTTCTCGGTTCTGCTCCGTAGAGAATAAACCTGCTCTTCCAAAGAAGGAGAGCCTTTTATTTGTAGGAGACACTCAGAAACTTGCTCTTCCAGAGAAGAAGGAAAAGCGGATGCTCCAAGAGGACACCCAGAAACTAATGAATGCAGAACTAAAGAAATCACAGGCAAGGATAAGCACATCAACCGTTGAGAGTTTATCCAAGAAACATGGATCTGAGAGCTCTCTCAATATGTCTGAGGAAGAAGGCTCGAAACAGGAGCCAAATCCAATAGAGTTCTTAAGGAAAGGGTCGCTAAGGCTGAAACAGTTCCTGCACCCAAAAAATGAAAAGAAATCAGAAGAAGAAACTATTCCTGAGAGTGGGAAGCCTGACAAACAGAACATGACCTTCAAACGAACTTCTCAGGGGGTTAGCCAAGACATGATGGAGGAAGAGAAATCTCAGAAGTTCACAACAGTTGCCCCCAAAAGCAACCAAGTTCCTCAGACCAGGTTTGCTTCATCCACAGCTAATGCCCTATATAGCAGCAACCTCCGTGATGACACCAAGGTAATTTTGGAGCAAATTTCTGCCAATAGTCAAAAGAACAGAGCTGAACTAGCCAGGCAACTACCATCTACCAGTAACCCTGATCTTTCCAAGTCCACTACCAGCTTGGAGAGCAAAGGTGAGAAAGAGAAAAGTTGCAACATAAACAGATCAGAGAGTTTTAGCAGCCACAGGCGGAATCTTCAGAGGCAACCATCAGAGGACAGTGACACCCTTCTGAAAAAAATGGAGAGTATGCGGAAGGAGAAACGAGTCTATAGTAGGTTTGAGGTCTTCTGCAAGAAGGAAGATCAAACAAGTCACAGTGAAGAGGAATACGACACAGATGCGAAAGACAAGAAAATGGGAAAATTCATGCCCAAACTCTTGGGAACCTTCAAAACCAAAAAGTGACCTTAGAAATGCTGCCTAATTCCAGCTGCTGGGGCCATAACCACATGTCAGAGGGAGAGGAGGTTATACTGCTAAGATGGACACCAGCAATGCATGGAATACCCCTTTGAGGATAAGTAGGAATACACACAGCACTCTACTCCTGCAGCATGACCTGCACCACAAAGTCACAGGGTGCAGGGTAATCAATGCAATACAATGCTAATTTAAAAACAAATAAATTACCTGATTGTAAGAAGAGAAAAAGATAAAATAGAGTCTGTATGATCCACTCAGGGAACTTCCTGCTCTCAGGGAGGGGAAAAATACCGATTCAAAACTCTGCCCTGAGCTAGGAAATCTGTGCTTCTCACTGAAAGAGCAATGCTGATTTTTCAGCTGTTTCTCAAGTTCAGGTCCATTTTCTCTAGTGCCAGGAAGAGGTTTTTGAAAGCTCCCAAGATAAAGACCTTTCTGTAAACTCTGTGCCTCTACCTGTGGCGATGGCCCTGACCATCAGCATGTGTACGTTTTTTGTATTTAGCATTTTATTTTTTTAACTGTAATAGGAAATGCACTTACATGTTACAGGAGCAGCCTGAGCAGGCACCTGGAAGGCAGCAAGTGAGGGAATTGACAGGATACATGGGCATAGAAAGTATATCCAAGACTGCAGTGTAGATAAGCTGAGCTAGTGGGTAGCTGAATTATGCTTGTACAATGCAGACTTCACCAAACAGAAGCTTTCTTGAGACAGTGCCTCCACAAACAGGTGTCTTCACTCAGGGAGGTGTTTGTAGCAGAGGATAAGCCATTTCAAGTGCTCACAGGTCCCTCACTGAGCTAGGAAGGGAGATAGGGTTCAGAGAAAAGAAGGGAAACACTGAGCTTTATTGTAAAATTATCCTTTTTGTAAGCTCAGAAATGGTTTATTTCTCATATATTTCTTTCTGGTGTTTAGTACCAAGGCTGACTATGCAACTTTTTGAGGGGCGCAGACAGAAGTGACAATTTTCACCTGAACAGCCACAGAAACTGGTCTATAGCCATGACCAAACATAAGTGTATGGCTGAAGACTAATTAAAAATGGCTGACCAGGTGACAATCTGAACCTTCACTGCATGACGGGGTCAGATGAAGACATTTTAAAACAGAATATCGTATGCAACTTGTGTCTGCGCTGTCCCCCCACCTGCCAGTGTTTTCAGAATGGGAGAGAGGGGAAAGGTTGCAGAGGGAGTTTGGTTTGGGGGGTTTTCAGCCCCCACTAGAGGGTTGGGTGAGTGTATTGGAGCCCTCTGAGGCAGGGGAGCTCCAGTTCACCCCCACCATCCAGTGCTGGCTGGGGATCCCTAGAAAGAGCTCCCTCTGCTCCCTTCCACCCCCCCCACCTCATTTTCCAAACATCCAGGGCTGGCAGGGACCCTCGCTAAGGGAAACTAGCGCAGGCTGCAACTCAGCTAGAGTCCCCTCTCCTTTGGACCCAGCAGTGAACTTCTGCTTGGTCTGGTGAATTGTTAACTCAGCACAAAGCCTTCTCAGCTACAGCGGGGAGCTGCACTTCCGTCTGCGCCCAAAGAGCCTAGGCTAGGCTGTACAATTCACACTGTGATATTGAATTATTTGGTGGGGGGGTGTAAAAAACCTGCCGTACTTAAGGTTTGCTACCTTGGATCTGTTTTCTTCAGGGCTAAGATGATTAACTTAAGGGCTGCCCCCCTTAGACTTGCCACAGCAGCTGTAGCAGTCTCTGTACTGGGACTTATAGCTGATTTCACATATTTATTTATGCTGTAAACAGACTTACTTGATTAATTAAAAATGGAACAGATAAGAAATCATAGCAAGCTCAAATCCACAGAAGGTGAATCTACTGACAAGGAAGGACCCCTGGGTCACAAGGCATGATCCGGGGACAACAGGGCAGACCCTACAATGAGAGACTGCAGGACCTGAACCTGTTCAGCCTTCACAAGCAAAGGCTGAGGGGGGACCTGGTGACCATCTATAAACTCACTAGGGGGGACCAGAAGGGTTTGAGAGAGACCTTGTTTCCCCTAGTGCCCCCTGGCATAACGAGGAATAATGGTTACAAGTTGTTGGAGAGTAGGTTTAGATTAGACATCCGCAAGAACTATTTCACGGTCAGGGCGGCTACGATCTGGAACCAACTTCCAAGGGAAGAGGTGCTGGCTCCTACCCTGGGGATCTTTAAGAGACTTGATGCCTACCTACCTGGGATCATTTGAGCCCAGTTTTTTTTCTCCTGCCCAGACAGGGGGTCGGACTTGAAGATCTACAAGGTCCCTTTGGACCCGACTTTTATGATTCTATGAAAGCATACCTAATCCATTTGAGATTGGGCCAGTTGTGCTCAACCCAGCCCATACCAGATCCAGCTTGCAGGACTGTCATCTGGCTTGTGGGGCTCTCTACGCATCTGGAAATTTGGCAGCAGGGGAGTGATGGCAGCATTAAGTGCTACAGTCATGGTAATTAATGCTGCCACTGCTCTCTCACTGTCAAATTTCCAGACCTGCGGGGAGCCCTGTGCGCCAGATGACATGGGTCAAACATGCTAGACCAGGTTGGGCCAGATATGGCCCATGGAGTAGGGCTAGTACATGGAGTCACTGCAGCTGAATCTGACCCATGGATGATCCTTGCACTATTCATCCAGCCCACAGGGCTGGAAGGTTGAGCACCACTGGACTAGGGAAGATGAACGGGCTTTACCCATGTTGGCCACCTGCCCCCTTCCACGTGCTGACTGTCAGAAGTCCCAGTCCTCATTGTATTATGGCTCTCTCCCATCACCTATACTCTAGGCTGGCCTCTTAATGCAAGCAGCTGCCTTAACCTGTTCTGTTTCTGAAGTAGAATCAGAAGATGTCAGGGCAGGCACCTAAAACACTGCAGCTGATCCTTGGTTTACCAAACAGCAAACAAGGTCCTAGGTTCAGTAAAAACTAACAGCAACACAAGACAAAATAGCCTCTTACAGCTATATCCAGGGTCCAGTCAATGAGGCAACAATCAAACAGTCCTCAAGGAGGAGGCAGACCATCCCTTAGACACCTCCCTTTTCCTCTTATATCCTCTATGTGAGGAAGAGTCTTTTCAGTCCCAGCCAGAAATCTCTCTAATCATGCACTCCTTCTCACGTTCCATCTGCTGCCTAAGTTGGGAATGAGAGGGAACAAGTCTTCTGAGTTTTCCTGTGGACTCCAGCAAGGCTGGTACAAGTTGATGCGCCGTCCATGATCACTCACAGGTGTTGCAGCTCTAAGTTCAGCAAACCTAATTTGGATGTATAGACAACAGGAAAGGCATGGAGCAAGCTGAATGCCAGCAGCTGTGGGGACCATGCCCTCCAAACCACCCCAGATATGAGGTGGTAAAGCCACATTGCTGGCACATCCACAACCACTACTGATAACACCAGAGACTGACAGCATGAGAACAACAGCAGGGGATACCTTCAAGTGAGTGTTACTGCCTCCTTTCAAGGACTGGTGCACAGCAAGTGCTCCCATAGTAGTGGGCTCTGTCTAAATCAAATAACTTTTCAGTGACAAATGTTGGCTGGTTTCTTGCTTGGAGGAAGCCTGGTAATATAAAGCTCTGAGAGGCACAGTTCTCCAATTTGCAGAACAGGTTATGTTGGAGACTTCAACATTTAGGACAGAATTATTGCCAATTAGCAAGACAATATACAATTTTTCATGTGAACAGTTCAACCCAGACACACATAAGCCCCCCCAAAACAGAAGCACCTAGATGGTGAGGAGCTGCCTAGAAATAAACAAGCCCCTCAGGCTCTGTAATAAGTTTATGCTGCAAATACTACTAGGGAACTGCTGGCATAAGAGTTTGCACAGCAAAACAGTCTTGTTTCTGTGTGGAGCCACAACCCTTCTCTTGTACATTTTCTGTGCTACTGTTGTATATTAAAAAGGATTCTATCCAAGCAGTTCTGTATATTGTGGAGCATTAAATAAAACATTAACTTACTAAAGAACAATGCTAGAGTCAGATTTTATACACCAAATTGATTGCATTCACAAACAGCCACCACCTATAAATGACCTGATGCAAGACTGGCAGGATGTCTCAAGTAAAGGTCCAAAGGGGTCTGGTTCTGGATCCAGTGCTGTCTACCAGTTTTGGTAAAGCCTTGGATGCAGGGATAGGGAGCATACTGCTGACATTTGCAGAGACAAACCTAGGAGGAGGTACAATTTAAAGGACAGGGTTCAGATTCAAAGGGATCTTAAAACTGGAGAAGTGGGCTATCAACAGCAACATACAGTTCAACAGACAAATGTAAGGAGCTACATATAGGGAAAAGAAACCAAAATACAGGAGGAGAAATAACTAGGCTGGCAGTAGCACTGTCCAGAAGGACTTGGAGATTTATAAGGGATCACAGACTCAACACACTTCAGTGATATAATGCTGTTTCAAGAAAATCAAATGCAACTTTGGCTTCCATTAACAAGCATTGCAGGAAAGACATAGGAGAGAGCATCTCTCTACTCAGTGCTGAGTCCAATTCTGGGCACAGCATTTTGCAACCAATATAGACAAAGAAGTGATGTTCCAAAGGTAAGCCACAAGGATGATGAAGGGGCCACAGAACTGCAGTATATTTAGGGAAAAAAAAAAAAAAGAAGGGGAGGGGAGGAGTGGGAGGCATTACGAGCAGTTTCAAAATATTTTCAGAGGATGCCCAAAAACGTAAAACATTGGTCTCCTGTGCCATGTAAGGCAGGGCATTAGGCAGTGGGTTTAAAATGCAGCAAAGCACATTTTGACTGAATCTTAAATGTCAGAACCATGCAGAAATGCTGGCCAGAGAAAAGTTGGGGAATCTTTCTTTTGAGTTTTTTTAAAGAAAAGCTGGATATGCATCTCCCTGGGATGGCACAGGAACAGTGAATCTTGTACCTATGCAGGAGGTTGGACTAAATGATCCTTGAGGTCCCTTCCAAATCTATGATACTACATGAAAAACATGATGGGAATCTGAATGCTTTTTGTGAAATGGAAGCCATTTTTATGACAGGTGATATCAATGATACAGGAACTTGGCAAAAAGAAAGGGTGTCCTGCCCAGATTATCTGATTTATTTTCTATCGCCCCTTTCTATTCTGAAACAGAAAACAAAAACATCTCATATAGCATCTTGAGGATGGAATGTTTATATTTGAGAAAATAAAAATCATAGAACTCAGGAAGCCTTATCTCACATTATGCAGTATGTCTTACAAAAAGAACTGCTTCTCCAGAATGTTTCAGAGTGTGGGTAAAAAAGCAAAATGGAAGGGGCTAAAGATGCAATAAAATATATACAGGCTAGATTCTCAAGTAGTATGAATCAGTGTCTTTTCAACAGTGCCACACTGAGTCGCATCAGATTATGTTCTGGTCCAAGATCTTTTTTATATATGTGTACAAACATCTGGGTTATTTGCTATTATAGTAGGCAAGTACTTTCTGCATCAAAGCTATACATTAAAAAGTCTGGATGTGAACAACAAAGTGATCAATTCAGTAGCTCACTGACACATTCACATCTCTCTTCATCACTTTACCCACCCATCAATCCTAACTGTGGCTCCTTTGTTTTGTACAGTGAAAATGCTGTTGGAGATATGCTATTAATTATACAATTTTTTTACACTTACTAAGTCCCGGGTTACATTAACATGTTGGAGCTTCGTAAAGTCTTTCGGAACTATAGTTGCTCCAAAACAATGGGATTTCACAGAGTATTACGTTGTGAGAGGAAAAGAAAAACACATTTAATTATTAGACATAGAAAGCGATATTCTATCATTTGCTACCTTACATAGCAAACAACATGCCATAAAAAGGAAGGAACTTTCTGCAGTGAATTGTAAGCAATTTATTACAATAACAGAAGAATATATGATAGCTCTGGTATTAAATACATTGGAGAAAAAAATGTAAAGAAGATAATTTCTGTCTGATTAGCGCAAAAGAGGGCTCTAATTACTACTTCTGTGTCCTGAAAGGGCCACATAGGACTTCGTGGGAACATATGGTAAAGGATGTTCAAGATTATCCATTGTAATTTGAAACCTCTTGGGCTTCACAGAATGGCCTGTTGCCAATTACCTGTTCTTCTTCAAAACCTGGATTTGGTGCATACAAGTAGATTGAACCTGGTAAAGATGGAAAGAACAACCTGAGATCTGTGACAACAGTCGAGCAGCAGAACAAAGCAGCTTTCTGTAATGATTTGAGATACTGTACAAGGAGTACATAAAATTAACTGTGCCAACAGTGTTGTGTGGGAGCAAATGATGTTGCAGCACCTGACTGGCATTCTCAGCTGTCAGCACAGGTTTCAGATAGAAACTGGAGTGACACCACATTGTAACTTCTGCCTTAATCATGAGAAGTGTTGTGGTTTTCCATATGGTAAGTGCAGCTCTTCTCTCACACTGGATGGGCCTGCCAACTGGCAGTATGGGGAACTGTACCCCAGTGCTTTGTTCTTTACAGGCCATGGATGGGCAAAATAGAATGTAGCCCACCTGGTCAGTGCTGCTGCATACTCAGTGCTGTTGTACATTTAGTATTGGAAGACTGTGGAGCGCAGATTTACATATTGTTCCATAGGACTGGGAGTAACTGCCCATCGATGCCTTGGGATCTCCAGCAGCTCCCATATTTGCTGTGATCTGGAACATCTTTTTGCTGGACTTCAGAAAAGGGTGAGCATCCTTAGTCTGAAATGGAGGGCTCCTTAAATTCTGTGCGACAAAGAAAAACCAAGACAAGTCAGAAACACTCATCAGCAGTCTGTTATGGACACAAGGGGAGTGAAAACGGATGGACTGGGGTGTGGGATAGATCTTGGCTGTAAACAGGAGCAGCAGAACAAATCCAAAGGGACAAGGGACTTAGAGTAAGACTGTTCTGGAAGGTTAAATGGGAAGAGCGAGGGGGCTGCAGGAAAGCATGCACCTGGGCTGATATAAAACATGAAGAGACAAACTGGAATCCCATAAAGCAGGCAAAAGCCCAGATTCAAAGATGCAGCTGATGTTTTATGCTCCTGATACATGAACAGTGAAAGGCAGTTGCCTATACTCACCAGTCTGGCACTGGTTGCTGTCACACCCACTATTGCAGGAGTATCCTTCCTCATTAGGCTGTTGTGGATAGCCGCCTCCTTTGCTTGTCTAGATAGCGAAAACGATTTTGGGTTGGACACGGAGCGACCTTGAGCATCAAGACCGCTCAGCTCTTGACCCTGCAGGAGAAGGATTTCAGTGCCCAGGCTCAGCAGTGACAGCCACAATCAGCTGTCTGGGCCTGAGAAGAGGGTCAACAGTCTTAGAAAGAAGCTATTATGTTAGCATAGGCAAGTGGATTTTCTGGTTGGACAGGATTTCTGGAGGAAGAACATAGTCTGGGCCCACTGTTGCCATTTAAATTCCTTTCTCAGGTAGACAATCCTTCCTGCCCTGGGGCAAAGGACTATGCAGGGATTAACCTTCCAGAAGCTGTGTGCTTCAGTTCAAACTCTCATAGCTCTGACAATGAACCTTGTGAAAACTCACCTATACTGAGACAGAGGGAAGATTTACCAGGGGCCTTAAGTGCCCAGAAGTCTTTTAGGGCTAAGTACAGACAAGCAAACAGCCTGAGACTGAATCAAATCAGTGTTTGCAGGTTTCTGTAAACTGCCTAGATTGAACTGATAAGAAAGTGAATTGACATTCACTTTTCAAACCAGAAAGACAGCCAGACCCCTGCAGTAGCCCATGCCAGGAGCTGGGGCATGTTAGATCATTCCTGCTAGCCTCTGCAGAGAGCAGGGAGATGGGCATTCCCCCATCCACACCCCCGTTTCCAGCCTCCACCCAGCTGAGGAGAAGGCATGGGGGAACCTCCCCCACCGGACCCCTAGCCAGGGTCTTCCTAGCACGGGGAAGAGGGAAGGAGCCCCCAGTGGGGCCTCTCCCTCTCCTGGAGCTGGGGGGCAGGCTGATCACCCAGCCATGCCACCTCTCTGGTGGGCAGGGAAAATAGTCCCCCTCCACGCAGCTCTGGATCCCAAGCTGGACTATGCCTGGCCAGGGTGGGGGGTGAGTGGGGACCATTTCCCCCTCCCATCACCCCTTCCTCAGCCCAGGAAAACAGGATAGATGGGTGATCACCAGGGATCCTGTTTTTCCTTGATATAAAATCACAAATTCTCTCATAAAACCCCCAAAATCCATGTTTTTCATTGATCCTCCCAGTCTCGGGCTGAGGAGGGAGAGGAGGATCCACGCAGTGAACCAAAGACTGCGGAGCTGGTGTCATCGGGAAGGCTTTGGCTTCCATGACCACAGCCC
>NW_017728886.1:270272290-270306491 GCF_001723895.1 Crocodylus porosus | reverse complement strand
GCAAGGCACCCCCAGGGAGGCACTCGGGGCCTGGAAGGTGGTCCAGCGGAGTGAGGTGGGTGGCTCAACACAGGAGCGCCCCCTACTGGCCTGCCACAGGGGAATAGCACCTCCCCTCCCTTCTCCTCCCCTCCCTCCCAGCTCCAGAGGGTGAAGGGAAGCCCACTATGAGGTCTTTACTTCCCCCACCGCAGCTGGGAGCTGGACCAATTCTCCTGGCCAAGGAAGGAATTTTCCAGGGGATGGAAATGCCTCCACTGATGGCAGGGCCAACCCTGCTCTGCTGGAGCACAGCACAACCCAGAGCTGCACAACATCCTGGGATGCTGGAGGACTGTGAATTAAGTTGAATCAGGAGGGGATCTGGGAGAAAACATCTATAAACCAGTTTGACCTAAATCAGTAAAGTTTGATACTACATCCACTCAGGTTTATCTTAAACCAGTTTCAGCCATTTTGAAAATGTTTTAAGCACGCTGAACTTCTGATCTGCTACAAGTATGAACTGGTCCCTGATCACTTAAACCAATTTATGCGTAACTTCTGTCTCTAGCCTAAGTGCTTAAGTCCATTATTTAGGTGCAGGTCAGTAGCATTAACATCACCTCCACCTATCCCACTAGGTAACTATTAGGCAAACTCCCTTAGCACCCAAGTTTCTCCCAGTAAGTTTCCTTAAGTGCCAAAGTTTCTGCTCCTGGCACATGCACAACCACAGTCCTGACACAGAAGCTGAACAGCTCTATATTTCATGCTTTAGTCCCACCGAGATTCACAAAAGATATTCCCTGCCTACCTCAGTCCTGGGACCTGACTTATCAAAACCACTGGTCAAAGCATATCCTCATCTCACCTTCAAGTCAGCTGGCCCAGACAGCTTACACCCCAGGGTACTTAAGGAGCTGGCAAGCATCATAGCAAACTACAGGCCCGAGGAAGATTTTGAAAAAAAAAAAAAAAAAAAAAAAAAAATCAAAGAGATCATTCTTGACAAACTGGCTGAAGGCAACTTCCTGAGGTATAGCCAGCATGGCTTTGTTGCAAGTAGGTCTTGCCTGACCAATCTCACCTCCTTCTATGACCAGGTGACCTATCACCTGGACAGGGGCGAAGAGATTGACGTCATATATCTTGATTTTTTAAAAACTTTCAATCTGGTATCCCAGATAAGATGATCATCTTATAGAAAAACTGGCCAACTGCAGCCTCGGCTACATCACAGTCAAGGAGTGCCCAGGTAAATGCAAGGAGTGCCCAGGTAAGAAACAGGGGTCCAGATAGTCTCCCAAATTGGGAGGTGGCACACGCAGCTAGGCAAGGCCTTAAATGCCTATATAGCAATGCTTGTAGTATGGGGAATAAACAGGAGGAACTCGCCCTCAGAATAGTGAGTTCAGACCCAGACATAACACGGCTTATAGAAACGTGGTAGGCTTCATCCCACGACTGGGTAGTTAGCATTAGGGGCTATAGGCTTTACAGGTGGGATAGAGAAGGAAGGAAAGGTGGGGGTGTGGCACTCTATGTCAAAGAGCAAAACACATCCTCTGCCAGCAGAATGGAGTCTGAGGAGGGGCAAGCTGAAGCGCTCTGGGTCAAGATACAAGGGGGCCATGGGGATAGGGATCTAACGGTGGAGGTCTACTACAGACCCCACAACAAGAGGAGGAGCTGGACCAGGAATTTTCGAGTCAGCTTGCAGAGGCACTTAAGGCAAGGGATGTAGTTGTCATAGGTGATTTAAATTACCCAGACATTTGCTGGGAGGAATAGTCAGCCAGGTAGGACCGTTCCAGGAGGTTCCTGTCCAAGATACAGGACCTCCACTTAATTCAGGAGATGCAGTCCCACCAGAGGAAATGCCCTGTTGGACCTAGTCCTGGCCACAAGCGATGACCTGGTAAGGGGCCTCCAGGTTCTTGACCACCTGGGTGATAGTGATCATTGCTTGCTGGAATTCACCATTCAGCACAGGGTGTCAAGGGCCTGCAGCAAGGCAGTAGCCCTAGACTTCAAGAAGGCCAGCTTCAACAAGTTGAGATTAGTGGGAGAGGCGCTGGGGTCCCGAGAGCAGGGGAGCTCAGTGCCCAAGATGAGTGGTCGTTCCTTAAGGAGACAATACTCAGGGCCCAAGGGGTGACCATCCCAACAAGAAGCAAGGGGGGCAGGAGTGCTCAGAGGGTGGTGGTGGACGGGTCATATTTGACCTGGGGAGAAGTAGGCAGCGGAGTCCTGCAGGGCTCGGTCCTTGGGCCCGCGCTCTTCAATCTCTTTATCAGCGATTTGAACGACGGGGTGAAAAGCAACCTGTTTAAATTTGCTGATGATACCAAAATTTGGGGTGAGGTGAGCACGCCAGTAGGGAGGGAAAGACTGCAGCAAGACCTGGATAGGTTACTGATATGGGCTAACAAAAACAGGATGTGTTTCAATACTGACAAGTGCAGGGTGCTGCACTTGGGCAGTAGTAACCAGCAGCACGCTTATAAGATGGGAAACTCCCTTCTTGCAAGCACGGAGGCAGAAAGGGATCTTGGAGTCATTATTAACTCCAACATGAACATGGGCCAACAATGCAAGGTCATGGTTGGCATGGCTAACCGGATTTTGTCATGCATCCACAGGTGCATCTCAAGTAGGGCCAAGGAGGTGATCCTCCCCACTCTATGCAACACTGGTCAGGCCACAGCTGAAGTACTATGTCCAGTTCTGTGTGCCCCACTTCAGGAGGGATGTGGACAACATTGAGAGAGTCCAGAGGAGGGCCACCCACATGATTCAGGGACAACAGGGCAGACCCTACAATGAGAGACTGCGGGACCTGAACCCGTTCATCCTTCACAAGAGAAGGCTGAGGGGGGACCTGGTGACAGGCTACAAACTCATTACGGGAGAAGGGTTTGGAAGAGACCTTGTTTCCCCTAGTACCCCCTGGCATAACAAGGAATAACAGCCACAAGTTGTTGGAGAGGAGGTTTAGATTAGGCATCTGTAAGAACTACTTCACAGTTAGGGTGGCTAGGATCTGGAACCAACTTCCAAGGGAAGTGGTGCTGGCTCCTACCCTGGGGTCTTTAAGAAGAGGCTTGATGCCTACCTGGCTGGAGTCATCTGAGCCCAGTTTTTCTCCTGCCCAGGCAGGGGGTCAGACTTCAAGATCTGCAAGGTCCCTTCCGACCCTACTTCTATGATTCTATGATTCAGTCCGCTGGCTGGAGAATTGGCTCCGAGGTCAGACCCAGAGAGTGGTAGTTGACGGAAGTCAAGCATTGAGGTGCACCGTGACCGGTGAGGTCCCCCAGTCCTCTGTCCTTGGGACTATTCTTTTCAACTTCTTCATGAACAATGTGGACATTGGTGTCAGAGGTGGATTGGCCAAGTTCGCTGATGACACCAAACTCTGGGGTAAAGCGTCCATACCCGAGGACAGGATGGTGATCCAGGCCGACCTCGACAGGCTCAGAAAATGGGCGGACAAAAACCTGTTGGCCTTCAAGACTGAAAAATGAAAGGCACTCCACCTTGGGAAGAAAAACCTGCAGCATGCGTGTGGCGGGTCAGTGGGGGGGCGCTCCTGTGTTGAGCCACCCACCTCCCTGCGCCTGCCCAACTTCCAGGCTCCGAATGCCTCCCTAGGGGCGCCTTACTTCCGGCCGACCCCCTTCCTGGAGTACACTTGCCATTCTGGGGGTAATGTAGCTGCCACCACCCCAAGAATGGACTCGCTCTCGGCCCTGTGTCCTTGGGAAAACACAGGCTTAAAGTCCTACAGGTACTCGACCCAGTACAGGCACTTGGGGCACTTCCCCAAGTCCGGGGCAAAAAGTAAAGTCTCCCTTAGTCCGCGGACCTAAGGGGCCACTTGGGCATAATTTAGACCCACTCCTCAATAAGTCTCCTACACCAGTCACAAAGGAGAACTTTATTGATTACAGAGGTAGGGTGAAAATACGGTACAAGATTGAGCAATATCCTAGAAATCCTAAAGAGCAAACAGTCTGGCTGAGGTAGCCTTTTGATCACACATCTGAGTTACTGACAGCTAGATATCTAATCAGATTTCGAGTAGCTTACTCACAAGCATTTGCTAAAGGCTGGTGAAGTTTCCCTTTGGAGGCAGGCGGTTTCTAGCTCGCAAGTTTGGGAGAGAGAGCCAGTTTCAGATGGTAAAGCTCCTCTGTGTCCCCCGCATGGCTGCTGCCCCCTCCTCCTGGGCAGTCCTAACTTATATAGCCCCTGTGATCTCATTCACCTGGTCCAGTGGAGGCCAGCTCTGGTTGGCTCTCTGCCAACCAATTTGAAATACATCACCAGTTACCGGGCAGATTCCAGCCCACCAGGTAGATGCCCCTCACCCAGGTAGCTGATGCCAGTCACGTAGGCAGAGGGAGCAGGTTTCCCCCCTCCCTCAGGAATGCAGCCAGTTCAAGTTACCTAAAGAGATAGGCTGAGGTGTGAATCCTCTGTGCTGGACCCATCTTAATCACATTGTCACAGGGCAGAGATTTTGGGGAGAAACCAAGGTGGCTTTTTGCCACAATGCTTATAAGCTCGGCAGTGCTATGCTTGCTAGCATCACAGCCGAAAAGGACTTGGGGGTCATTATTAACCAGATGAATATGAGTCACCAATGTAATGTTGCAGCAGGCAAAGCGAGCAAAACACTGGTTTGCATCCATAGATGCTTCTCTAGCAAATCCCAGGATGTCATTCTCCTGCTGTACTTGGCTTTGGTGAGGCCACAGCTGGAGTACTGCATCCAGTTTTGGGCTCCACAATTCAAGAAGGATGTGGAGAAGCTTGAGAGAGCCCAGAAGAGAGCCACGCACATGATCAGAGGGCAGGAAAACAGGCCTTATCATGGAAAAGCAGAGCCTTGGGGGACCTAGTGGCTGCCTATAAGTATATAAGGGGTGTACATAAGGATCTGGGGGAATACCTGTTTGTCAGAGCATCCCAAGGGATGGCAAGGACAAACAGTCACAAACTCCTTAAAGACTGTTTCAGGCTGGACATAAGGAAGGACTTCTTTATAGTCTGAGCCCCCAAGGCCTGGAACAGACTGCCACCAGATGTGCTGCAAACACCTACTCTGGACTTCTTAAAGAGTCAATTGAACATTTATCTTTCTGGGATCCTTTGACTCTTGCTGACTTCCTGCCCCCGGGTCAGGGGGCTGGACTCGATGATGTTCCGAGGTCCCTTCCAGCCCTAATGTCTATGAAATCTATAGAGTCATCAGTTAAGGCACCCCTCAGAAAATGTCAGCTCTTAATTTTCACTCATTTTTGACTATGATAAAAATAATAGAACAATTCTTCTGTTGCAAAGAACTCAGAAAAACCATAACAAGGCAGAATGTTTTTGCCACTATGGATTCCCCTGGGGTTATCTTGTGAATCCTGTATAGGTATTTGCAGCACCCTTGTTGGGAATCACTGTCTTAGACCATATACAACTCCACACAGGACAAAAGATGAAGTATGTCCCTATACAGGACAGCCTGAAGGAGAGGGCCCTAACGAGCAGGCTATAGAGGCTTTGTGCAGAGTTGAACTGACATCTCACAGAAGTGTGCTCTAAGCACCCAGCAGGATGCTCTGTGATGCACTGCTCTCAGTTCTTCTTGTTGAAGCTTTTCCAACTAATATAAATAAATGATATCAAAGTGGACCCGGAACTCAAACCCAAGTGTTTTCCCTCCCTCCCAGGTGAGCAACCTGGGGACTGGCTAAAGCAGCGATTCCCAATCTGTGGTACACGTACCACCAGTGGTACAGACAACCTGTCAGTGGTACGCATTAACAGATGTATTATAATTACTTTATATGAGAAAGTTGCTGGTGGTACTTAAGGCTGTATTGTTTTAAATTGGTGGTGCACAATCTGTCATGGCTTGGGAATTGCTGAGCTAGAGCGTTAGTACTCCATTTAACTAAATGAGAAATTATTACATGCAAAGTGTAAGTCTCAATTGGAGGGGCTGAGACTAGTATACTACAGAGTACTGTATACTTTGGTTACTGCAGCATTCTCCTGGGAGACAGGAGACATGGATTAGGCAGAGGAGCCATTTGAACCTGAATCTCCCATATCCTGGGTGAACATCTTAACTGCACAATTAAGAGAAAGGTGAGCTTACCGTTATCTCGCCAAGACTGGCACCCCACCCCTTCTCATATTCTAAAAGAAAGGAATTAGAGTCCCAGCTGCAAGAGAGGGCTTGTGGTTATGAATCCTAACTGGTGACAGATACTGGCCACATCTACATGAGATGCTGACTGTGCAGTAGCCCAATACTGAGATGCGATGCTATTGAGCAGTATTATTAGGTGCTACTGCACAGTAACTTGGGTTACTGTGCATTTCTTTGGTGCTTGTTTATACACAGGCACAATGAGACTTATCTACACTGTTCAGAATGCTGCCCCCAGATTGACACTACATATGGCATGCCAAGGCCAGCCCTAGCCACAACCAGCTCAAGTGACTACTGAGAGCTCTTCTAATTCAGCACCTCACAGACCAATCTAGCCAACCTCTTGGTAAGGCACCACAGTGGTAGGCAAACGAAAGTCTCATTTTCCCCTATTCCCCAGCACCTTGGGGCCCTGCAAAAGACCAGGCTGGTCCCATGGGAGTTTTACTCACATTATAGAAACTCTGTGTACTCACAGCAGGTGGCTGAGTGTCTACATTCATCCATGTAATTTGTCTTCCCAGCTTCCTGCTGACTGAGGAAGTTCTATGATGCTGAGGAAGTGGCGCTGAGTGGTTCCTGGTCATGCTGCCATAAACCACATTATCTGCAGGAGAAAAGAATGCATATGATGGAGGCAGGAAAAGAGCAAGGGTATGACATGTAGAGAGAATTAAATAGACAAAAACTCATGAAAAGCCTAAAGGAAATAAGCAAGCAAAAAAATGCTGGAAAGAAGATCTGAGATACAAAGAAAGAAGAAAAAGCAAGAGAGGAATGAATATGAGGAGACCAAAAAGGAACAAAGGAACACTAAGCCAGTAATGAACAGGCAAGAGACAAAAGCAAGGTCATAAACTGAAAATTCACTTGTCTTGATTTCCTTTGTGCCCCTAGTTTTGATACAACTTCCTTCTCACATAACTCCTCTAAATACCACTGGCTTCTTGGTATGGGCCCATAAGACGTTTACATCAGTGTCAAAACAAAACAGACATGGAACATCAGTCCTACATCAGTATAAATCACTCTACTCTGGTATGAAGTTACTCATTGAAAATTCTAAACCAGTGCAAGCAGAACTAGTATTCGTGTTCAGTGTCTGCAGCAGATTATCTTGCTGAAGCTGTTACTTACTGTTTACAATGGGACAGCAAAGCACTGAAACAGCCTAAGCTCTGCTACTCCAGGTCCTCTGTCTGTTCCAGATCTTGGAGTAACTTACATTCATGTGCAAAACAGATGTAAATTACACCAGAATAAACTTGCTGGGGTCTGCAGCTATTTGCTCCCTCTAATTTTCTTCCCACCTTTGTCCCCATACTTATCCACCCCTGGGTGCGTCTACATGTGCATTAATGCGCTTTTCCTAATGCACATTAAATTTAGTACCTCCAATGTGAGGTACTAAATTAATGCATATTAAACTGCCCCAAAATGCAGTAACACAAGCGCATGCTTTAAAAGTGATGCTTAATATACAATAGCCTATTTTACTGCATATTAACATAACACCACTTTTTTTACATGCTGCTTTAATACACAGTATAATAGGCTACTGTGCATTAAAATGCATGCATAGACACACCCCCATGCTACAGCCATGCCACTTACCTCACAACATGCTTCCTGCAGAGTGGCAGGGAAAAGCCGATGACCACCCCCCCGCCCCCTGAACCCTCCCTCTCCCACAGTGCTGAGCCGCTGTGGCTTTCCCTCCAGGAAGTGCACCACAAGGTAAGTGGTGCAGCTGCAGCCCCTGCCCTGACAGGGGAAAGCTGGAGTGCCAGGAGATGCTGAGCTAAGCTGTCCCCCAGAGGAGCTGGGGGAGCCACAAGTACCATGCTGGCGAGCTTCATGTGGCTTGTGGGCTGCAGTTTGGCCACCATGGGTCTGTAAGGTATAAAATCTACCCTGCCATCTGCCTGACTTCAGCATAACATGACCACTACCTCTCTTAGGACAGCAGTACATACTCTGAGCAGTGGTATGCGTTATAGGATTGTATGTCATGTTGATCTTTGTTCTCTGGCACAAAGTTCCTCCTAAACCCTCTCTTTGGCTGGATACTTCACAAGGCACTTTAGGTCCCGCAGGCACAGGGGAGTTTTTCAGAAGAGCAGGCGTTGGTTCTCTCTGGTCACTACTGGTGGGTAAAGGCAAAGTACTGGTGTTTGGAAGAGATGATCCGGACTTAGATTGAGATGGTCGATTATTTTCTCTCTGAACTTGTGTCTTTTGACGGCTATTTACCTTCTTTTCCAGGATAATCTGCAGGAATTAAAACCTGATTAAATTTAAAAATTGACCTACAAGATTACTGCAGAGAAACTGGGTGGATATTTTTGACCCTTAGAGTACGCTGCTAGATTGCTTTATAATTAGCATAAATAAAGTTAGACCAAGAAGCGAAACTGAAGGAAGAAGCAAAACTAATTAAAGATAATCAGTGAAAGAATATCATGGGTGAGAAGATTTTAGAACAGTGGTGCCCAATTCATCCAGTCCCATGGGCCCAATCCAGTGCCTCACAGGTCCTGAAGTTTGGTGGCAAAATGAGTGGCAACAGTACTGATTTCCGCAGCTCCAGGAGCCAAAGCAATTAACGATGCCACTGCTTACCTGATGCCAAATTTCCAGACCCACAGGGAGCCCTGCACGCCTGGATGATACAGCTCCCGCTGTCACCTCTGCTTTAGAATGTAGGTGAAAGGTTGGCTACACTAGGTAGGTCAGTTTGGAGTCCCTTAGAGCTAGCTTTGTGTTTTCATGTCAAATAGATTTAGTCTTATGGCACAGGTATTTTTATACTGGTAACAGAAATAGGCATATATCCTGGGTGACAAAATAAGGTACATCTGATTACTATATTAGAATAACTGCATATTAATGATTAGATGACTTTTCAAGCACATCCACGTATTTGCTAGCTTATCTGAGATATCTTTATTTAGCAAGCTTTTTAAGTCTGGCAAGGTAATTAGAGAGAAAGAACTATATCCATTTCAGAATCTTTGCTCTTCAGCCTTAAACTCCTGTTGTTGTTGAATTGCCCATCTGTGAATGAACCAAAATCAGCACTTCTTTTAAACCTAGGTAAGAAATTCTTTGCCCTGATACGTCAGTCACCCCCTAGTGATTTCTGAAACTTTAGAACTTAATAGATTTAAGATCAATTTTTTTTTTAAGTAGGTTATGCATGTATTGACAGCCTTTTACAGAAGTGGAACATTGGCTGTCAAAGTTCCTCTGCTTTACCTGTGTTAGATCTTGTGTTAGGGTTAACAGCAGTTTTACGAAGAGTTTAGGTATGATCCTGCCTCATGACCTATGGAGGTCCCTTCTAGCCCCTACTTCCTTGATTTCTATGGTTTCTATTGAGGATTCTTTTATTTAGGTTTATGATCCCTACATATAATTAAAACATATTCTTGCTACGCACACTTTGCAGGATGTTAACATTTACATATTAAAACTGTTATTCAAATTTCTTAGATTTGGCTGATTTAAAACTTGAACCTTTTGTGATCCCTAGAATACATTTGCAAGTCAAAATACATAAAAGCCTATTCAGTCCTACGTGCAATGAATTCTAATTTTGTAGGACAGGAAAAAATAAAAATTGAAAACATATTATATTCAAAACTAGTAGAATTTAATTTCTATGGGGGAAATAAAGTGAAATGTAGCTATAACTGGAGTTGAGGAAAAGGAATTTCTGGGTGAATGGGAACAAAGTACAGTTTCGGTCAGAACTGAACGAAGGAAAAACAGAAACTAGAGTCTGAAAGAACATGCCGGCTTTCTTGTCCCTCACCCAAAATGCTCTCACAAAGTTGTTTGTTACCATCACTTTCCAGGGCTTTGTCTAATCTAGACTTCGAATGGCCAAAATTATACATTTTCATCCTTTGAGTAGCACTCTAGACTTTACTTCCCTTCCCCCTCCATGGAGTTTTTATATAACAGCTAGATTCCTCATTAGCCACCTCCATCTCTCATATTTACAGTTGGCTCTCCCTCCCTCTCAGAGTTGTCTCTTCCCTTACACACTGTGACATTAGCATGGAAATTAATTACATCAGCCCCTTAGTTCCCAAACTTCTCACCCTTTTTCCATGTCATTTTCCAGCAAAAGATCTTTTCCAACTCACATGACTGGCTGCTCATTTGATCTCATCTTCAAGCACTGCTCCTTTTGACAATTTTATTCAGCCTCACTCACCACTACCTCCCACGCCTCATTTTGGCTATTTCTGACTATCGATTCATAAGCACCTGCATTCTCTGCCACTGCTGCCCCAGCTCTCAATCTTCACCCAGTCTCCTCAGCCATTCACACCTTGCACTTAGTACTCCAGTACCCATCTCTCCTACAATCAAGATTTTCACAGTGGCATTTTTCTGGTGTGTGTCCATATACTCATCACCTTGAATCTTACAGCCAGACAGATTTCTGATGGTCAGGGAGTGTCCCGACAAGTGTGCATGTGTAGTTTGTAGCACCTCAAACCCATTTGAGGCATTGCAAACTGCACACAGTGCATGTGTACCTGTTCGCCATACTGCAAACCTGCAGCAGGGCAGCAAAATTTGACACTGGGATATCCCAGTGCCAAAAAAAAAGCCACATAAAAAAAGCAGTGCAGCACACACTTCAGGAGCATGAGCTAGAGCAACTGGAGGCTGAGTCCTCCACAGAGATACAATGGCTGCCAGTCAAAGCATCTCTGGCTGCTGTGCTCCCCTGCTGCTCCAGCATGCTGGAGGAAATAAGAGTGGAGCAGGACTCCCACTAGCTTGCTTGAGCCTGCCTGGCACCCAGGGCCTGTCCTGGGCCCAGAAAGACACCCAGGGCCAGCCAGGCTGCCTTGCAACTGGGGATGGAGGCCAGCTGTGCCCATGCCCCGGAGGCTGACCCACCCGGGCCTCAGCTGAAGGCCACCCACAGCAGCAGGAGGCTCTGGATGCCACAGCAGGGACCAGGAGTGACAACAGTAAGGCAGGTGGGGGAACCCACCTATAGAAGCCTGCCCAAGTCCAGCACTGGGGACTCAGCTGGAGGGCAAATGAGGTGGCTGACCTCCTGGCCATTTGGGGCCAGGACACACAGCAGCAGTTCACTGTGGGACAGTTCAACAAGCACATATACCAGGTCCTTACACCCTTGGCCTTGTTGCTCCACAGATTTTTCCCTCCCACTGGGAATCTTGGTTTCTAGTTATTTCCGTCAAAATCTATTAAATATGGAACAGTGTGAGGAGAAACGACCACGTTTACATGGAAAAGTAGGGATGAATAGAATGCTTGGTTGAAAGGCACATGGGAGAAGGAGAAAGGCAGGGTGAGATGCTTGTCTGAAAGGCTGGCAAACATTAGGAAAAGTAGTGTTATGGAAAAAAGAATAACTGAAGGTACCTCATACAACTTATTCCGATACTCTGCCACGGAGAGCTGGATATCATCATCTAAAGGAAGAATCACATCATAGTCCAGGGAAGGCTCCTTAGCAGGGCAGTGAAACCTAATAAAAAAGATTCAAATATTGTATGAGCCCTCAGTGATAAAAGCACATGCAGGGAATGGTGAAGTGTATATACTGTAAAAGGGGAGGGGGGCAGGGAAGCTGCTACTCGGGAACACGCAGCAACGTTATGCAGTAACACTTACGTCTGTATATTCCTGTAGTAGCACAAGGGAGCTAAATCACCCTCTCCCGGATGCTAGATAAAGCAAGGTTAAAATAGGTTTTCTTATACTTGTATCACTACAGAATCCTACAGACACACCAGTTGTAACATAACAACTTGTACTGGAGTCCCTGGCTTGTTACTTCTGTCTATACCCACATACCAGTGGTTCTCAACCTTTTCAGTCAGGGCATCACCTGTTTAGCTCGAGGCACTTCTCTTAGGCTCAAGGTACACCCTCAGGAAATGCAACTCTTACTTTTCTTTTTTACTACAGAAAAATAATAAAACACTTCTCACCAGCAAAGAGCTGAGAAAGACCACAACAGGTCAGAATGTTTTCACTGTGGATTCTTTTTGAAGTCTCTGGGTTTATCTTGTGAATCATGTTTGCCTATTTAACAGTGTTAACACTGAATGGCACCCTAATGCACCCTTGAAAGAATCAAGGCAACCCAAGGTGGGTATGGCACTCTGGTTGAGAATCACTGGGCTAGAGGAATCATTAGAGAAGCCAATTTAACTTCCTGCCAGAGAGTTTTCAGATTAAGACTACCTTAGAGGTGGAAAACCTACTGCTTCCTGTGGCAATTTGTTCAAGTGGTTAATTATTTTTCTCCTTTTTACAGTGAGGAGGATTAAGCCATACTTTCTATTTCAACTGGGGTGGCTTCAGTTGTCTTCTTACACCTTTCTCCAGGATATTAAACACTTCCCCTTTTCAAGTCATTTCTTGAACTTTTTGCTGATTGGAACAGTCCAAGACATTTATAGAACCTACTCTTAAGATATTTTATCCATCCTTTACGAAGTCTCAAATACGTAGTTTTTGGAGCTCTTCTCTGCCCCAATTCTAATATAATAAGAATATATTCTTTTTATAAGCTGGGAGCACCAAAACACAGGAGAGCATGGCACATGGCCACAGGGTGCCACCTGGAGAATGGGTATGAGGGGCGCAACCTGTCTCACAGGCATGTGCTACAGCCAGTGGGCTCTATCTGCATTCCCCTGCCCGTTACCCTCAGGGCTCCCTGTGGCCATGCACCTGCCCCTCTACACCAGCCCCTCCCCCCCCCAGCCAGTGGCGGGGCGGGGGTGGCAGTCATGGTGTGCAGCCACAGGGTGCCACACAGGGAGCAGGTGTGGAGGATGTGCCCTGCCCTGTGTGCCACAGGCGGCATGCCCCTTCCCTGTGCGACACCCTGTGGGCCTGTGCCCTGCTCCCACTGCATGACCTGCCACCTGCAACACGGTGTGTGGCTGCAGGGTGCTGTGATGAGAGTGGGCAGGGGGATGCAGGCAGCACCTGCCAAATGCAGCACATATCCAGGGGGCAGGGCACACTCCCCTGCCTGCTCAACACACTGAGGCCACACCCTTCTCCTGCCCCCTGCAGGGAATGCCTATTCAGGCACACTGCCACAGAGTGCTGTACAAGAAGCGAGCCCCATGCAGATGGAGGGGGTACATGGCACGTGGACACAGGGTGCCACGCAGGGAGTGGGCAGGGGGCATGGGCAATGCCCACCAAATGCAGCACATGGCTGCGGGGTGGGGTGGGGTGTGTCCCCCTTGCCCACTCCCCACATGGCACCCAGCAGCTACATGCCATGCCCCACCCCATGCCAGAAGCACCAAAACATGGGAAGGGCGTAGCACATGCCTGCGGGGTGTTGTGTAGGGAGCAGGCGTGGAGGGCACGCCCCGACATGCATACACTCAGCTCCGCACCCTGTCCCCCCACCTCGCTTGCCCCGCCATCCACAGTGGGGTGCACGGCTGCAGAGTGCCACAGGGAGAGCAGGCGTGTTTTCAATGAGGTAAGGAGATTAGCCGGGGAGAGACTGAGGTCCCAAAGGGGAGGGGAGTTGGGAGTCCAAGAAGAGTGGTCGTTCCTTAAGGAGACGATCCTCCAAGCTCAAAGGGTGGCAATCCCAACAAGGGTCAAAGGGAGCAAGAGTGCTCAAAAGCCCCCTTGGCTAACAAAAAGCATCCAGGAACATCTCAAGGCCTACCAACGATCCTACCAACTATGACACTATGAAACTGAGAGCAGGCAGGGCAGTAACCACCAGCTGCAGCACATGGCTGTGCCTCACTCCAGCCCTGCCCCACCCTCCCCAGCATGGGGAGCGCCTGCCTGGGTGCAAGGCCGCAGGGTGCCACTGGGGAAGCTGGTGTGGGGAGTGCACCCCACACAGCAGGGTGTGGTATGTGGCTGCAGGTTGCTGCAAGGGCAGCAGGTGGTGCGGGCAGCACTCACTAGCTGCAGCATGTAGCTGCAGGGTGTGGTGCATCCCCCATGCATGCTCCCTGTGCAGCATCCTGCAGCCACGTGCCACCCCGCTGCATGCAGCAGGAGCACCTGCCAGTTGCAGAGCACACTGAAAGGGGGGCGGGCGAAGGCGTGTGTGTGGCGTGTGGCTGGGCGTGGGTGTACGTGGTGTGTGGTTGGGTGTGGCGTGCAGGTGTATATCTGAGGTGTGTGTGTGGGGAGTGGGGCTGGACATGGGGAGGGGTGGATGTGGAGCAGTGGCAGTGCAGGGTGGTGGGTGCTGGCGCTCTGTCCCCACTGCCCACTGTTCATTCTTGATGGGCGCTTTGCTAGTTTCTTAATAATCATTTTTAAAACATGACCACCAGAACTGGGTACAGTATTTCGCATCAGTTGCACTAATGTTGTATCCAGAAATAAAAATCATCTCCTTAACACCTACTTATTATTATTATTCCTTTTCTTATACAAGCACAAATTGCATGAAATTTATTTGTCAAGGATCATACTAGGGGCTCACATCCAGATACCTATCCGCTATTCTATTCTAATGATATAAAAGCCTATGTCTGTCTGTCTGTAACGCTTTATTCGCACTTTGATTGGCTGATGGAAACAGCCAGAGTGCTCCAAGCATGGGGGAGCGCTGCCATAATTCTGAAGCCGCCGAGGACCAGACAGAGGCAAAACAGCAGCAGCATGGGGTACTCTGCTCCCAGCAAGAGGCAGAACGGCAGCAGCATGGGGTACTGGGTGGCAGCACTACCTCCCAGCCCCCGCCACCCTCACCCCCGGTCATTCTTGACAAGCAACTGGAAAGTATATATATAAAAGCCTTAGTCTGTCTGTCTGTAACACTTTATTTTCACTCTGATTTCTTGTCTCAGCAGCCAATCAGAGTGCACCAAGAGCGTTTCGGACAGGAAGTGGTGGCGGCAGCGGCACACTGCTATGACAGCAGGGACGGGGTAATGGAGTGGGTGAGGGGGGAGAGGCCAGTACTCCGAAGAGGTGGAGGAGGCACAGGATGCTGTCTGAGGGGTGCAGAGGGGCAAGCTCCTCATCCCCTACTCCTGGGATTGGGCCCACCATGGTGGAGAGCAGGGGGGCAATGGGTTTGGGGCTGCCACAGCATGGGGAGGAGAAAAATGGGGTTGGAACTGCCACAGTGGGGGGGGAAACAGGGTCAGGTTCGCCATGGCACAGGGGGTAAAACAGGATAGTATGCTAGTTCTAATATAATCAAAGACTTAGGCTCAGGGGTGATCTGATGGCCACCTATAAGTTTATCAGGGGTGACCACCAGGATCTGGGGGAACGTTTGTTCACCAGAGCGCCCCAAGGGATGATGAGGTCGAACGGTCACAAACTCCTGCAAGACCGTTTCAGGCTGGACATAAGGAAGAATTTCTTTACTGTCCGAGCCCCCAAGGTCTGGAACAGTCTGCCAGCGGAGGTGGTTCAAGCACCTACCTTGAATACCTTCAAGAGAAAATTGGATGCTTATCTTGCTGGGATCCTATGACCCCAGCTGACTTCCTGCCCCTTGGGCAGGGGGCTGGACTGGATGATCTCCCGAGGTCCCTTCCAGCCCTAATGTCTATGAAATCTACGAAATCTGTCTGTCTGTCCGTCCGTAATGCGCCAGGACAACTGTGCATGTGCCACTGAGAGGGTGGGCAGCAATTGGCTGGCCTGGGCGGGCAAGGGCACAACTTTGTGCCAGGGTTCAGGGAGGGGGCTTGGGAGCCGCCATGCTGCACCACGCGTGTCCCTCTCCCACCTGGACAACAGTCAGCAGGGAGGGGAGGGTCATGGAAGCCTACCAGCCCGTCGCCACCACTGGGGGAAAGGCCATGGAGAGGGGGTAGTGGGGCTGGGGCTATGCCGATATGTTCCCAGCAGGGGGAGGGAGGGGGGCCATGGGGGCCTTCGAAGTCTGGCAGCTCCTCCAGGGGTTTGGGTGGGTGGGTCCTGCCACTGCATGCACTGCAGGGAATCTGGGGGAGGGGGGACATGTTTTCCCCCTTGGCTGCCCCACGCCACACCTCTGGACAACCTGCTGGGGTCTGACTGCCCCATGACCCAGCCTGGCCTGGCTGGGGCTCATTCTTGGTGAATGGGGCCTCAGCTGGGCCAGGTCATGGTGCCATACTGTGCTGTGATTGTCCCATGTGCCTTGCTGCCTGGCCCACCCAGTGGCGGGACTCACATGGCACTGCACCATGCTGCTGTCAAAGCAGCAGCAGGAAGGTAGGGAACAGAGGCCAAGCCAAGCCTGCAGCTGCAGCCCGCCCTTGCCCCATGCACAGATCAGGGTGGGCACATGCCCGCCCCCCCCCAGCACCATGCCTCCAACTGCCCCACAACCCAGCCCAGCTAGGTCGTGGGGCATTCCCCACAGTGCAGGAGGGAGAGGGGCAAGGGTGAATAATTTGCCCCTGTCCCATTCCCTCCTGCACTGTGGGGGTCTCAATCTGCTCCCCCTTCCCAAGCCCAGGCAATCAAAAAGAAACTAGATTAAAAAAACCTTAAAATTCTTTAAATGTCTTTAAACCTTTAAATTCAAAGAATTAAATTGGAAGTTGGGGGGGGAGTTGACAACACATAAGTGATCAACATTAGGTATGTTCCTACTGCCTATCAGACAGACACACCCTAGAAACTGCCAAGGATTGTGACAGAGAGCAGACACTTTGTGTCCTGACAGAGGAGGCACACGAGATATAGGCTGACTACGTCTTCATGCCAAGAGGCTGTAGTGAGGAACAACTTGAGTCACTCATCTTTTCACACAAAAGGAAGATGCAACTGAAAACTAGTTTTGCATTCCCTTTTACCAATAGTGAAACTCATGGCAGTAGCAGTTACTCTGGGGCTTGGAAGTGGGAATAGGAAGTGGTGCTCTAATACTGCTCTCACCTTTTCACATATGGATGCTGCAGGGCCTCCTCAGCTGTCAGCCGTTTATCAGGGTTAAATACCAAGAGCTTCTTTAGAAGGTCCAGAGCTAGAGGGGGTGTAGATGAAGGTAAAAGTTCCTCAAATGTCACTCGTTGTCTGAAAGTTAAGAAATTAAGCTGTAATTTACATTGCCCAATTTTACTGAAAAGTCTTGTATTTCAGCACTGGAAATATAACAGAGGTAAAACCTGCCACCTCAGACTGCACTCACATGCAGTATAATTTTCTTGAAGTCTTTCTTGCCAAACTACAATTACAGAAACTCCTCTCAGTTTTCTAATGGTTAGTCATGTGAAGTGAAGAAAAACAAAAAAATATTTTTATCAGTTTAAGATTGTAAATTAAAGTTGCTGGCAACACATATGCACAAATAATCTTACTAAATTTTTAAGAAGTCCACTTAGAAAAAAGCCATTTGTTTTATCAGGATTTCAGATCCCTTTGTAACATCATAGTAATCACTATTGGGCTCTTTTGCTGATTTGACATTGAAAAGAAACAAACAGTCTGTGCAACTGGTGACCCCTAAGCCTTGCCTGAATAGTATAAAGAGTTAAAAAAAAACGAAGGAAAGAATTTAAGACAGAGGTACATGGAAAAGCAAATAAAAATGTTGGGTTTACACATGTTAGATCATGCCATGCTAATCCAATATCTTTCGTTGATAACTGATTTGAACTTAACATAATATTTCATTTAACTTTTCATCCCATGACGATATAAAAAGCAGAAAAGAAAAAGGCTATTTAAGCCAAAGGACAATACTGGCAGATGAACAAATAGGTATAAATTGGTTCTGAGTAAATTTGGATTGCAAATGAAAAGTTGTTAAGCATCTGAGGAGTAAAATTCTGGTACAGCCTTCCAGAAGATGTATGAGCAAACAACCTAACAAGTTTTAAAATAGACCTTGGTAAGTTTACAAACAGGATTATGTAAGCTCTTATCCTTTACCACCTGCTGTGCTAAGGAGTTTCTAAAACTACAACTACCAAAGGTGTCAGTAAGGAAAGGCAAAAACAGAAGTGTCCTTTCTCACTCAGGTATCACAAAGCACAATGGATAGGCAAACACAAGGGGAGAAGTCCAAAAACCAGAGGAGATACAAGTCCCAGGGGAGTGTATGTAATAACCTGTTCTAAGATATATGAAGAGATGTGTACACACAGGCATAATACTAGTGAAAAAAAATATTACTTTTTTTTTTTTTAATAAAGATGATGGAAAATTGAGATTTGTCAGCCAGAATCAACATGAAATCATGTTGACTTCTTAGAAAAGTAAAAAGTGTAATTTATCCTGCAAAACTGTTCTTGAATAAGAGCACCACTCACAAAATAATCAAAGTTCTTTATTTGCTAGGAAGAACATGGAAGAGACTAAAAAAAAAAAAAATCAAAATAAGGAAAGAGAAAAAAAGAGGAGAAACAGGATGCAAGTAAGCATGAGAGAAACAGATTAAGACTGGATTAGCCAGTTGTGTAAATTATAGTTAAGGAAAAGGCTAGGCTACAAGTTAAGGGTTTTTCCTCAGACTATATTCGACAGAAGCTGAGAACTGATAACTCAATTCTTCTATGAGAGCTAGAATTAACCCTTGATCCAAGAACACCATTTATGTAACTTAAAGAGATGGTGCAGAACATGCCAGGGTGTCCACCAGCTCAAGCAGTTTCGAGGACTGAACCCCAAAAAGGAAAATTCTGCTTGTAATCCACGTCTGGCTGGTTTTGCACTCATGTGTGATCTACTAAATTGCACTGTTGTAAAATGACTTATTTTTATATTTCTTGTTTTTCATAAGTATCAGTGAAAGAAGAATTGTGTTTGCTACAAGGGTGGAGGCCACCCTCTGTCTTGAGCTATGCATCCTACTAATTAGCATTCGCTTTTTCTGTAAGATAAGTAGGCTTCTAATAAAGTCTTCCAAGTATTTAAGACTTCATTTTACTTACAGTCTAAGTAACTCATAGTCCCTACAGGTTGGGAACAAATGTACATACTTTTTTAAATAATTCATACACATTTGCTATCACAAATTATAGAATGAGTACCAGCTATCCTCATCTACTCATTGTCTGATATGTCCTCTTCAAATAAGTGGTCTCAACAGATCAAATGCCATGCCATGCATTAGGCAAGGATCCAAGACCTTTGATTCACTTACCTGACAACTTCTGTTTCCCTTTTAAGAACAAATTGCATGAAACACATCCAAGCAGGATTGAGAACATAAGAAAGCATACCACTGTGAAACCTCAAAACTTACTGACCTGGAATTTGGGCCATGGCAAGCAAAACGCTTATCAATTAATAATATTCACTGATCTTGTCAGAGTCTGCTATAGGTTCAGTTACTGTTTCTATCAAATAGGTGGGGACCTACCTAATACAGGGTGGCTGTCCCCTGAGGTCCAAGTACAGTGCTGGTTGCCATTTTCACGGTGGAGTGCAGCACGGCCCCTCTGCACTTCTGATTGGCTGAGGGGTCCTGGAAGTTCTGGCCCTCTCCGGAGATTGACAGACGGCCATTTGGGATCGGGGGGACTATAGCCCCACTGTGAAAATCTCCCCTTCTCCCCCACCCCACCCCCGTGTTTCAGGATGCCAGGGCTTTCTGCTGTTTTGTTTTTGTAACTTTTTTTTGCCCACTTGCTGCTCATTTCACACTTTTTCACAGTCCCCATCCTTTTTTGTGGGAGACTGTCCAAATTTACTGTTTCTGTGAAAATTGCAAAGTTATGAATTTGGTAGGTAACTAACCTGCGGAGAATCTGCAGTTAGTGAATCTGAAGAGAAAGGAAACCACTGATAAATGGCTGATGAACTTTCCCCACTTGTCCTGGTTAAAAAAAAATGAAAAAGTAGAAGGCTCACCTGGAACAAATGCGGTTGATAACTGAGGCTCTGTAGTCTGACTGCATAGCTAAAATATCTGCAAATAAAGAATAGATTCAGTGAATGTTATAGGCATAACTGACATCCCAGGGTCACACAGCTGATGACAAGAAATCTTGCATTTGAGTTTAAGGAGTTAAGATTGCTAGAGAGAATTCATCCCTTTACTCTTCCCTAGTGCTTTCTAACAAAGAATCTTAATTCCTTTAATTAATGGATGTAGCTTCATAGCTCCTTGTAAGATGCTCAATGTAAGAATTAGCTCTATTTTAAAAATGAAAATGGAATAACATTTCTGTATACAACAGCAGGTGCTGTATAGGGAGGGGATAGAAAAGTAAGGATAAGGACCTTACGTATCCTACACTGGGAGATTTTTGTCAGCTGAGGTTCTTTATTTGGCAAATAAAGACATAAAATCGAATGGCTAGAAACCGAATCTAGACATATGCAGACGAGGACTAAGGTTCAGTTAAATACAGTTAAGTATAATTAACCACTAGAACAATTTACTCTTGGTAAATCTTCCATTACCTGATGGTTATGTTTCCAAAAACTGTATGCTAGCTCTAACATACAATATTGGCATAATCAGAAACTTCTGGGTGGAATTAAAGCCTGTGTTGTGAAAGATCAAGCCAGATCATAATAATCCCTTCCTGCTCTAAAATATATAAAGTGCAGGTTCCTAGCTCTGGTTCAGATCAGACCAGGCCAGAGAGCCTAATTATTACATCAGCTACCTTAAAATATACTAACCTGCCATCAACCACCTCCAAGCTAGTTGGAAGCAGAGTGTTCTCCTCTCACCTAATCACCTAGGGTTTTATTCTCCGGACTTTCCCTGACATTCCTCTCCTTAAAGTTTTTTGACTTCCTGGGAGGGAGGAAGAATGACTCATGATGGACAACATCTTCCCTGAAGCAACTCGGCTGCTTTCTTCCCACCCTTCCCATCTCTCTCCTCATTAAATATTCTCCTTCATGGAAAACAGTCTCACCTTCTGGGGATGGGGCAGGAATGACACTCAGTATCTTCTCTATCTGATTCACTGTGGATGTTCCAGGGAAAAGAGGTTTTCCAAGCAGCATCTCTCCCAGAATGCAACCAATGCTCCACATATCCACTCCCTTTGTGTAGCTAAGAAAAAAAACAGAGGGCAATAGGACAGGAGCTAAGCCAATATGTTCGTAACAGTTATCTCCTACCTTCTGTAAGGCCTTCCCATATAAAAAGGAAATCCAAATGTATTCATTTTTTCCAACAGGGAGGTTGTACCAATGTCCTGTGCTTAAGAAGGAAGGTAAATAAAGGAAACAACTGTGTGCTACCTTGCTGGGATTTATTTGCAACAAACTAAAAATTAGAATGCATGCTAATTTCTAAGAAATGAAACTACGTGGTCAGCAAAAAAATCTCTTGGAACCATAAATAGCCATATAAGAGTGACAATTACTGAAGCAGAATAAAAGGTGAATAATGGGCAAAAGACAGCTTGTCAAAACATCCACATTCTGTAACTGGGGTCTGAACCCAGTTTGTGTTTACATAATTAAACAATTAACTTTTGCAGAACAAAGACAAAGGAAAAGTAATTTTGGCTTTTAAAATACAGTAAAATTTCCTTTCCATCCTTGATAAAATAATAAAATCAAATATTAGAAGAAAAACTGTTATAGGGTAAGGGTGGCTGTGCCAGACCAAATGTCCTGGATCTTGTCTCATGTTAAAACAGAGGTGGGCAAAATAAAGCCCACAGTCTGGATTCAGTCCACAAATTGATTGTATCCAGCCCATGGCTGCCCCCAGGGTATTCCACATGGGTCTGATCCCTGCCCACTCCTGCCCAGGGCAACACAGTCCCTTTCCTACATATACTGAAGGAAAAAAATACTATATAAAAATAACACTTTTACCTCTGAACAAAAGAATTAATAAATAAAACCCCCCAATCCTCTCCACAGGGATAGGGCAAGCACTGTGTCAAGGAAAGTAGCCAAAAAGTGAGGAAAAAAGCACACCATCAGAAAATACTTAAGTCCAGACTGGGGAAGAAGGGCTGACCAAGGAGAACTAATGAACAGGGGTAAATGTGAGTGAATGGGAGTGATGAACAGTCTAGGGGGAGGCATACAAGTGAATGGCAAGGCCAACTGTTGTGTAAGAGATGAGTATAGAGAAGAGAGTTTAGATGTGCATAGACATGTGTAAGTTTGAGCTGAAACAGGAGTATATGTGCCAGTCTTTATGATATAGGAGGACTACAAGTTTTTTTACTTCTGCTGGTAAGTTTTCCTGATAATGTTGTAAAGGTGTAATACCACAAGAACTGAATTCCTAAACCTTCTCAGAACAGCCCATCTCCAAAACATCAAGCAAACTGTTCCCCAGTCTTTCAGTTACCTGTGAGAGGAAAGCAGGATCTCAGGAGCACGGTACCAGCGTGTTGCCACATATTCTGTTAGTGTAGGGTTGCCTTGGTCCTCATGGAGCTGACACAAGGAACGGGCCAAACCAAAATCACAAAGCTTAACAAAACAGTCTGTGTCCAGCAGGATATTTGAAGGCTGCAGTTGAATACACAATACGATAAGTTCTTTATTCTCTGTGCAAAAGAAGAAGGATAAGAAAACCTATGCCAGGCTGCAGCTGCTCCTGCTAGAACAAGCAAGAGAGCATGAGTATTTCAGGAGACAACTGACAAAGCAGTTATGAATTACTCCCTTCAAGTTGTGAAATAGTCTTGTCTGTTTTCTCACTTCCTTCACACCTCTCCATAAACCATTTAAAGTAAGCCTTGACTGAAGGAAAAACACTTCCCTTTAGGTAAGGACTAATGATTGCAAATGCACCTTTTGGTCTCTGTGAATGACATTTCCCGAATGGATGAATTTGGTGGCCTTCAATAGTTGGTAGAGAATGTAACACTTGTGGATGTCTTTCAATAAACTCCCTTTCTTGATCACAGCATGCAAATCTGTCTCTGTAATACAAAATATTAACAAATTATTGGTCAGAAATGTAAGAGGCTCAAAGATAGGACATCAGGTCCATTTCCTAAATACCAACATTTCTAGCTCATTTTCAGCATGAGCTGAGCAAGGTGACTGTTGAAAATCTACAGTGATTCTGAGAATACCATAACCTCTTCAACATTTGTTCCACTTCTGAATGTTGGGGATATTACATGATTAACTTCAGAGTTACTGCAGCAGCTTCACACAGGGCAGAGAAAACCACTTACATCCCTGAACTCTTCAAAGTTCTTTTCAACTTTCCCTTATGGTACTTGTTGACTAACACAACTAGAGTTGCAGCTAGCAAAGGATGTGAATGAAGGGTAACAAGATTTCATAGATTATTAGGGCTGGAAGAGAGCTTGAAGATCACCAAGTCCAGCCCCCTGCCCCAGGGGCAGGAAGTGAGCAAGGGTCAAAGGATCTCAGCAAGATAAGCATCCAAACGTTTCTTGAATGAGTCCAGAGTAGGTGCCAGTACCACTTCTGGAGGGAGTCTGTTCCAGGCCTTGGGGGCTTGGACAGTAAAGAAGTTTTTCCTTCTGTCCAGCCTAAACCAGTCATGGAGGAGTTTATGACCCTTGGTCCTTGTTATCCCTTGGGGCGCTCTGGTGAACAGACATTCCCCCAGATCCTGATGCAAGAGTTTCTACAAGTATGGCAGTAGCAAGAGGAGGATCAGGGAAAGAGTAAGTCACATACTGAATGGAGGAGGCAATCTTGTAACATAGGATGCAGAAAGGGCTAAAGTACTTTATGCCTATTTTGCCTCAGTCTTCACAGGCAAGGTCAGCTCCCAGACTACTGCACTAGGCAGCAGTTTGGGGAGGAGGGGAGCAGCCAACTGCAGTGAAAGAACAACTTAGGCACTATTTAGAAAAGCTGGACATGTACAACTTTATGGGGCTGGATGGGATGCACCCAAAGGTCTTGAGGGAGTTCGCTGATGAGACTGCAGAGCCACTGGCCATCACCTTTGAACACTCACAGCAATCAGGAGAGGTCCCAAATGACTGGAAAAGGGCAAATATAGTGCCCAATTTAAGAAAAGGAGAAAGGATGATCCAGAGATCCACAAACCAGTCAGCTTCATGTCAGTCTCTGGAAAAATCATGGAGCAGATCTTCTCAGAATCCATTTCTAAGCACTTGGAGGAGAAGAAGGTGACATAAACAGTCAGCAATCAAGGGCAAGTCATGTCTGACCAACCTGATTGCCTTTTATGATGAGATGACTGGCTATGTGGATGCTGGGAGATGGGTGGATGGGGTGTACCTTGATTTTAGCAAGGCTTTTGACAGGTCTCCCACAACATTCTTGCAGGCAAGCTAAGGAATCATAGAATCATAGGGCTGGAAGGGACCTCGAAGGATCATCAGGTCCAGCCCCCTGCATGAGCAGGAAAGACATCTGGAATCAAATGACCCTAGCCAGGTGACCATCCAGTCGTCTTCTGAAGACCTCTAGGGTAGATGATTGCACCACCTCTGTGGGGAGCTTGTTCCATAGTCTGGACACTCTTGTTGTAAAGAAGTTTTTCCTAATGTTCAGTCTGAAACTATCTTCCAGGAGTCTGTGGCCATTGTTTCTAGTTTTCCCCCACGGCGCCCTAGTGAACAGTTGTTCACTGAGCTCCTGATGTACGCCTCTGATATAGCAATAAGCTGCAATCAGGTCCCCTCAGCCTTCTTTTCTGTAGGCTGAAGAGTCTGAGATCCCTCAGCCTCTCCTCGTGTGGCTTGCCATGCAAGTCCCTGATCATCATCTTGAGCTTTAACATGTCCTTGTTGAAGTGCGGTACCCAGAACTGGACACAGTACTCCAGCTGCGGCCACACCAATGTTGAGTAAAGTGGGAGAATCACTTCTTTGGATTTATTGGAAATGCATCGATTGACGCATGCCAGAGTTTTATTGGCCACACGGCTACTGTGTCACATCGCCCGCTCATATTCATGCTGGGGTCTATTGTTCATTTGTAGTGCTGGTTAGTGATGCCCAGCCTGTAGGTGTGCTGGCAGCTCTTCCTTCCCAGATGCCGCACTTTGCATTTCTCTGTGTTGAACCTCATCTGGTTCCCTTCTGCCCAACATGCCGGCCCATCTAGGTCTGCTTGTATCTGCAGCCTATCCACACAACCCCATATCTTGGTGTTGTCCATGAACTTGGCCAATGGGCTTTTCACCCCCTCATCCAGGTCATTAATGACGATATTGAACAGCACTGGGCCAAATACCGGCCCTTGGGGTATGCCGCTACCCACATCTCAAATGGATCAGTGTCATCTTGGCATCTGTACTCCGTGTCCTAACCTGCAACCAGTTTCGCACCCACTTGACGGTCCTGCAGCTGAGCCCGATATCTTCCAGTTTGTGATCAGTACCTCGTGGGATACCAGGTCAAAGGCTTTCTGGAAGTCGAGATATGTGATGTCAACCACTTTTCTCTCGTCTAGGTGACGAGTCACCTGATCATAGAAAGAGATGAGGTTGGTCAGACAAGATCTGCCCGCAACAAAGCCATGCTGGCTGTCATTCAGTATCATGCCTTCTGCAAGTTTGTCACATATAGCCTCATAGTTTCTAGGGTCAGAAGGGACCTGGACAGATCATCAAGTCCGACCCCCTGTTCTTGGCACAAACGAGTACTGGGATCATAATACCCCAGTCAGATATCTATCCAACCTCCTCTTGAAGACCCCCAAGGTAGGGGAGAGCACCACCTCCCTTGGGAGCTCATTCCAGAGCCTGGCAGCCCTAACGGTAAAGTAATGCCTCCTGCTATCAAGCCTGAACCTACTCTCAATCAATTTGTGGATGTTATTTCTTGTTATCCCAGGTGGTGCCTGGGGGAAGAGAGCCTCTTTGATGAATGTTTCTAGGATTTTCCCTGGAATAGAAGTTAAGTTAACTGGACTGTAG
Source organism: Crocodylus porosus (assembly GCF_001723895.1). Taxonomy (NCBI): domain Eukaryota; kingdom Metazoa; phylum Chordata; order Crocodylia; family Crocodylidae; genus Crocodylus; species Crocodylus porosus. The sequence goes on along the minus strand of NW_017728886.1, from coordinate 270,280,524 downwards.
TTTCCCAGGTCTTCATGCTTTCCCTTCTTGAAGATGGGCACAATATTGGCCCTCTTCCGCCCTCCACTGGAAGTATAGGTGGGATGAATGGATTGTAAATTAGATAGAAAACTGGCTGAAGCATCAGGCTCAGAGGGTAATAATCAATAGCTCAACGTCTAGTCAGCAGCCAGTATCAAGTGGAGTGCCCCAGGGGTAGGTCCTGCAGCTGATTTTGTTCATTGTCTTTGTCAACAACCTGGAAAATGGCACACCGTGCACCCTCAGCAAATGTGAAGATGACACCAAGCTGGGGAAAGCAGTAGATATACTGGAGGGGAGGGCTAGGATTCAGAGTGACCTTGAACCTCACGAGATTTCTTTTGGTCCAATCTGTCAACAAGAACAAGTGCAAAGTCCTGGACTTAAAACAGCACAATCCCACGCACCGGTACAGGCTGGGAGGCTGACTAGTTGGGTAGCAGCTCTGCAGAAGAGGACCTGGGGGTAGCAGGGGACAAGAAGCTGAATAGATCCCAGCAGTGTGCCCTTGTTGCCTAGAAGGCTAACAGCATCCTGGGCTGCATTGACAGGAGCATTACCAGTAGGTCCAGGGAAGTGATTATTCCCCTCTATTCAGCACTGGTAAGGCCCCATCTAGAGTACTGTGTTAAGTTTTAGGTTCCCCACTACAGAAAGGATGTGTAGAAATTGGACAGTCCAGTGGAGGGTGACAAAAATAGTGAGGGGGCTGAGGGACATGACTTGTGAAGAAAGACTGAGGGAACTGGGCTTAGTCAGTCTAAAGAAGAGGAGACTGAGAGGGGATGTTATAGCAGCCTTCAACTACCTGAAGGGGGGTTCAAAGGAGGATGGAGCTGAACTGTTCTCAGTGGTGGCAGATGATGGAAAAAGGAGCAACAGTCCTAAGTTGTAGCAAGGGAAATTTAGGTTAGATATTCGGAAGAATTCTCTCACAAGGAAGGTACTAAAACACTGGAACAGGTTACCCAGTGAGATGGTGGAAGCTCCATCCTTGGAAGTTTTCAAAACCCGGCTAGACAAAGCTTTGGCTGGAATGATCTAGTTGAGGATGGTCCTGCTTTCAGCAAGGGGGTGGACTAGATACGACCTCCTGAGGTCCCTTCCAACCCTAACTTTCTATGATTCTAGTTCTTCTGCCAGTCCCTGTCCTGCTGCTAGGCCTCAGTTAAAAGGGCTGCATTCAAATTTAAGGGTTTTACACCAATCATACTAAAAAAGTAAAAATATGTAGTTGCCAGTAAAAAGCATACAGTAAAAAAAAAATAATAATCTTGGTTTGGAATTCCTGCTTGACTACAGTGATAGTTTTACACTGTGCTGCCTCCAGCCCCTGCCAGGGGCCCCCTACTTGTCCCTATACTCTGACATCCCTGACTGCATCCTGAACCATGCTGCTCCACCCTATTCCATCCCCTCCCCAGCCTTAACCCTGCCAGGCCCATCCCCCTCATCTGGGCATGGACCCCAAAAAAGCCCACCTGCAACCTAGAAGTATTTCAGGTACTCTGAGATGCAGCAGCAGCATGTGGCTGACAAAATACATCCTGAAGAATTCTGTGCTCCCATCTGGACACGAGGTGGCACTGCTGTGCTCTGTCTGTCAGGGTTTCAATCAAGCTGTGGCTGCTTAGCGTTTTTACTGAAAGTTTTGTTTGTTTGTTTACAGACTTTACTGATAGCCATTTTAAGTGGATTTTTTTTATTGATAAAGTTACTGACAGCTGGCAACCCTGTTATAAGCATACATTCAGCATAGTCACAAAATGGTCGATATTAGTATGAATCACTTTCTCCCTAAATCATTTCCCTGTTCCATTAATTCTTCCTAAACAGAATCGCATTGCACATAAACACCCATTTACTTTTTACCTCTCTCTCTTCATCCTTTGTAAGCTGTCATCCAATTCTGTTCTCATGTAATTGCTTCACTACATTCAGCCATATCAGTGCTTTACCGCTTCATTTGCTCCACCCAACCAGCATGTCTATCATTCTCATTAATCTATCTGCCTAGATTAATATTCCTACCAATCCCCCGAAAGAATCTTTATATTTTGCTGCTTTCATGGGAAACGAATCAAGAGAAAGAATTCAAATGACCCATACAGAGGTGGTTCTCACCCATTGACTCAAAAACCAGATAGATGTCCTTGTCATTCTGGGCCCGTATGACATCAAGCAATTTGATGATGTTTGGATGTTCCCCAAATTCCTGCAGGAAAAAAAAAAAAACACCCACTTGTGAGACTCAAATGTAGGCTGTACTGGAGCACTGGGCAGTACAAGCATTGATTAGCATTAGCACATACAGCACTCACATAGAGGCATTGACCAATGTAGGTCTCACTAGAACAGTGACTGATGCATGAACTGCTCATACAAGCTTGAGCTGCAATAAGCACATACAAGATTGGTACAAGATGACAGAGAATGATACACGATGCATGAGACTGCCAGGAAGGGAAGCCAGGTGTATCAAGGACAGGACAGTGCAATATTCATTTGATAAAAGACAGAAAAGGAACACACAGATCAGGATACATGACAGGTACAGTGCAGTACAAATGTATTATTCAGTTTCTTCTAGTCAAAATGTTTTTGTTAGTTATATATGGACTGATTTACAGAAAAGAGGAACTGGGAACTTGGAACTTTGTGCTGGCCTGGCAGATGTAGGTTTGTGCTAATACCTTGTCACAGGCAAGCACAGGCTAATGGAAAGGAGAGCACTGTGTACTGCAGACAATAAAACTCTTGAGTCTTCATTGCTGAATGAGCCTGTGGTCTTTGTGTATGCTGTGAGCCTCATACACTGCAGTCAGAGACAAGCAGGTGATGATCAAACACAACATCATGTACCTTTGTTTACAACCTAGTGGAGGTAGAAAAAACACAACACACAGTGCTTCCTATTACACTTCAAAATAAACACCAGTTTATCTTCACCATAAAAAGGTTGGAGACCGGTCTTATGGCAATGAGTTCCATACCTCAATTACGTACAATGTGAGGAAGAACTTGCTTTGTTAGTTTTAAACAAACCTTAATCTAAAAACTGTTAACCCAAATTAGGAACCAACCCTAAGTATTAACTTACACATTTAATGCCCAAAGCATAGAAACATTTGATCACAGAAGTATGATGATAACAGTGTCTTCAGTATTATTATTATTATCAAACAAGATTATGTTTAGTGGGTTACAAAGCTGTACATCTTGACAGGTGAAAGCAGACATAGCAAGTCAGTCAGTCAGTGGTGTTTGGCATTGTGCTGCAGGGAGAAGAGCCTGATGCGCAAGCTGCAAACCTTCCCCCAGGGGCTACAGGTCCACTCGCCAGATGGAAGTTGAAGCAAACTTTTCTTTCTGGCTTTCCTGCAGGCTTCAGCCTGGGCTCTCTGACCGTGTGCTGTGGTGACTGCACCAGGCTTGATCCAGCTTCTCTAGACTGAGCAGTTATGGGCAGGGTTCTCTCAGTTGTCAGTGGGAACACTGACTTTCTTGAGACCTTGTTTGACCTTGTCACTGTATCAGAGCTTTGGCCTTCCTCTGCGTCACAGGCAGTTCTTGAGTTGGCCATAAAGCATAGCCTTTAATTAGACGATCTTGAGGCATGCACTCCACATGTCCCAGCCAGTGAAGCCTGCAAGCATCCAGCATAGTCTGCATAGACTGGACACCAGTTCTCTCAAGGATCTCATTGTTGGTGATCCATTAGTCCCAAGTAACTCCGCTCCTGCTTGGAGTACGTGACCCAGCTTTCACAGGGGTAAAAGGAGGGTACTGAGGACATAGGCCTCATAGACAGACACCTTTGTGTTCAGGGTTAGCAGCTTGTTATTCCAGACATGCAAGATAAGTTTGCCAAAGGTGACTGAGGCTTTGCCAATTCTCACATGAAGCTCTCTAGAAAGGCTAAAGTGAGCTGGTAAGAGTTGAGCTGAGATAGCAGAAGTGATCTACATTGTCCAAAGCTTCACTAGTGAAGTAGATTTTGGGTGGGATGTCAGTGTCCTGTAATATGACAACTGTCTCCTTAATACTGGTGATTACCATACCAAACTTGGTACATTTTCATCATGATCTGCAATTTGTCAGTTGAGTTACAGACAAATGTAGCTTCATCTGTGAAAAGCGGATCCTGGATTTGCTCTGAAACTGTCCGGTGTTGAACAAGCAGCTGTCCGTCCTTGATTCAATTAGTATGCCAGCTTGATCATTTCCAAAAGCGTACTTGAGAAGGAGTTATCAATATTATTAGCAAACAAAATGATGTTTAGTTAGTCAACATTTCAGCAAAATAAACCCCAGGCATCCAAAACCATGGAAAAAATAGCTGAGAGGAAATCCCTGTGCACTTCTTTCCACCTACATGTTGCCTACGATGCTGCTAATAATATACCCCAATATTCCAAAGAAACTCTCACGTCTACCTTCATGAGCTACCCAAAAGCAATCTATAAATCAGTTTTGAATCTTGCACTCTTAAGGAACCTAAAATAAATCCTCACAGTTTTGATGTAAACTATATTAAGAAATCATCATAGTGAACTGTCATGCAGTCATTAATCTGAGGTTATTTTGCCTTAACACAGTCACTAAGTGTTCGCACTGAAGTCAAGTTTATCCTCACCATCCACCATACAGTTTAAAATCCACATTTTGCACTGATGAGAGAATTCTTAATTTCCCACTTCTCTTTTCTATGGTACTTATTACTATGGCATTGAACACCTTAGAAATATTTGTGATTTCTCTGTCCCAGAGCTTATGGGAGGGAGACTTACTTGCATTATCTGTAGCATGGGCACAGCCATCTTGCTTGGATATTTCAAGTTCATTTTAACAACCTTTGCAGTGGTGGGACACTGAGGGCCCTCATCCCCCTTTACCTGTGACAGGGTAGGGTGCTCTCAGTGGTCTTGGGCAATATGCCTTGTAGTTGTGTGTCAGCATCTATTTTAGCTCTAGAAACAGGCTAGATAAAACACTTGTACAGGATGGTTTGGATAGGAGTAGTGACTGGATGCTGAGAGACAACTTCTTTGGAAGTAATAAAACATCTAGAGCCCATTGATTTTAACCATGGTTGGGAGCACTCATTACTCCCGAAAAACCCTAAAAATCCTAAAGGTCTGATACACAGCACACTAATGGGAGTCTTTCAGTTGAAATGTAAGAGCTCTAGAACAACTCCAAAGCATTTCAAACTAGCTACCCAGAACAACAGAAGCCACATTTGAAAGTTCTGGTGCCTTGCGCAGCACCATCTAAAGAAGGTTGTGCCGAAGGAAGGACAGAATTCAGTTTTTGTGGGCTTAGTTAATTGCCTCAACCATGGGATCACTTTTTCTTCTATAAAACACAGGCCAGATCATCCCTAACTAGTGACTGTCCAATCTCTTCTTGAACACCTTCAATGTGGGAGAATCCACAGCTTCCCCAGGCAGTCTACTCCATTACCTCACTGTTTTAACAGTGAATACGTTTTTCCTGATATCCAGTCTAAACCTACTTTGCTACAACTTCAATCTGCTGGCCCAAGTCCTACACTCTGTAGTGAGAGAAAATGTGTTCCCTCTTAAGCACCTTTTCTGCAAGCTGAACATGCATAGCTCTGACAACCTCTCCTCATATGACTTGACTGCCAAGCTTTTTAACTTATTTGCCACCCACCTTCTAACCCTCCATCACTTCTGATGTCTTCCAACTAATGCTTCTATAGATACATACCAAAACCACAATTGCCTCTGTGCAACTGCATCACATTGCAGGCTCATATTGAGTCTGTGATCTACCAAGATTGAGTCTGTGATTACTGAGATCTCTCTCCCAACTAGAGTTGGTCCAATAAAAGATAAATCACCAAACATCTTGCTTTTCACTCCCCCTGCCCAGGACCATCATAACTATATTACTAAAACACTCTTTCAGTTGTATGACATCCTCTTTAAACTGTGCATGCTAGAACTGTATGCAGCCTTCCACATTCTGTTGTAATACACAAAGATAAAAATCACTTCACAAATTTTGACAGGATTTTTGTTTACCAAGCTCTGTGGCAAATGTGGACTGTATGTTTTCTAAACAGGGAAAGGAGTACGCAGCTTGCCAGCAGTTAAGTGCTTGTGGAATCAATTTTGATGCTGCTAAATATTTTAGTTTGTTGCCTTCAGTATAGAATTGATTGTGCCACTGTAGCTATAACCTTGGAGAAATATCTTTATTTTTAAACTAACGTAATAAATTCTTAGATAGTATACTGATGGATTTAGAGAAAAGTTGAGAATCCATGCAGAATTACTTCTTACAATCCATTTTATAAACATCTCCCATCTCCTATCCTACCAAAGCAATGGCCTCTAGCCATGAGAATCTAATTTCTCCCATACCTGACAAGATCTTCCAGTCTTGACACCATGGTCTCCCTACTAAAACATCTAATGTACCTGACAAAAAAAAAAAAAAATCAAAGGACTGACAACAAGCAGGATATATGACCATGAAAAAAAAAGTGACAGGTGCAAGGACAGGTAAGAGTTAATCACAAAACAGAACTCCTGATGAAAGTGTAGATGAAACAATGAAACCACAGGAAAAATATAAGACAGATTCATTGTACAATGATTGTTTGTCATGGTGGGGACACAATGCAGAAAAAGAATGAGAGAAATGAGAGGAGATAAAAGCTGTGTGCATTTGCACTTTGACTAAAGGGTGAGAAGTAAAGAGGCAAGTGTTGTTGGAAGAGACATTGAGGACACCTAACACCACTTAATGGGGTAGAAGGCGGGTGTCACTTACCTGCAGGAACATAATTTCTCGGAACGTTCTCTAAAATAAATGAAAACATTTATTATTGTCACAGAAAGATAAGGGATGGAAAGAGAAGTGACTGGCCAATGAGAAGGTTAAGGCTCATTCATGGAGGACCAGATGTTCCCTACATGGGGGAGAGGCCAGGAAACAGTGTCTACAGTCCATGGTTTAAAAGCCTAGGTCAGCAACCACTTAATCATACATGTCTATGGGGGAAGAGTCCTGCTACTACCAGCCATGCAGTAGTCTGCATGTTGAGAAATATTTTTATTTGTACTGTGTAAGAGTGGAACATGATAGTCCTGTTTCCCATATAAATATCAAAACCCTTACTAAGATGTTGCCCTTAACTACTTGTGTGAATAAGCTCCAGAGACTTGTGCCTGAGTCAGTTTGCGAACCTTTAGAATACCTGTGAAGTCCCCACGCATATCGTCCAGAACATGGCAGGGCACGGCTCCTCACCTGAGCATCTGTTCGGTTTCTGAAAGCATCAAAAATCTTCTTGACGGCAACAATTTCTCCTGTCCTGCGGTTGACTGCTTTCCACACGATGCCATACGCCTAAAGGGAAGAGGACGGCAGGCAGAATCATGGTTCGGAGGTACGGCTGCTCGGGTCCAGCCACAGCGGGGGAAGGATATTCTCAGAAGAATGGAACAGAGAAAGGGAAGCACTGAGCATCTCGAAGGGAAAGAAACTACCAGCAGCAAGCTGAGCCTGGAGCCCAGCCCAAGGGCGAGGCGAGGCTGGGGCAGGCAGCGGGTTCCCGGTCCCCTTCTGCCCTGCGCAGCCGCGGCCCGCAGACTCCGGCCACCTCCCCGCGCCCGGCCCCGACTCCGCGCAGGCAGCACAAGTGGGTGGAGGGGCAGACGGAACCGACTCTACTGCTCCCCGCCGCGCAGCTGGCACGGAACACCCCGGCCTTGGCCCCAAGCGCGGACGGGGCGGGGCGGGGCGGACAAAGGCACGAGGCGCTGGGTCGTGGGTCCCTCGAGGGCAGGGGCAGGGGCAGGGCCGGGCCGTGCTCACCCCCTTGCCCAGGCGTCGCTTGATCTCGTAGGCCCGCGACACACAGTCCTCCAGCTCTGCCGCGCTCATGCTGGGACCGGACCGCGGTGCACGCCGGAACCCCGCCGCGCCCGGCTGTTGACCACCGCTGCCATAGAAACGGCGCAGGAGACCGGCGCATGCGTACAGCCGCCCCGCCCCACGGCTTCGCTCCGGGCGTGACGTCACCGGCCGGGGCGGAGTCGAGCAGGCGGGGGCTCCTATCTTGATCCGGGGATGTCCCCCGCCTCTCCCTAGTCTTCCCTCTGGGCGTGACGTCACCAGAGGGGGGCCCTGCTCCGCCCCCCCGGAGCAGGGCCCCACGCACGCCCGGGCGGTCG
>NW_017728886.1:270242881-270248577 GCF_001723895.1 Crocodylus porosus | reverse complement strand
AGTCTCCCTTAGTCCGCAGACCTAAGGGGTCTCTTAGGCATAATTTAGACCCACCCCTCAATAAGTCTCCCACACCAGTCAAAAAGGAGAACTTTATTGATTACGAGGGGTAGGGGAAACTAGGGCACAGGGTTGAGCAATATCTTAGAAATCCTAGAGAGCAAACAGTGGGGCTGAGGTAGCCTTTTGATCACGCATCTGTGTTACTGCCAGCTAGATACCTAACCAGATTGAGTAGCTTACTCACAAGCATCTTCCAGAGGCTCCCGTTTCCCCTCTGGAGTCTGGGGTGAGAGAGAGAGCGAGGTCCCGATGGCAAGGCTCCTCTGTCTCCCCTGCTTGGCTGCTGCTTCCCCTCATGGCCGAAGAGAGACGCGCGAGCCTCCTCCCCCTCCCAACCTATACAGCCCCTGTGACCTCATTCACCTGGGCCAGTGGAGGTCAGCCCCAGTTGGCTGTCAGCCAACCAATGTGAAATACATCACCTGTTACTGGGCAGATCCCAGCCCCCCAGGTAGATGCCCCCCACCCAGGTGGCGGATGCCAGTCCTGTGGGCAGAGGGAGCAGGTCCCCCCCCCAGGACTGCAGCCAGCTCAGGTCACCTAATGAGACAGGCTGAGGTGTGACTCCTCCGTGCTGGCCCATCTAATCACATAGTCCCAGGGCAGAGATTTTGGGGAGAACCACGGTGGCTTTCTGCCACATCACTCAGCAACAGGGCTTCCCAATGGAAACGAGAGGCCCCGGAGACACAGCCCTGTCCAAGTCACACTTTTCCTCTGATGAAAGGAGAGAAAGCAGAAAACACAAACAGCAGAGCTTTGCAATGAGATGTTCCCACAAATGCTGCTGGTGGCATCTGGTCAGGGCCAGGAGAGCATCAAAAGATCACCGGTCACTTCTGGGTGGGCTTCTCCCAAGGGGTCCAATGTGTTATCTCAGCCTGAGCCTTCACACCATAAGCAGACTCAAACAGTGCTGACCCTGCCGGAGAGAAGAGGATGCTCGGCTCTTCTGCAGAGGAAACGGTGCCCAGGAACATTTCAACGAAATCTGCCTCAAAATAAGGAGACCAGCTCAGTGACCTCTGGACATCTCTTCCAGCCTGACGTTGCCGTGACTCCCCCGATGGAAGAGGCACCCTTGTGCGGGGCACGCTAGCTCGTTGCGTATTTAAAATCTGGCTAGAGTAAACCACGAAGGCCAGGCTCCAGGTCCAGAACGGGGGCGTTTTCCATGCAGGGTCTTTCCCTCTCCCACTTGCCAGAGATGGTGAAATGCACTGGGGAGAGACCCAGCACTGGCTTCAGTGCCCCTGCCCGGAGCATCCGTGGATCCTAGACACAGATCCAGGGGGTCATCTGCAGCCAGGAAGTCCTCACCTCTCCCTGGAGAAAGTCCCGTGGGCTCACCAGCATCCACTGGCCCGCAAGCGTCCACCCGCTCGTCTCCCCCGGCCCCTGCCGCACGTGACAAGGCCAAGCCCCGTGCGTGTCCCAGGCAGAGCGAGAGGACACGGGCCACGCTGATGCCCTGCAGGAAACCGGGGAGGTTAAAACACCTCCTTCGATGGAAGAGGCCCGTGTCCCCCACTACAGAGGAAGGCAGAGACAAGCCCAGGCCGTGCCAGTCTGAGCAGAGGAGAGGAAACCTCTCCTCCTGACTCTGCACTTGGCAGTCAGCTTATCCCCAAGGCCACAGACTGGACCCACCAGAGAGGCACCCTCCAGCTTTGGAAATTCCCGCCTCTAATTGTGGCCCGCGTCTGGCACACTGGAGGAAGCGGGGAAAAAATGCCTAGATGCCAGAAATGCACGTTCACTGGTGGAGGGGTGGGCAAAAAGGTTCCCAGCCCCCAGGGGCAGCCAGCAAAAGCCCGAAGGCCCAGGCTTTCCAGACATCTTGCATCAAGTTTTCTGTTGGTCACCAGCTACTCGTCTCCACGCAGGACACGCTCAGATTACTGCCCCAGCCCCTCCATCGACTTGTCCGTCTCAAAGCGAGGCAGGTCCCTTGCTTTCCTTCCAGTACTTCCCACCTCTGACATTTAAGAGCCTTCTAATTTCCAGTCCAAATTCATCCGTGACTAGCTTGCATCCGTTTGATCTTCTGCCAGTGTTGCTTGCTACCTTGCATCGCTTTTCTCTTTCCCTGATGTTCAAGCTGGAAATGCATTTACAAAGGGCGATCAGATCCCCCCTCCGCCTCTGCTTTGCCAGGCCAAGCATGCTGAGCTCTTTCAGGCTCCTCTCCCAAAACGGGTTCTCCTTTCCCCTCGCCCTTCCAGGTGTCTGTCTCTGCACCTGTTCTGGTTTCAGTCCATCTGTCTTTTGAACAGAGGCGACCAAAGCAGCAAGCCATGCTCCAAACTGGGTCTTACCAATTCCTGGAGCTAAGGGTGGAAAAATGCATTGCTTTTCCTCAACTTCATGGTGCTGTCAAAAGCATCACGGTGGCAGGAGGGTGGTGAAATACTGGGAAGAGTTACCTAGAGAGGTGGTGGGATCTCCATCCTTGGAGATTTTTAAGACCCAGCTGGACAAAGCCTTGGCTGGGATGATGTAGTTGGGGCAGGTCCTGCTTGGAGCAGGGGTTATGACCCCCGGGGGTCCCTTCCAACCCATTTTCTACCATTCTGTGAAAAATTGTCAAGAGCACTTTGGACGGACGCTTGGCTGGGATGGTCTGGTCAGGGATGACCCTGTCTTGACCAGGAGGCTGGACTCCATGTGACCTTGGGTGGCTCCTTCCAGTCCGACTCCCCTATGATCCTCTAGCCCACCTAGGGATCCCTGTAAACCCCGTACTGAGCCCCACAAAGAGTTACAGTCGGCACCAGAGCTCATTTTGGGATCAGACCTCCATTAACGAGTAGGAAAGGTAGAACAAGGTCATAAGGTGGCTCACGCAGTGACCCCGGGATGGGACTCCCTGGCTCTCCGCTTTCTGTGCAACTCGCTGGTCACTGCTCGCTCAGTGCTCCTTCTGCCTCCTTTTCCCCATTCAAATTTATGCAGAAAAGAGCACTTCCCCAGCCCTTCGGGGCATCCTGGATATAATTAAAACCACTGCCCCCCCCGATTCTCACATACACCACGGCCTCTTTACGTTGCCCGCTGGGTGTAAAGGGGCCCAGCATAAATCAGAAGCAGGCCACGGCTATTACAAAGGCGCATTGTTAGTAACCGAGAACGGGACGGGCTGCCCTCGCTCCGGTTGCGGCGAACCTGCTTTTGTCCCGAAGGCGAGGGCGGAGGTTTCACCAGCCGAAGAGACGCGTTCCCTCGTGGAGGTCGTTCCTAGACCGGGAACAACGGCCGTGCAGGTCGCACGCCTTCGAGACAACCCCTAGAGAGAGGCCGAACTAGATAGGGACAGTGCAGGGCCCCGATTCAGCAAAGCCCTGATGTCCAGCCACATGCAGAAGAGCGTGGAGGCACACGCATGGCTTCAGGCCCATGCTCAGGGGATTTTCTGAAGGGAGGAGCTTTTTGGTATCAATGACCCATAACACGTTCCTTGGGGGCTTTATGGTGGGGGCTGGGAATGAATGTACAGAGGAGAAGCGAGGGGGGAAGTTTTCTGGGACCTCACCAGGTCCAGCACTGGAACCGGTAGGATGCAAAGACATCGCGTCTATCAGCCATTCATCCCACCTGCCCCCCTCCATCGCCTTCCTCCCTTGCACCGATCTCTTTGCCTTGCTCTGCTCGGCTCCTCTTCCCTTCCAGCTCACCCCGTGGCAGAGTGACAACAAGCCACGTGCCTTCCTACGGCCACTTTCCCACCCCAGCAAAGCACATGGTTGCAAAGCCTCTGGGATGGGTGGCAGAGGGGGCCTGTGACGGGAAACGTGAGGTGAGGGTGGACCATGAAACTATTGTTTGAGGTCCCGAGGCAAAGCATTTAGTACGAGTCCGGTAGGAAACCTGTGGGCCCGTAAGGCTGCGCAGCTGTCACGCCACCGCCGTGCGGAGCTCCACAGCCCTCTGCCCCTGGAGCAAGGGAGGCTCTTCTTTAAGTGCCAGCAGTACGGTGCATGGGACACGCAGCTGCACAGATCTGGCTGCGTCCGTTCTGGTTCTGTCCACGAGCCGGCGGCAATCCCTGCGTTCGTGGACGATCTCTACCGCAGATCACGGCTGGGTGTGGAGGTGACTTGCGAGACCAAGCCTTGAGCCACAGACCCGTCTGCAGAAGTTGCAGGGTTTTCTGCAGGGAAGAGCAGGCTGCAGGCTGGGATTTCTCTCCTCTTCCTTCCTTTGCTCCCTCCTCTGCTTCGAGGATGAGACGTTTTACCCTGAAACAGGCTGCTGCTTCATTGAGACGGCAGTGCCGTCGGAGTCGGTCGGCAGCCAGCTCCTCCCAGCTCTTGATGCTGGTGTCTGTCTTCTTGAGGTCTGCCTTTAATGTGTCCTGGCTGCGTTCCCTCTCTGCCTGAGATCCCAGGCCATTACTAAGCTGGGAACAAAGCACTTATTTTGGGAGTTGAGAGTCAGGCATCCACACACAAAGTCTGGTCCAGCCAAGTTGGTGTCTTCACACACGTGTATGCATGCAAACACACTCACACACACCCCATAGGCAGTCTCTCGATACGAGCGTGACAGTCTCCACGCAGACAGGGAAGCCATCCGCGGGTCTGTGGACGACTGAGGAGGCCAGTCTGAGGGCTGTGTGTTTGACTGTAGATGTGGCAAATGCTTCTGGGAGGAAGGAGTAGATCCTGGTGACATCGGGTCACCGCTCTTTCCCTTTGTCTAGCTTGTCTATCCGCCTCCATAGCGAGGCGAGTTTGCTCAGCATGATCGATGCCTCGTCCTACAAGGGATGATTCAGTGCTTGAGTCTCCCGGCGATTGATATCAATATTGCATTTCTTCAGATTGGCCCTCAAGGTGTCTTTGAACGTCTTCTGCCTGGCTTCAGAGTGGTGGCCGTCAGCGAGTTGGGAGTATAGGACCTGTTTTGGGAGCTGGTTGTCCAGCTGCCTTGACATGTCCCACCCAGTAGAGCTGGTGGCAATATACACCTGGCTTCAATGCTGGTGGTGTTTGCTCGAGCTGGGGTTTATTCTTTTGTCCTTCCAATAGATATGTCTTCCAAAGACATGGCTGATGGTACCAGTCCAAGGCTTTCGGGTGTTTCCAGTTTGTCACCCAAATTTCACACCCATACAACAGGGTAGGGATGACAACAACTTGGTAGACGAGAAGTTTGGTTTGGTCCTGATATCATGATTATCGAAGACACCGTTTTGGAGATGTCCAACGGCAGCACTGGCAGGTTTTTATCCGGTGCAGTTTTATCCAAACGCGCACAGAGTTCACTAAAGTGTGGAAGAGGCTTTCTTACGATAGTTATTCTGCATCAGGCAGTGAAAAACGGAGCCAGCGCTCTCAACCCTAAATATCCCAACAGCATGATGAATCAGCCTCCCCAAATCTGCTCTTTACCAGTAGAATAAGAAACCTTTTGACGTCTGAGCATTTCTGGGGCAGCTGAGGTCATGTATTCAGGCCTCTCTCTGCAGCCATGCTGGCTGGGAGACCCACGCTCACTTGAAATGACTGCTGGCCAGCTCACATAATCCACTGACTCCAGGAGCTGGGGCTTGAAGCCTGGACAAGGGAGAAGAGATTGATGTCATATATCTTGACTTCAAAAAAGCTTTTGATCTGGTATCCCACGATCAC
>NW_017728886.1:270232572-270242131 GCF_001723895.1 Crocodylus porosus | reverse complement strand
CCAGCTGACTTCCTGCCCCTTGGGCAGGGGGCTGGACTCGATGATCTCCCGAGGCCCCTTCCAGCCCGAATGTCTGTGAAATCTATGAAATCAAAGAGCAAGAGGCACAGGGGAAAAAACCGCAAGCGCTGGCCATGGCACGAGCAGAAAGGCAGGCTGCTCTTTGCTCTCGCAGCCAAGGGAAATACTAGCAAGCAGGAGACAGCTTCAATGGGGAAAGCGGAGTTGAAAGTGCTCTCGTTCGAGTTCTTTAAATGATATGCAACTGCTATCCCTGCAGCGTCTTTCATATGCTATTATATACCGCTCCATGCCCGGGGAAAGAAACCGCTGGTACTTGAGGGTTACCTGCCAGAAGACAGTCATAAAAACTTTCGCTGAAGAGAGAGAATAGATCCAGGAGTGAGTGATTGAGTCTCACAGGAAAAAATAAACCCAGGAGCGGCCCCTTTGTACATCTGTCGGGCGGGAGCAAGGGCTGGAAGTGAAGCAAGTAGATGTAATTGAGACTGGTCCCCGGGCAGGACGGGGCTGTGCCGGCCTGGCTTGTCTGCAAAGCCTCCGCACGTCTGCGGGGCTGGGCGAGGGCTCCCGAGAGCCCAAGGCGTAAGTGCCGAGATGCTCTTCCTTCATCTAGCTGGTGTGCCCGGTGCTGGACTCCCCCCGCCCTGCCCGAGGCCGTGGGCCTGGCAGCGCGCCTGCGACAGCCAGAGCTGGGAGGCGTGATGCAGCGTGGCACCCTCCGCTCAATAGGGCGAGCTGCAAGAGAGGGTCCCTCCTGGGGCCTCGAGGCCTTTTCCCGGCTTCACACACCTGACCTTCAAGCTTGGGGGGTTTAATAACAATAAGTCGCCCAGGTACCTCCCAGCTCCGCGCTGCGGGGATGGACGTGCGCAGTGGATAATAATACCGTGTCCGTCACAGCTGCAGGAATAGACTCCTCCATGGGCGGGAATCAAGCTCTTAACGAAGATTAATTCAATTAGGGGCTACGGCTGCAGCCTGCGTGGACGTGCTGAAATGGGGGGGGTATCCATGGCAACCCCGGGCTCTGCGATGCTGCAGGAGCGTGCCCGGGACCCTCGGTACGTGCTCGCCAGCTGCTGACAGCTCCGCGGCTCTCGGTGCCGAGGCCAGGCAGGCGGGAGCCAGCCCAGGCACGTCCGTGCACGTTGCAAAGGGCGCTCCGATTGCGGCGCAGATAGCACTGCCGTCTCCTCTGCAGGCCCCCACGGCGGAGCCAAAGCAGCCCAGAGGACGCTGCGGGGAATTTGCCCCCATCTCGGAGAACCGGGGCTGGTGGCGCGGAGCGAGGCGCTGGGCTTCACAGAGGAAGGGGGAATGCAGTCCAGTGGGAAGGGGCTGCAGAGACATCGATGCCCGTCTGCACGCAGAAGAGGTGCCTGCCTCCCCGCTGCCCTTCCGGGAGGCCCCGAGTGACGGAGGAAGCCGGGGACCCCCTCAGCCTCCGGCCACTGCCCTTCCCGGCGGGGCGTACGGGGCCGGAGGGACGCTGGCTTTCAGGCTGGGCGAGGTTCTCGTATCGGTCCTGCCACCACTATTGTTCGGATGCTCGGGCCCCTTCAGCTCCCTCTGCCAGGGTCCTGGAGACTCTCGCCGGTGACGGAGAAGGTGGGACATGCGCTCCGGCCGCTCCTGGCTCCCTGACCATTGCTCAGGCTTCGAGACCAGCCCTCGCAGCGGATGGGCGGCAGGTGCCCAGACACGGCGAGGTCGGGCAGCTCCTGCAGCCGGCAGCCCCCGTGAAAGCCCGGCTGCCCGGTGCCCGCCGGGAGCCTGCAAACCAGGTGCTGTATTGATGCAAGATGCCAGCATCGCTGCCTGCAGATACCAGGTGCCTTTGTTGCCTTGGAAACCAGCGGGGGGGGGGGCAGGCTTTCTTTTCTTTTATTTGGCTGTACAAAGGCTCGAACACCTTGGGGGTCCCTCAGTTATCGGCCTGTCCTCGCCCCCTCACGTGCAAAAGCAGCAGCTGTGCTGTAAAAAGCCCCCACGAGGGTTAAAAATAGGCCCAGTTTCCTGGCCACGTGCAGTGCGGGAAATGCCAGGCGGGGGGGTGCGGTCCACAGCAGGGCTGGGAAACGGGGAAGGTGGCCGGAGGGGTGCTGGGTGCCTGGTCACACCAGAGCTGCCACATCCCGGGGCAGACCCAGGTCCGTCCTGCCCGGTCCCCCGCGTCCCGCAGGGCAGGGGGCAGAGCTGGAGGGAGGGCGACGGGGGCCGAGCAGGGTTTCCCCTGCTCCTCTCTCCAGCGCTGGGGTCCAGGCAGGGCGATGCGGAGGCCGTGCCCCTTGCTCCCGGCCCCAGAGCCACCGATGCCCCTTTCCTGCACGCACGTGTCCAAGCCCTGGTGAATCCGGCAGCTCCCACCATCTCTGGTAGCCGAGAGCCCCCCTTTTATTGCCACGCTGGGGGGAAAAGACCTCCCAGGTGTTAGTTTTAACCTGAATACCCACTAATTGCACGGTGTGACTCCAAGTTTGCATACTGAGACAGTCAGTAATAAATCTCTAGTTATTTTCTCCTCTCCATTTAGTATTGTATAAACCTTTCTCCTGTCCCTCCTCCAGCATCTCTTTGCTCCTGGCCTTGTGAGTCTCCTCCTGGGGCAGCTCGTCCGTGCTGCTCAGCATCCTTGTTGCGCTCCTCTGCACCTCCTCTACTTCTTCTACATCCTTTGGAGGTGCGGGGAACAGAGCTGGGCACTGTATTCATGCTGCGGATGCCCCATGGGTTTACAAAGGGGCATCGTGATACTTTCCATGTCAAGGCTGCCGAAGCAGGCTCCCCTCCGTCTGGCACGGATCAGGCAGCCCTGGACCGGCCAGCCCGGCCTGCACATTACGGAGTCAGCGCGTGCCTGCCCCGCTCCAGCTCCGCTTGCGTCCTAATGGGCTTTCCCTCTTTCTGCTGCGCAGCCGCTCGCTGCAGCTGGTTAGCTTCAAGGCTGCGCCGAGGTGAAACACCGACCAGAGGAGATGCAGATGTGGTCAGGCCACGAAGCAAGGGGGAGCGACCACTCCAGCCAGCACGTGTAGGTGCCCCAGCATACAGGCATACGCATACACATGCAGACGCGAGCACGACGGTGCACGCGTATACATACGCAAGCATGCATTTTGCAATGCATGTCTGGGCTTGGGGATGCCAGCCCGCATGCTCCAGGCCTCACTGCAGGCGTGTGACTTATTGGCCAAGAGGGGATGGGCTCCACCGTGCTCCTACGCTCCCCGCTGCCCCAGGCAGGATGAATTACCACAGCAGCAGCAACGTAACATATGTGCCCACGAAGACACTGCCGGCCCCAAAGAACTTGAAGTGCAAAGAGGCTGCGAGGGGAAACTGAGGCACAAGAGCCCGCTGAAGTCACATGGCATTGGCCACCAGGCAGGGTGGGACTTCTCACTGGGGCCTGTCCGGCATCGAAATACTTGGTCTGCTCCAGCTGCAGGTCACTCAGCCAAGGGCAGCCAGGACTGGAGTCTGTCCGTCTCTCTCCTGCCGGTCAGGCCCTCATCGCCCTTGTGTCCAAGCTCTGGAGCCTGGTGACACCGGCTGCGGCCTCCTCAAACAACCCTATGGGGGCACAGGCCAGCCAGGCCTGCTCGCTGCAGAGGGGAAACCGGGGCAGGACGGGTCTGCGCTGGGTGCACGGGGCAAAGCTTTGCCTTGGGGAGAGAGGTGAAGTAGCTGCATGGGCTGAGCTTGGGCTTCCATGCTAAACCTTTCCCCTCGTGCTTTTCTGACCCTTGCGCGCACGCGTGCACACACACACGCATACATGCACATGCTATGCATGCTGCAGACAGAACAGGGCTAGGCAGGCCACACACATGCCTGCACGTGGGCGCACGTACACGCAGGTCCGCACACGTGTATGCACGTGCATGCATACCTACAAACATGCATACTACAATCAGACTGAGCAAAGCCAGACAGGCCACACACACGCCTGCACATGGGCACACATACACGCAGGTCCGCACACGTGTATGCACGTGCATGCATACCTACAAACATGCATACTACAATCAGACTGAGCAAAGCCAGACAGGCCACACACACGCCTGCACATCAACATACATGTACACACATGCATGCAAACATGCATAGTACAATCAGACTGAGCAGGGCCAGGCAGGCCACACACACTCGCAGTTCCTTATATTCATATGCACACTGACATATACACCTACACACATACAGGCTACAGTCAGACTGAGCAGGGCCAGGCAGGCCACACACATATGAACACATGCATGCGCATACATAGACTTACATGCCCATCCACATGCATGCACATACACAAACATGCATGCTACAGTCAGACCGAGCAGGGCTAGGCAGGCCAAACGTACACACACACACACACGTATACATGTACACAAGCACATGCTACAATCAGAGCAGGGCCACGCAGGCCACACACGCGCATGCACCTGCACACACTTACATGCCCATCCCCCCCCCACGTACACCCATGTATGCGTGCACATACACAAACACGCATGCTACAACCGCACTGAGCAGGGCAGGCACGTGGGGTCTCTTCGCTGAAGACTGGAGATGCAGAAGCCTTGACAGCGATTCCCCATGGCCAAGGAGGGAGCAGACAGCAAGGCCGAGGCGCCAATCCTTTTTTTGAGGCTGAGGCGCCGATCCTTTTTGTCCTCTCTGTTCCCTCATGCGAGCCCTTCCCTCTCTAATGCAAGCTAATTAATAGCAGCCTGATGAAGCCCAGTCAATCATTAAGGGAACCCACCAGCATCTGATTCAGCACACTGGCTCGGTGCTCCGGGAAAGGGCAGCCCATTTCTCTTCCAAGACCCTTGTCAGCGAAATTGCAGCCGCTCTGCCCAGCCTGGCCCGGTGCTGGAGCCCCCCCAGGCAGTTTGCCCCCGAGCCTGTAAGCAAGACCCTCTATAGCCGGGCGAGGGGGGTAATTTGGCTGGATCCTACGTTCCTATGGCAGCTTTTGGGCTGCAGAGTCCTGCCATGCCCCAGGGACCAATGCAAGACCAGAGGCAAGAGAAGGGGGCTTCTTCCAAACAGAGCTGCAGGGCTCTGGCACCTAGCAGGGATCCACCCCGGCGTGGACGGGGTCCACGGAGAGCGGGGCAGGGCCGTGACTCCTCTGGGAGCCTGCCCACACTGCACGCACCCCCCACCCCAGCACCCGCGGGTGTCCGCATGAAATCCGGAGCAAGGTCTGCATGGAGGTGCAGGGCGCGGGTGACACCAGCGTGCTCCTGGATCCATCCGGGGATGACTCCGTTTCAGACCGAAGGCTCACGAGAATCAGAAAGGTGGGATTTTTAGGCTGGTTTGGGCATGGGTGCAAAAGCCTTGTGGGGACCCTGATACCCATAGCAATCTGAGCACCCCAGTACCCATATAAACCCATATAAATGCAAGACCAGAGACGGGTCGAAAGGAAGCTGAAAGAAGCTCCTTAAACCCAACTGCATGCATCTGCCGGCCCCATTTTCTCCAGCTCAGGACTTCTAGTTAACCCAAGTGCATGAACAGGTCCGAAGCCCCTCCACACTTCCACACGTTTGCGAGGAGAAGCTGGTGTTGTTTTCAGAGAAGAACCGTGTTATTAGAGGAAAGCTTTTCCTTTGAACATCACCTGTCTCCAGCTGTGCGCAGGCCCCGCGGGGCTGTGCGCTCCAGCTGTGCAGACAGCAGTCTCCTCTTTCTCTTTTGATGAATATTTTAGTGGCCTTGAAGGCCCTGGGGACCGAAATCTTCCTGCTAACCACAGAGCTCACCTGGCTCACAGGAGCAGCTCTGCCAGGAGAGGAATTACGAAGCAGAAAGAGCAAGCGGCCTCTCCCCCTCTCCCCAGGACCAGGCCGAGCGGGAAGGGTTGCATCTGGCTGTGGCAATAGGTGGCTGGAAAGGAGAGTGTCACCGAATCATGGAGCCCTGGACAAGGGCCCTGCGCAGACCACATCTAGTGCAAGCTCTGCCCGTGGCAGGATCAGCCCTGTCCAAACCAGCCCGGACGAAAATCGATCGTCTGAACCGTTCCTAAAACTACCGTCAAGCCTGGCGCAACAGCAGATATCACGCCTGGACCTGCCCCAGGGAAAGCAGGGGGGCCGCGGCAGCCAACATCCTGCTTCTGCGAAAGGCTGGTGATAGATCCCAGGTAGAGGACCATGACAGGGGAAGGCAAACTAAGTCCAGACCAGTCTGAGCAGGGGGGAAATCCCTTGCTGCCCCCCAGTGCAGTGTGGGGCTGAGCCTGAGCTGGACTTGTGGAGAAAAGGATCTAGGCGCCCACCCCCAGGGCTACCCCACTGGCCGCGTTCATGCAGTTTGGGGAGCCCTGATCTGAGCCACGTGCCTGGCCACCCGCTGGCTCTGATGCCCGAGGGCTGCGGCGTGCGATCCAAGCCCGTCGGGTACCCTCAGGACGGGGCGGGGAAGAGAGCGATGCCGTACGGCTGGCCTGTCTGCGTGGCGGCGCAGGGAGTGGGGCAGGCAGCACCGCGCACATGGCCGCTGCGGCCGTGCCCGTGACGTCCTGCTGGTGCGGACGATGCCCCTACACTGCCGCAGGGAACTAATGGGTTTCGTTGAACGCACTCATGCGATGGGGACTCAGCGGCATCCACTGACATGATTAAAATCCCGTTGCTTAGAAACCAAAGGTCAAGCGAGGATAGTGGATGAGCCACTGCAGAGTGCAAGGCAGCGGTGTGCAGGGGATGGAGCAGGAGCCTGGCAGGCAGGAAACCTGGCGTCTGTGCCCTGGCTTTGCCAAACGCCAGCGAGATACACACTGTGACCTCGGGCAGTGGGTCGTTGCACAACATCTGTAACGGCGGTATCTACCTGCTGCCCTCAGCTTTCCCAGCTGTGAAATGGACGCAGTGGCACCCACCTTGAGACGAGTCTAAGGTCATCCCAGTTGTTAGACAAGTCCTTCGGCGATGGCTTAGGTCAGTCCTTGAGGTACGCGACCAGCCACAGCAGGAGATGATGGTAAAAGCTGCGTTTGTAGCTGAGCTACGGGAGCTCTTCTGTCTTCCCTCCTTAACGCCTCCTCTTCTGGTCATGGCTTTTCCAGACTCCCCACACCCCCTCGCACTTCCACTTGCAAAAATGATCCTTCTGTTGGAGAGACGCTTCTCCAGGGAGGCATGGGGATTTTACACTCCTTCAAGGTGACCTTCAGATGATCCTTGTGTGACGGGCTGGCTGGCAGTGACCTGGCCCAGGGGTTTTGAAAGGGCAAAAGATGATTGGTGGAGTTGGGATTCCCTTTCCGCACCAATCAGGCCCCAGAGACTCACCCCCCATGTCCCCTGATTTGCCCCTTGGGTCACCTGGAGGGGGATAAAAGGGGCAGCGTGGGCTGACTCAGGAGAGACCAGCGAGGGACAACAAGGAAGGAGCTTCACAGAGCTGGCAAGAGCTGAGCCAGCGGGGCAGGAACATGAGCAGTGCCCCGGAAGAGCCTGAAAGAGCAGGACCTGAGGGGCTCCCAGCCCTGCTTCCAGCTCCTCCAATCGGAGGCCATGCAGCACAACGTGAGGCGAGGCTCCAGGCCAAGACCCCTAGCAGGCTGGGGCAGTGCCACCAGTGGTGGCTGTGGGGCAGCCTTCCTGCCTACCATGTGGGTTCAAGTCCCAGCTGAGGTGCCTTGGGGTGAGTGAGATAACAAGAAGCAAAGCTTCTTGCAGTGGAAAGGGGCCACTGTGTCTTTCTTCCCCTCCGGGTACCAAGGCCCTATGTTTCCTTGTCATCTTGCATTTTGTGCCTTTTTATATTTCACCAACCCGTACTGTTTGTTCTGCTGTTGTGTTTTATATTTTGTTAACCCTGTTTTTTCAATGATCATAAGTGTCTAACCTCTGTTGAATCCTGCCCCTCGGGGCATTGTAGTGTCCACTATACCCTCTGGTTTATGCCTGTTATGTTCCCAGTATTAAAAAGTATATGGCTAAGTGCCCATTGGTGGTCTGGCTCTGCTCTATAGGGGAGGAGAGTCCCTCCACCTCCCACAGCGCTTGTGCACCTGCTTTGATCCCTTCAATTAGAGAGGGGCTACCTCTTGGAGTACCGCCCGGGTTACACTTGTATCACCTGAGTCAACCACCTTGCTAACGAGACCCCATAGCTGCCCATATACCATCATAATTCACATATCACATGTAGTTTTCCCCAAAAACCAGACCTCCAAACTTATATCTGAAGTAGGGAAGCCAATTTAACTTGCTGAAAAGGAGGAATAGAAGCATGCAGTCACCTTGCCATCAGGGCTTCTGCTTCTCTCTGGGCCAGCAAGCACAGGGGTGGGGTCTACAGTTAACCCTCTCACCACCGCTACCGAATTAGCGGTAGTTGTAGGTTGGGCAGCCACAAGCTACTGCCAATTCGGCAGTGCTTGTGAAAGGGTTAACAGGGTAGAGGACAGTAAGCAGCTGCATGCAGTCTGTTCTCAGCCATGATGGAAAACATCTTTGGCCTACATTTGGCTTTCCAAAAGCAAGGGGTGTATCTTGTACAGGGACATGCAGCGTGCTGTTGAGGCACGTGGGGCTTGGGAGCATTCCCAGCTGGCCTCCGCCCCGCTGACAGTCTTGGTGTCCGGGCTGCCCAGGTCTGCACACTCTCAGAGGCCATGGCCTGCAACCACCATCCTGGAGCTCAGCTGTGATACGGAGAGAACGACTCAGATTTGTGTTGGGTGGTTAGCAAGTTTTAATTTTATCCTGCGATTTGTTCATTTCCTGTTTCTTACTTTGAATTAGTGGTTTTTGGGTACTGCGTATTTTATTAGGTCATCCAGTTCACAGTTCACAGTTATGGCGGCTAGGAGCTGGAGCCAACTTCCTAGGGAAGTGGTGCTGGCTCCTACCCCGGGGGTCTTTAAGAAGAGGCTTGATGCCTACCTGGCTGGACTCATTTGAGTCCAGTTTTTTTTTCTCCCACCCAGGCGGGGGGTCGGACTTGAAGATCTTCAAAGTCCCTTTGACCCCACTTCTGTGACTCTGTGATTCTATGATCCAGTGGGCAGCAAAGTCTGCTGCTCCGATGGTCCTTTCTGGTGCCGTAGCTTAACTATAGCCCCTAGAATCACTGAATCAAAGATAATGGGGGTGTGGAGGGAGCTCAGGAGGTCACATCTAGTCCAACCCCCTGCTCCAAGCAGGACCAGCCCCAACTACATCATCCCAGCCAAGGTTTCATCCACCTGGGTCTTCAAAACCTCCAAGGATGGAGACTCCATATCACCTCTCTGGGTAACCTGCTCCAGTGTTTTACTACCCTCCTCATGAGAAAATTCTTCCTAATATCCAACCTCAACTTCCCTTGCCGCAGCCTGAGCCCATTGCTCCTTGTCCTGTCGTCTGCCCTCACTGAGACCAGCCCAGCTCCATCCTCTGTGCAGCCCCCCGGCAGGGAGGTGACGGCTGCTGTTCAATCCCCCTCGGTCTTCTCTTCTCCAGACTCAATCAGCCCAGTTCCCTCAGCCTCTCCTCACCAGCCCTGTCCCCCAGCCCCACGACCATTTCACTGC
>NW_017728886.1:270227583-270232227 GCF_001723895.1 Crocodylus porosus | reverse complement strand
TCCAGGTGATAGGTCACCTGGTTGTAGAAGGAAATGAGATTGGTCAAACAAGACCTACCCGCAACAAACCCGTGCTGGCTGTCCCTTAGGATGTTAGCCTGGGCCAGTCCCTCAAGGATGGCCTCCTTAATAAACTTAAAATAAATACATGCTGGTACAGGAGCTTGTGACTTCTCTGATGTGCCTGTGGCAGACAGTGCAGGCTTCACACCCATTAAAGAGTGCCAAGAGCACAACACACTTGACTCCAGGCCTCTATTTGATATCAGGGTGTTTGAAGATGTGGCTGCCCTGGCATCTATAAGCTGTGGGTGAGTTTACAGGAGAGGTGAATAATTAGCTCTCTCAGAGCTCTTGTGCCCCCCTGACCTTGGTGCAATTATCAGCTTGCTGGAGTACCCAGGTGCAGGGCAGGGGAGGCCCAAGCTCTTGGAAAGTCGTCTCGAGGATGACATGAGATACATGCTGGGGCCAAAGCAGATGATCCTGGATGAGTCCCTACTTAACTTTGGCATCAGGGATCTTGGTACAAAAGGCAGGTGAAACTTGCCAATGCCAAGTTGGATGGCATTATCAAGAAAGAGGAGGATCGGAATATCGTGCAGGAAGGACTGGGCGATCTGGAGACCAAAGTAATAGAAATGAGATGATGTCAATCATGCAAAATCATGCATTAATCAGGGGAATTGCTGCTGTGGGCTGGGAATTCATCTGTTTGGAAATGACAAAAGGGGAGAAAGAGCTAAATGCGATAGCGGACTGTGCCTTCAATGTGACGCAACCGTGGAAAAGGCAAATTTCACTCCCAAGTAAGATACCTCTGGCAGAAGTGCACGAGTATTAAAGCCACTGTATGAGGCACTGATGGGACTTCACAGCTTGCTCTCCTGGCTCCCCACGCTCAAGGAAGAGGAGTGCAAGCCAGAGTCGGTGCCGGGAAGGGGAGCTCAGAGGCGGAGGGGAACGGGGAGCCAGTCCTGAGAGACAGGTCTGCAAAACCTGGCTGGTTTTGCCTGGCAAAGCGAAGGCTCCAGAGGAATCCAATCACTCGCTATAAATACCCCAGGGAGGGAGGAGACCTATTGCAACTGAAAGACAGCATTAGCACAGGAACAAACAGGGATGAACCAGATAGGAATAAATTTAGCCTGGCAGTTACATAAAGGCTTGCAGCCATCAGCGGCGTAAGGGGCCGGAGCAGGAGTGGGCCGTGGAGCTCAGCCGGACTGTTCAATCGATGCCTTTCCCAGCAATACCAGGGGCCTGGGCAGAGGCGGTCCCTTCAGCCCTATGTACCTGCACCTTCTTTACCCTCCCAGGCCTTGTCTATAGGTGATTTCCCATGCCCAGCGCTTCCCTGCACGACAGGGCCAGCCTACTTGCATAGGAGCAGTTGCTTCCTCCTGCATTGTGTGAAGGCTAATTAGCACTGGCAGGCTAATTAGCAGTCACTCCATAGCCTCTCTGCCCTCATGGAGAAGCCACAATGCTGCTCTCCCAAACCCAGAAATGGGGCCATGCCCCACCTGGCAAATGGGAGAACAAAGGAGCAGGCACGGGGATTTGTTTTGCCACCTAGTAGGGCCAAGGTTTTCAAACCGTGTTTCGGGGAACCCTGGGTTTCCGCAGCAGGCTGTCAGGCCACATCTGCAGTCTAGTGTCCAGCTGTGCCCCCAACTACAGAAGGGATGTGGACACTTTGGAGAGTCCAGCGGAGGGCAATGGAAACGGTTGTGGGGCTGGGGGACAGGGCTGGTGAGGGGAGGCTGAGGGAACTGGGCTGATTGAGGCTGCAGAAGAGAAGACCGAGGGGGATTGAACAGCAGCCGTCACCTCCCCGCCGGGGGGCTGCAAAGAGGACGGAGCTGGGCTGGTCTCAGTGGGGGCAGACGACAGAAGGAGCAATGGGCTCAAGTTGCAGCATGGGAAATTTAGGTTTCAAGGGCTATACACAACTACCTCAAGGGCCGCCCATTTGTGCTCTCCAGACCCAGGTGCAATTTAGAGCGGGGCGATTCATCAATGTGCACACGCGTGTCCCTGCCACAGTCAGTCTGAGGCTGCGACTTCTGAACCCAAGCCCTAACCAAGGGAGCCGCGAACCCAGGGCTGGACCGGCCAGAGAATGACCAAGCATCAAAGGAAACCTTGTCATCAGTGGGCACATCTACATATTCATTAATGCTTCATAGTTAATGCGCATTAAATTTAGTACTTACATAAGCAAGCACCAAATCAACGTGCAGTAAGTGGCCCTACCGTGCAGTAGCCCCGGCACACGGCTTTTTACTGATGCTCACTGCGCAGTAGCCCAATACGACTACAGGGGTTGTGCCCGACACACTACCGCGCAGTGTTATTCGGCTCCTGCGCAGCTAGCGTCTCATGTAGACGCACCCACCGAGTTTCAGAGTTGAAGCCATTGATACTGATGCCAGTAGAAAGCAGGGCCGGTCCCGAGCACGAGCTGGCAGGTCCCCCCCGGCTGCAGAGACCGCGCAGGGGGGAGAGCGCCGAGCCCTTGGTAGGATGTTGGCTTCGCCGGGAGGGTATCTGGGGACTCATCTCCCCCCAGCAAGGAAAGGGAGCCCGCCAGCCGCGTCCCCACCCCCAGGCCCGGCGCTCAAAGGCGCTCGGTGACAGAGCCGCAAAGGAATGCGCGAGCCACGGAGCCGCGTGGGGGCCGGAGGCCTGGCCCCCTTCCTCCTCCTCCCACCCCCCCGCGCACACCAGCAGCCTTTGTGCGAGCAAGAATGGCTCCTTTGAGCTCTCTCTGGGCCCCTTTGTGCCCTGCTAATCAGATGCACATCCCGCGGACCTTCCCGCGCACAGAGCCGCGGTGCACAACACAGGGCCCCGTGTCCGGGCCTGGCGCTGACATTTCCGACCAGGGCAGCGCTCTCCCTCAGGCTGGGCAAAGGTTACGGCCGGCCGCTCAGACCGGCTGCCTCTCCCTGCGCTCCCCCTGGGGACCGGGGGCAAAGGCTTCAAGGCAGAGGAGCGGCGTGGGGGAGATCTGCCCCACGGGGAGCCTTGGGAGGCATCACCTGCTCCGCCTCACCTGGGCAGCGCCCACCTAAATCAACACGGCTGCAAGCGCGAGGCCGGCTTCTCCCCCGCGCGTGTCGGAGAGATGCCCGGGGCCAGAGACAGGTGCTAGGGGACATGAAAGGGAGGCATCGCCCTGCCAGGGCGCAGAGGGAAATGCACGGGGCCACCTGGCCCAGAGCAGCTGGGCACTCTCCAGCCTTGGGAGCGGAAGAGCAGGCTGGACCGACCCTCCCCTCGGTCGTGCCTACAGGGGCCACCCGCCCCGATGGGTCCAGAGAGGCAACAGCTTGCTTTGTCAGACACGATGAAGGGACCGAGGCGGCTGCTCAGGGATGCTCCTGCCTCGAGCAGGGCTTGGGCCAGACGCGCCCTCCCGGGGGCTCTGCCAGCCCCGTGACGTGACGTTAGGGGAAGCCGAGGGGATGGAGTTCAAAGGCAGCGTTTCAAATGCCCGGAACAAAACCATTCAGCAAACCCCCGCCCTGCATAACTAGCATCTTTTCCTTCCAAAACGTTTCCTTTCCTCGCCCGTGCGGACGGAAGAGAGAAGTCACCAGGCCCGGCCGAGCCCTGGCTCCCAGGGTTTTATTTCCCGCGGCTCTCACGGGAGCTTTAGCAGCTTCCCCGCCTTGCATCGAGGAGCACGTGGGCGCAGCGGGCCCGGCGCAGGTGACCTTTCCGTCGGCGGGAGTCCGGCCCAGTGCAAGCTGTACTGCGCCGTCATCGATTCAGCCGCGGTGCTTCCCTGCCAAGTAATTACGTGCCACGAGGACCTGTCAATACGATTTGCTATCAAGTGTCAGTTTACGCTGTGCATAATGGGTTGAAGTCCCGGTGTAAATGGAGCATCCTAGGAGATACTGGTGGGCTGCGCGGGGGGGAGGCGACGGAGGGGAAACAAACAGCAGCTGAGATAACGCGGCAGGTTGGGCCGGCGAGCGAGCCGCCGCAATTCTTCACGGGCAGGCGGGATTGTTATGTACGCCCTGTAGACACTCAGCCCTCCGCTCCAGCGTCGCGCAGAACTAGGCCCTACATCACAAGCGGAGTCTGCTCGAGTAGCATTTGGCACGCTGCAAAATCGGGGCTTTATTTTGATCCTGGCACTTAAAGTGTGACCGGAAACTGAGGCCTTGTTGTGCTGGGAGCTGCACAAAAAACTGGGAAAAGCGGATCCTGGCTTGAGGAGTTATTTGAATAGACAAAATGGATAATGGAAGTTTTATTATCCCCATTTCGTAGACAGAAATCTCAAGCCCACGGAGATTATTCAACACTGGGTGCATCTATGTGTGTGCTTTCGTGCACATTAGTCTATTTTAATGCACATTATAGTTTCATAGTTTGTAGGGTCGGAAGGGACCTGAGCAGATCATTGAGTCCGACCCCCTGCCATGGCAGGAAAGAGTACCGGGGAAAGCATCACAAAAAAGTGTGTTTTCACTAATGCCCATTAATAGGTGAATACACCTTTTTCAAGTACCTCACAATGGCGGTACTAAGTTTAATATGCGTTAGCAAAAGCGCATTAATGAACATGTAGACGCACCCACTGGTGAGGCTACATGTGCACCATTCGGCACTGGGGAGGCC
>NW_017728886.1:270221939-270227483 GCF_001723895.1 Crocodylus porosus | reverse complement strand
TGGTGAGGGGAGGCTGAGGGACCTGGGCTGATTGAGTCTGGAGAAGAGAAGACCGAGGGGGATTGACCAGCAGCCGTCACCTCCCTGCCGGGGGGCTGCAACGAGGATGGAGCTGGGCTGGTCTCAGTGGGGGCAGACGACAGGACAAGGAGCAATGGGCGCAGGCTGCAGCAAGGGAAGTTGAGGTTGGATATTAGGAAAGCCTTTCTCACTAGGAAAGTAGTAAAGCACTGGGACAGGTTATCCAGGGAGGTCGTAAAATCTCCATCCTTGGAGGTGTTTAAGACCTGGGTAGACACAGCCCTGGCTGGGATGATGGAGTTGGGGCTGGTCCTGTTGGAGCAGGGGCTTGGACTGAATTTTCTATGATAAAGGCTCAGCCGTCCAAGTATGAATCTGTCACCGGCCCCCAACACAGCACAAACGCTCAGGCCTCACCCATCACCTGCTTTCGATGACACTATTTCTCTGTTGCTGAGAGGACTGCAGAACTGCCCCTGAGAAGTGGTAGAGCATCGCTGCGGGTGAAAGCCAAGCCTGGCCACCACAGTACAGTGCAATGAAGTCTGAGAAGAGGAACAACATTTTAGCCCCCAGATGAACGTGAGGAGCAGTGAATTTTTAGCAAAAGCCACTACTCCCAACATGCGAGTAACAGACACACGACAGCGTTCCCAAGCTACATCTGTCATGTCCTGTCTCAAGATGGACGTCAGCCTTTCATCTCTATGTAAGGGCCAAACACAACTGGATTTCCTGCTTGGGATAACTGCACATCCTATCATGTACCAGCAACTTGTAGAAATATCAGTGCCCTGCATCCCTAGGTATAACACAGGTACCAGCATCAAGTGCCAGTCTAGTTTCCTCTGCAGGGCAGGTCTGCACTGAGTGCCCAAGTAATTCCTGACCCCCAGCACGGATGTACATACGCTGCTGGTGTCCCCAGCACAGTGCATGTGCATGTGCTTGCATACCTGTCTGTGCACTCATCTATACATCGCCTTATAAAACACAAATACGAATTCTTTCAGTGAAAAAAGTACCTTCTTTCACTAGAAAGATGGACTCTGCCAGTGCTGCAGACATGCAGCTTAGTCTCGAGCTTTAAGAGAGAAATGTTAAGTTACTGGCAAAACCCACTGCGTTCGGGGGCCAGGATTTTATGAGAAATCAGCTGTGAAAAGCCACGGAGGAAGCAAAGGGGAGAAGTGCAAGGTTGGGTTTGGTTCTTGAGATCCCGTACTTCCCGGGCCGGGAACTCTTTCATGGAGACTCAGACAAGCACTCGCAGGGTCTGTGAAAACTTCATCCGTCTCTGATCGCGGTCCAGTGATCACAGATGAAGGAAATGGAAGACTTGGCTTTAATACACAGAGCAAATCCAACAGCAAAAGCAGCGGTACCTCCCGAAGCGCCCAAGCGCAAGCCCACGGCCAAAGCATTTCCCTCGCTCCTCGGAAATGCTCGGCCGTTGCCATATCATTGTTTTCTCTAATGAAACCATATTCCGTAATTGAATATAAGTGCTTTGTATAAGCTTAATATAGAGGAATCAGCATGGAGCCGTAGCAGTTAAATAAAGGCATAAAGCTGTGGGGCTAAGAGCTAGGAGACAGGAAAGTTTTACATTTTATCGACCTGCTGCCTGAACGCGGAGGCAGAAATGTTGGGAAGGCAAATTTGCAGAATTGCTCGTGCCCAAGATAAGTCCCCTCTTTGATAAATCTTGGTCGCCTGGAAGTCTTGGGCTTGCTCGCGGGGGGATGCCACCAGCATTACGGCACGAAGCCCTCTCCTTCTCAAGAGCTGCCCTGCCCGGCGTGGCAGGCTGTCGTTTCATCTGCCGGCGGGTGAAGCGCGCATTAGGAACACTTTGGGATAATTAATTATTCTGAGCTGATGGAGGGAGAGAGGCAGAGAAGCCCTGACCCTCTGCTCACTTACCCAGGTGGAAATCAGGAAACTGTTGGCAGAAAAATTCCCCACATGTGAAAGGGGCTCAGGCCTGTCCCTTGGGGCCTGGCTCAACTCCATCATCCCAGCCAAGGTTTGGTCCAGCCGGGTCTTCAAAACCTCCAGGGATGGAGACCGCACCGCCTCTCTGGGGAGCCTGTTTCAGTGCCTCACCACCCTCCTGGTGAAAGGTTTTCCTGATATCCAACCTCAACTTTCCTTGCACCAACCCTCCTGCTGCACCCACCCCGCAGGGCCCTGGCTGGGGGTTGCCCCCACGCTCAGGCTCAGCCCCACTGCACTGGGGCAGGAGGGGATTTCCCCCCCGCTCAGACTGGTGTGCACTGGGGGGTTTCCCCTTCCTCTGCAGCGGGGCCACGGCCTCTGCAGCATCCATGACCCCCCCGGCAGCAGCAGGACATGGGCAGCCGCGGCCCCCCTGTATCCCGGGGGCTGTGCCGGGGGCAACTGTGTCGTGTGGCTCCGATGTCAGACGCGGGGCTTGTCTGGGCTGGTTTGGACGGGGCTGATCGTGCTTCGGGGCAGGGGCTGGACTGGATGCGACCCCGCAGCCCCCTGCCAGCCTAAACTCGCTGCTGTTCTGGGAGGGCGAGCAAACCAGGCCCCGATAACCCTCTCGGGAGTGACTGGGGGGAGGAAGGAGGATGCTCGCAGGACACAGGACCCCGGGCCCCAGGCGGTCACTGCCAGTGCAAGGCGGCCGGCGGAGACCCCTCCCCATGCTTTGAAGCGGGTGAAGCAGCTTTCCTAATCCCCTTCCCAAATGGAGCTGGAGGCTTTCCCTTTCACATCTCACCCAGGGAGGGCCGGGCAAGAGAGATCCTCTCACTGCCAGCAAGAAAGGGGCCTCCTTGCAGTCCTTTCTGAAAGGGCACGGCTAAGCCGCTGCTGGGTGGAGGGGGACAGGGCTGGTTCAGAGGATCGCGGGGCAGAGCGATGGACCCGAGAAGCGATGGCTCCCCCCAGGTCACGCAGCCCATGGAGCAGCACCAGGGTCCGGGCAAAACCTTCTGCCGCGGGCAGGCCAAGGGAGGTGGTCACAGACATTAGGGCTGGAAGGGACCTCGGGTGACCTTCGAGTCCAGCCCCCCGCCCCAGCGTGGCGTGGGACAGGGACCCGCGCACCCACCAGCACCAGGGAACATGAAGGAAGCAAACAGGGCCAGAGGCATAGGACATGCAGGGACCGGCTTCCTACAAAATAGATCGACCAGCAGCCGTCACCTCCCTGCCGGGGGGCTGCACAGAGGAGGGAGCTGGGCTGGTCTCAGTGGGGGAGATGGCAGGACAAGGAGCAACGGGCTCAGGCTGCAGCAAGGGAAGTTGAGGTTGGATATTAGGGAAAACTTTCTCATGAGGAGGGTAGTAAAGCACTGGGACAGGTTATGCAGAGAGGTGGTGGCATCTCCATCCTGGGAGTCCACCCCGTACCCCAAACCTCACAGCTGCTGCAGAAACCCCCAGGGAGGGCAGTGCAGGGGGGTAGGGACCAGAAAGTCCTGGGCAGATTGGGCAGCCAGGGAAGTCATTTCCAGGATCCCAGCTGGGGCTGGGTGTAGAGCCACGGGGTGGAAGGGACCTGCAGAGCTCACGTCTCATCCAGGCCCTGCCTGAGGCCAGACAAACCCATCATCTAACCTCTCTGTAAACCCACATCACACCCGAACCTGCCCCAAGGAAAGCAGGGGGACCATGTCGGCCAGCGTCCTGCTGCTGTAAAAAGTTGTGAATATGCCGTTTAGAGACCCCAGGCAGAGGCCATGCCCCCAGTGCACAGGAGGGCAACCCCCCCATCCAGACCAGTCTGACCAGGAGAAGAAATTCCTTCCTGACCCCAAATATGACGCCACTCTGACCCTGAGCGCGGGGGCAAGACCCTCCAGCCGGGACCCTGCAGGGTCGATGCCAGCAGGAGCATTGGCGCAGCCCAGCCCCAGCCCTAACACCCAGCACCTCTGGGCAAAGCTTAAAAATCCCCTGAGGTGGAGCAGAAAGAGGGGCCAACCAGCGCAGCCCAGCAGCCGGGGACACCCCCAGAGCAGGGCAGAGGCAGCGCTGCGCCTAGACCATCTCCCGCAGGCGGCCGCCCAACCTCTCCACGGGGCTGCTCACAGGGAACAAAGCAGAGACCGTCAGCGCTGGCGGAGCAGGTCTCCTCCGGCCCTGCTGCAGCGGGGCAACTCCCTTCGCTGCAAGCCGCGGCAAGCTTTGACCCCTCCTGCGTGCCAGTTATTGCTCAGGCACAAAGGTGCCACCCGGGCCCTGCCCACCCCCACCTCCCAGCCCGCACCTTTGCAGACGACTGCAGGCAATAGCTTCCCCGCAGCCCTGGGAGAGGCAGCAGGACCCTGGCAGGATGTGTCCACACACAGGGCTGAGCCGGCCAGCTCAGAGGATGGCACATGGAAAGGGCGCTGCAGAGCTCCTCGTGAAAGGGCTGGCACTGGGGCAGCAGGTGGACTCTGCCCATCAACCCAAGGACGGAGACTGCACCACCTCTCTGGGGAGCCTGTCCCAGAGCTTCACCACCCTCCTGGTGAGCAAATTCTTCCTAATAGCTGACCTCAACTTCCCTTGCTGCAGCGTGAGCCCATTGCTCCTTCCTGCCATCTGCCCCCACTGAGACCAGCCCAGCTCCATCCTCTTTGCAGCCCCCCTGCAGGGAGGTGACGGCTGCTTTTAAATACCACCTTTGTCTTCTCTTCTCCAGACTCAGTCAGTGCAGGTCCCTCGGCCTCTCCTCGCCTGTCCTGTCCCCCAGCCCCACAACCGTTTCCGTTCCCCTCCGCTGGACTCTCTCCAATGTGTCCACATCCTTTCTGTAGTGGGGCCCACAGCTGGACACAGGATCCAGATGTGGCCTCCCCAGTGCTGAACAGAGGGGAAGAATCGCTGCCCTCGATCTGCCGGTGACGCTCCTGCCGATGCAGCCCAGGACGCCGGTCGCCTGCCTGGCACCAAGGGGACACTGCTGGCTCCTGTCCAGCTTCTTGTCCCCTGTCCCCCCCGGGCCTTTTCTGCAGAGCTGCTGCCCAGCTCCTCCCCCCGCCTGCCCCGGTGCAGGGGATCGCTCCTCCCAGGTGCAGGACTCTGCCCTTGTCCTTGTTGAACCTCACGAGACTAGAACCCAGACGTCCTGAATATAAACGAGTCTTCCCTCTCCAGCTACTAAATGCCGCCTTTTCCCAAAGCCAGGATGGGACCCAGTGGTCCTGACTCCTTGGCCTGAAGCATTTGATTATGTCTCCTCTGTGTGCTCTTCTGATGCATGTGCTGTAGTTCAGATCAGGGGTGCTCAACCCCCGGCCTCTGGACCGGATGCGGTCGATGGAGCTGTGTCCTCTGGTCTGGAAATTTAGTGGCTGGGAAGCTAGTGGGTGCTTTAAATGCTGCTGTACTTCTGGTGCTGGGGGGAGGCTGGCTGGTCTGCATAGCTGACAACACGGGTACAGCGAGTGCCAGAGATGTCTCTAGCCAACGCGGTTTCATAGTTTCATAGTTGGTCGGGTCGGAAGGGACCTGAGCAGATCAAGTCCGACCCCCTGCCATGGCAGGAAAGAGTACTGG
>NW_017728886.1:270218415-270221465 GCF_001723895.1 Crocodylus porosus | reverse complement strand
TTCTCATCCGCCCACCCCTGTAACCTGTCTAGGTCCAGCTGCAGCCTATTCCTCCCTTCTAGTGTGCCCACATCCCCCCACATCTTAGTGTCATCTCCAAATTTGAGCAGGTGCTTTTTACCCCTCGTCCAAGTCGCTGATGAAGATGTTGAGCAGTGCGGGCCCGAGGACCGAGCCCTGGGGGACCGCACTGCCCACGTCCCTCCGGGTCGAACATGACCCGTCCCCCACCGCTCTCTGGGTGCGGCCCTCCCGCCAGTCGTCGACACATCTGACTGTGGGGGTGTCCACACCACAGCCCCCAGTTTCTTAGTGGGAGCGGGGTGAGAGACAGTGTCGAAGGCCTCCGCAAGTCCAGGAAGAGGTTCTTTAGGTAAATGTGATATCTTTCATTCGACCAACTAAATTGTTGGAAAAATTGTTCTTTACAAGCTTTCGGGACAGACACCCATGGAAGAGATCAAATTTTGCTGTTTGAAATGGAAACTTCACAACAGGAAGAAGGCTACAACCAGTAACCCTGGGACTTCTTTGGGAACTTGTCCCTGCCCTGGGCATCGTCTCCCAGCTTAGAGGAGAAGCCAAGGTCAGGCAGGCTGCCGATGACCTCCTGGGTGTCTAAGGAAGGGGCAAAAGCCTCGGGGGTGAGTCTGTGCACGCTAGAGGTGCGAAGTCACCTCTCCAGACCCTGCCGTATAGCTGCAGGGCACAGCCCCCGGCGTGCGGACACGGGCGCCAGCTGGCGCAGGGAGGAGCAGGGGGACGAGGGCCTCGCTCCGGCTGGGCTGGCACGAGAGGAGTGGCTCAGTGCTGTGAAATGGGGGCAGTTTTAGTAAGACCCACCGAGCTGCAGATTTCAGCGCGCAGCCCCCTTCCCTGCCGGCCGAACGCACGTCTCGCGGCCCGAGCAAAACGGCGCCGAGCGCTGGCATCGATGCCACCCAGGCCAATGTCCTTCGGGAGCTGGAGGCTGACCCGGGCATCTCGGTCCAGCCACGGCTCGGCCTTTCGGTGGGGAATTGTTGGCAACGACTCGTTGCTCCCAGCGCGCAGCCGATGTGATCTTGGAGGGTCGTCGAGTCCCAGCCTTTAATGGAAAAAGACTTTCCTAGTGTTACTTTTAGCCCGACTACCCACGACTTTCATGTTGTGACCCCCTGATCCTGGCACCAAGTCCCGCGCGGTAGACTTGTACTTGCCTTGAGCTGTTATAGGGTCAGAGGAAATTGGGACTGAAAGGACCTGACAAGGCGCAGGCAGGTCCGGGCCTGGAAGCAGGGGGCAGGCAGCTGGAAGGAAAATCCAGCCTGAGACGGGTGAAATCTGGAGGTTGCCTGCGGGAGACATGCCCCACCTCCGGGGGACGAGGGGTGTGTGCCCCATGGGAGTGCCCTGCTCTGGGGGTCGTGCTCAGCTGGGGGCCTGAAGCCTTGATCCCGGCAATCCTAAACAGAAAGCCCCATTTCTAAGGGGATGTCAGGTCCCTACGTGGGAGGGACGGCGTGGGACAGCAATACCCCCGCAGCCGGGGGTGCCCAGAATCACCCCCTTGCCATGTGGAGGGGGCTCGATGCGGCAGCAGGGATGCCCGAGCGTGGTGCATGTTGCAAACCCTCCTCCCCTGGGCTTGCTGACCCCTGCCGGCATCCCCTTGAGGGGCAGAGTTAAGGATGCGCTGGCCCTGGCGACCTCCCTCCAGGCCGCGCTGGCCCAGAGCTCAGCCCGGTCCTCCCGGGGTCAGTCTAGGGATGCCCCCCACCGCTGGGAGCTGCTCCAAGCCCCCCCCCCGCCCAGTCTGGTGCTCCCCGTGCACGGGAGAGGACCAGACCACAGACATGCAGACGGACGCCCCGCGCCACGCTGCAGACTCCTGCCTCTCCGACCCCCAGACCTCCCCCTCGCCTGCCAGCCCGTCTCTCCCAGCTCGCTGCCCCCGCCCTACCCCTAACGTGACCCTGACCGTGACCTTGCCCCCACCGTCCGAGCCCTCCCGCCCCGTGAAGGATGCTGCGGACGCCTCCTGACCCTCTGCTCCGAACGGCCGCTCCGCCTGCGGGTGCGTGGGGGCCGTCTGTCACCACCCCGGCGCAGAGCGTGTGCACACGTACGAGCGTGCGCGTGTCTAGGTGACACACGGATCCGGCGCGGCAGCGACCGGCCGACTTCCAGAACCTTCGTCCACGGGCGCGGGCCGGCCGCCTCGCCGCTGACCTCTCCCAGCTGGCCCTCGGTGGCGGCCTGGCCCCGGGGCCGGAGAGCAGCCGAAGGAGGGGCAGGCGGGGGCCGCGGCGCTGCACGCTGGTGCTTTCCACGGATGAAGCCCCGCGGCAGCGCCGGGAGACCGAGCCACCCCTGCCGCAGGGCGTCCCGCACCCCTGATGCTCGCAGGGGCGGCGTCCGGAGGCCCCCTGGCCTTCTCTTTTCTGTCCTTGCTCCCAGCGGCCAGACTTCCACGCCGAGGAGCGCTTAGCGCGGAGAGCTGCCGGCCAGCTCCTCCCTGCTGCTTTTCAACAGCAGAAGAGGAAGGGAGGGAAACCGCGGGTGGAAAGGCCCAGGCTCAGCAGGGAGGAGCCCCGGAGCAGCGGGAAGAGGGCTGGGCCCTAGCCCACCCTGACCTTCTCCTTCCTCCCGCCTCCCGGCCCAGGGCCCCCAGAGGAACCACGGCGGGGTTGGGACCATCTCTGAGAGGCCGACGGGCAGGCAGTGCGAGGCACACACCAGCCCCGTTCGGGCACGGGCAGCAAGTGGCCTGTGTGCAGGGACACGTGCGGGCATGTGTGCCCGTGGGTGCACAGACACACTCCTGGAGGCAGGTCCAGGCAGGACAGCGTCTGCACACGCACCCACATAGGCCCAATGTATTCTATGTAATGGGGGAGAGTGTTTGTACACACGCGCGCATGCACACACACACGCGTCCAACGTATTTCATGCTGCATATTTTATGCTGCATGTACACACACACACACACTCAGCATATTCCAGGCAGCAGGAGACAGTGTTTGGACATAGGTGTGCATGTAGACACACCCACGCGCATGGACACACAC
>NW_017728886.1:270217200-270218105 GCF_001723895.1 Crocodylus porosus | reverse complement strand
TGGACACACACACACACACTCAGCATATTCCAGGCAGCAGGAGACAGTGTTTGGACATAGGTGTGCATGTAGACACACCCACGCGCATGGACACATACACATACACACACACACACACACACACACAGGTGTAACATATTCCATGTAGCAGGGGACAGTGTTTGTACACACAGACCCAGCATATGCTTTGCAGTAAGGGGCACTGGCTGTACGCACAGGTGTGCACACACACTCACATGCCCGCACAGCTCCTGCATATTCCATGCCACAGGGGACAGTGCTTGTACACACAGGTGTGCACATATGCTCACAGTCACAGGTCTAGCACACTCCATCTAGGAGGGGGCAGCGTTTGCACACACAAACACACCCCTCTGCCAGGCAGACAAGCCCGGATTGGGCCCGATTCTGATCCCAGCCGCCGGGCGCTCCCCCGCGGCGAACACGCTGCAGGTCCCGGGCTCCTCCTCCCCCGCCGCGGTGGGCGCACAGCCTGGTCCCCTGCCCCGCCTGGCAGAGCCCAGATGGGTCTCCTCATGAAACGCCACCTCTCCCCCACCCGGCCCCAGCCGTGATAAGGAGGGGGGCGTGCTCCCCGCTCGGGTCATTTTGCCAAGGTGATTCCCACTTGCAGGCCCCATGTGTGGCTGGACGCAGCCTGAGACCCGCAACAACCTTCAGCTCCCTGAAGAGGACGGACTTGGACTGTTCTCAGTGGTGGCAGACAAGAGAACAAGGAGCAATGGGTGCAAGCTGCAGCAAGGAAAGTTGAGGCTGGCTATTGTCTCACCGGGAGGGCGGTGCAGCTGGGGGGGTTGCAAAGCACGCGGCGGAGCCGGCCCTGAAAGCAGGGGCGAGAGAAGCAGCCTAGCCCCGGGGATCAGGGGCCGCTGACATGGAGGAGG
>NW_017728886.1:270202799-270216563 GCF_001723895.1 Crocodylus porosus | reverse complement strand
ATCCCGAGTTATGTAACCGAGGTGGGGGGGTCCTGCCGTGCGCGCAACGTGCGCTCGCCGCCTCGGGCTGCGGCCTGCCATCAATGTCACTTCTCCCGGGAGGAAATGGCGTGTTGCGGGATAAATGTAACGTCTGTTTGTAGCCGTAGGCGGCTCGGGGCTCGTGCTGCCCCTGCTCTGAGCAGCGGAGACCAGCCCTTGGCCGACCCCGTGACTAGGACGGGGTCTGAACCAGGAGAGGACACGTGGGGTCCCTGCTACTGCCCCCCCCCCCGGCCTTTGGCGTGTCCCCTAGCCCCTGGCTGTGCTGCCTGGCCTCTAAAAAGGGAGTCGTGCTCCCCTCCGCCCCTCTGCGCTGGGCCGTGGCAGGGGTCAGCCTCGCTGTGGGGTCCGGGCGGGTTTAGGGGGAGACACGCGACAGCGGTCCTGGAACAGCGAGCCGCCCGGCCAGGAAGATGGTCCCGCGGCGGCCCGGATTCGCCGCCGGCCGGTCAGCGGGCCGCTCGGCCAGAGCCAGGAGGGGGTTGAGCAGGAGGTCCCGGGACTGGCGGGGCCGCGGACGGGTCAAAGCAAAGGGACCGGTGGCAGGGAGCAAAGGCCCCGCGGCCTGCAGCTGCGACGTCGCGGCCCTGCCAGGTGCTCGAGGGGGGGCGGGCAGCGCTGGCGCGCGTGGCGGGGAACCCTGGCACGGCGATCCCTGGCACGGCACCGTGGCTCTGCCTCGCGGAGGGGAGCTTTCGCATCCCATTAACACTTCAGAGTTTCTGGGTGCTGGGAGGGGGCCGTGCTTGTGCATTCGGGTCTGCGCCTGATCCACGG
The DNA here is from genome assembly GCF_001723895.1 of Crocodylus porosus. Lineage (NCBI taxonomy): Eukaryota > Metazoa > Chordata > Crocodylia > Crocodylidae > Crocodylus > Crocodylus porosus. The sequence continues at coordinate 270,215,744 of NW_017728886.1, read as the reverse complement.
TCTCTCTTTTCTGCAGCTTTCCTATGGAAGCTACTTGGTTTCCCCATTCGCTCCCCCTGCTGTGGTACAGGGGAGGGTGGGGGCAGGGGGAAATCCAAGAACATCCTCTTGTTGCATGCGTCTTTTTGGAGACTCTGGGAAAACGTCTTCCTTGGCGTTGGGCGTTGGGACACGATAGGCTGCCCAAACGCTCCCAGTCTGAGACCTGAAAAACTCCAGCAAAAGGGTTAAGTGCCAGCGCCAACGCAGACTCCTACGAGCCTGGAAAATGAGGGTTGACAGGACCCCAGGGGGTCACAGCTGGTCCACCCCCCTGCTCCAAGCAGGACCAGCTCCAACTCCATCATCCCAGCCAGGGCTTTGTCCAGCCGGGTCTTAAACACCTCCAAGGATGGAGACTCCCCCACCGCTCTGTTTTTTTACTACCCTCCTAGTGATAAAATCATTCCTACTTTCCAGCCTCAACTTTCCTTGCTGCAGCTTGAGCCCATTGCTCCTTGTCCTGCCGTCTGCCCCCAATGAGACCAGCCCAGCTCCATCCTCTGTGCAGCCCCCCTGCAGGGACTTAAAGGCTGCTGTCAAACCCCCTGAGAAGCTTGTGCCCCGTGCGTCCTTTTGCAAGCTCGGAGTGCAGCCGGTTTTAAAAACAAGGATCATTTTGAGCCCCGTGGGCAGCTGGAAGATTTAAGCTGTTTTTTTCAAGCACCCGTCGTCTGACACGGCCTTTAAATGCAGCGCGGCCACGTTGCAGCGGCCGGGGGGGAGGAGCGGTCCTACCCGGGTAAGTCCATTTGCTGCAGCGAGAGAGCAGAGAGCTCGGCGTGTGTTGCTGCGCGTCAGGTGTGTTACACACACAGTTGTTCTGAAATGTTGAATTTTAGCTATTTAAAAGCTAAAATGTTTCTGTTTCCTTGGTGATGATGTTTGTAAGGACCTTCTGGGGTAGCTTGAGTCACCTCCCGAGCTTGCTTTTCTCCCTTGGCGTCCCCCCCCCAAAGGACCTGCCCCTTTCTGTTCAGCCCCTCTTCTGCTGCAGCCTGCCAATTGCGTGAACGGGGATGAGTGATGTCATCCTGCCTGTAACAGGAAGTGCGAGTGACAGCACAGTAGTGCAAAACCCCTGAACTACAGACTTGCTGCACGTCTGGGAGGGGTGGGTCGTGGCTCTCGGACCGGGACGTCTGTGCAGGCGGGCTCCGGGCCGCTCTCGGTCCTGTGCGTGGCAGGCGTGCATTTCATTCAAGAGGTCGAAGAAGGTGGTGGGTCCCGGCTGCCTCAGGATTTAGGAGCTGGGATGAGATGGGAAAGGGAGGAGATGGGAAAGCGCACCCTCCCGTTCTTTCCCTCTGCACACGCGTGTCATGTAGACGTGCACGTGGGGCATTCGTGCGGTGTATGTGAACGGCCAAGACCTCCCTGCGGAGTCCCCTCCCACCTGGGCCAGTCTCCACCACGTCTTGTGTGGATCGCTTGGGTGGGAGGTCTGCGGATGGCTCCGCTGAGACCCAGCAACTCGTTGCACGGGTCAGATGACCTGACCGCTTGCTGTCGCTGGTCTGAATTGAAGCTGGGTTCCTTCCACGCTGCCTTTTGTCTTAGAAATCCTAGAAGATAAGGCTGGAAGGGACCTCAGGGGGTCACATCTAGTCCAGCCCCCAGCTCCAAGCAGGACCAGCCCCAGCTACATCAGCCCAGCCAAGGCTTTGTCTACCCGGGTCTTCAACAGCTCCAAGGAGGGCTTCCTCTAGCCCATTTTCGCTGGTCCCCATCCCCTGTGAGCCTACAGATGAGGCTCTAGTCCCAGCATGGAAGGGGAAAGCCGGGCTTGCTAACCCTGACAGGCTCACTTGTACCCCATCGCCCCCGCCCGCCCGGGCTGTTTTCCAGCACCGATCCAGTGCAAGTCTTATGAGAGCTTTGGTTCACTCCTCTCCTCTCCTCTCCCACCCTGCAGGTCCTGCAGCCATGGCGGAGCCGGCCGGAGCGAAGCCGAGGCGCATCCTGGTGACGGGCGGCACCGGGCTGGTGGGGCGAGCCATCGAGAAGGTCGTAGCGGATGGGGAGGGCCGGCCGGATGAGCAGTGGATCTTCGTGTCCTCCAAAGACGCCGACTTAACGTGAGCGAGTTCTCGTCCTGCTGGACCCCGCGGTTGTCAGAAACGTCCTGGTGCTGCCTGGTTTGGGGCGGCCTGGCAGGGCAACGGTCCCTCACTAGCCCGCGAGACCTGTGCATGCGTCATAGCAGCATCCTCTCCCAAATCTCCGTGCAAAGCTGCCTGCCTGCGTGCTAGAGCCCAGGCCTGCCCGCTGGAGGGTGCAGGGTGCTTCTGCAGAGCTGCACGGGCACTTCGGTGCTGTGGGTCGGGGCGAGAAGCACGGTCGTTGCCCCAGGTCCAGGGGCAGATGCGGAGCCAGGGGAAGAGCAGCCCCAGCACTGGGATCGCAGGGGGCTCGGCAGGCCCGGGTCGAGAGGCTGGAGCGTCTCTGTGCCTGATTTGAGCGAATGTCGTGCGTCCCTTATTCACTTGGGCACTTGGGGTAGGGAAGCCCACGGCAGCCACCTTGCATGCGGCAGCTTTGCCTGGGGCCAGGGGAGGAAAGCACGCTGCATCAACCTCAGCTCAGCTGGAGAGGCCGTCCGGATCTGCTGAGGCTGATCCGCGGGGAGCTGTGTTCGAGGAGAAGTCAGGCCAGGGGGCCAAGGGCACCGGGAGCTTCTGGTTCTTGAGCCCCTCTGCGGGAGGGAAAGGCAGAGCACTGAGCTCGGGGGTCTGGGCACCCTTGGTCTTTGCATGGAGCAGTGGGTTCAGCCTCCCCTAGACTGACACCTCGGCCGGCTCTTAGCACTCGTTTCTTAGACGACACTTAGAGCAGTTCTTCTGTCGCAGAGATCTCAGGCAGCCCGCACCAGGATGCTGTTAACTCGCGAGATTCCTGTTTGCAGTCTCTGGGTTTATCCCGTGCATCGTATTTGCACACCCAGGGGTCCTGTTGGGCCCTGTGCCTGCTAGAGCCTGGCTCTTTCAGCAGGAGAGACAGCCCCAGAGTCCCCAGGCCGGGCAGGTCCATGCAGTGGGTCTCCCGGACCTTTGCCTGTGTCTTTGTGATGGCTGTGCAGAACAAAGAGGTCTTTGTCAGGCAGAAAACCGGTTCTTCTTCTGTGCTGCGGTTGCTCTGGTCCTGTTCTGGGCTCACGTTAGTGGCCCGTCACTGGTAGCGGGGTCCGGGTTGTGCTGCCTCTGACACTGACTCTGCCGGCGGCCCTGGCAAGTCACCTGGCCGTCACCTCTCTGGGCCTCGGTTTCCCTGACAGCACAACCCCTCGCTTGGATCGGGCCCCTGTGCTAGGCAGCAGGTGGATAAAAGCTTGTGCTGTTGAAAAGAAGCAGTGTGCCATTCGTTAGAGCAGAGCAAACATCCCGTGGAGGAAACTCCAGGAGCGGTTTGATCTGCAGCCATCGTGTCCCATGCCCTTTGCACAGCACCGGGGGGAGGGGAGGGAGGATTTGGGCGCGGAGGTGCAAATAAAACCTGGGCCCAGCTGGCAGGCAGCGTAGCTGGTTCCTGATGCAACATTTCCTGCTTCTCTTGGGAGGCTTTTAGGTCAGCCAGCTAGGGCCTGGTGGACGCAGTGGGCTCCTTTGCTGCTGGTGTTATTCCCAGAGCCTGGCCAGGGCCAGCTGCTGCCAGCAGCCTTGTTCCCCAACCAGCTGTGAGGTCGATGCTCAGCGAAGGTGGCCGGGTACCTGCCAGACCCACTCCCGTCTCATCCCAGACACCTGTGGCCAAGGGACCAGCTCCCACTCGGTGGTTAGGGCACTAGCTAAGGACTTGGGAGACTTGAGGTCAAATCCCAGCCCTGCCACAGCCTCCCTGCATGACGTTGGCCATGTCACCTCGCCTCCCCGGTTGACAGCCTAGCGAGGGGGCCTGCAAGTTCCCTCGGACGTGGCTCAGAGCTGCTGTGTGGTCTTTTCTCTCCCTCTGTAGGAACGCAGCAGAGACCAAAGCCCTGTTTGAAAAGCACAGGCCCACCCACGTCATCCACCTGGCGGCCATGGTGGGCGGCCTCTTCAAGAACATCAAGTACAACCTGGATTTCTGGGTAAGGGACACGGCCAACCTTCCCGTTGCACTGTGCAGGCGTCAGTGGACTATGCCTCTGTAGCCCCAGGTTAGCTCTGATTTCACCCTAGGGAAACTGAGGCAAGGAGAAGTGATGTGCCCAGGGTCACACAGTGAATCGGTGGCAGAGCTGGTAACAGAGTCCAGGTCCCTTCGGTTTATTAAATGGCTGGATAAAGGCATTAACCCCTCGTTTTGTGGCGCCCTGTAGGGACCTGTCTGACCCCCTCACCAGCACAGCTCAGCGTGGGGAGGGGGGGAGGGGGTTAAATGACCTGCTGTCCTGTTGTCCCTTTATTCAGCAGCCTGTGACGCCTACAAGTCCCAGCGTGCATTGCTCCCCATCTGAGCCGCCTTCCCTTGACTGTGGAAGCACCATTGCATTCTGGGACCTGTAGTTTTCGTGGCACGCAGGCTCATACCAAAGGCAACTTGCTCCTGCGTAGGCGTAGGACCTGTGGTCCTGCAGCCCTTGGCTGGGCAGCATCCAGGCTCCCCGGCCCTCCCTGCTGCCCGTGCATCCCCTCCATGGGGCTGTGAGCCAGCAGCTGCCCGCTTGTAGCCCAGGGCACAGGCTGTGCCTTGGGGAGCAGGGCCCGGGGGTGCATTCAGCAAGTCTGAAAGTAGGGAGAAGGCAGCTGGGCTCCCCGGGGGGCAGTGACAACCAGGACCTGGGGACACACAAAGGGCTTGGAAAGCAAGTCACACGAGGGGAGGCTGGAGGAGCTGAGCACATTCAGCGGGGGGACATGAGAGCAGTCTGCAAATCCCTGAAGGGCTGCCGTACAGAAGAGGGAAAGCACCTCTTCTCTCTTGCTGCAGAGAGCAGGACCTGGACCCTGGCTTGAAGTTGCGATGAAGTAGGTGTTGGTTGGAGATCAGGAAACACTTCTTCGCTGTCGAAGCAGGGGAGAGGGGGGCTCTCCGGCGGTGGAGGTGTCGAGGAGAGGGTGGACAGGCACTGGGCAGGGATGAGATAGGTGCAGCGATGCCCGTGCTCTGCCGTGGGGGTGTCTCCGGCTTCTGGGACCCCCACAGGTCCCTTCCAGCCCCACTGCGGTATGCCTGTGTGGCAGTCTAGGACCAGCTCCTAAGTGCAGGAGGTCAAGCTGCATACCCCCGAGAGCCATCCCAGCCCTGGGGTCCTGTGCGGCAGGTCTGGCTGGCATGTCTGTGCCCAGGGCCACCTCCCTGCTCCGCTGCCGTAGGGCAAGCAAAGTCCTGGCCAAAGTCTTGCAGCTAATCCCCGGGGTCAGGCTGGAGCCCTCCAGCATTGAGGCTGGCAGGGGAGCAGCATCCGACCCCAGGGCCTGTCTGCCCTGCAGAGGCTGTGGGCTGGATGGGTCCCCAGGAGCTGGGTACCGCCTCTCTCCTGGTCCCTGACCAGGCTTGTCTTCCCAGAGGAGGAACGTCCACATCAACGACAACGTGCTGCACTCAGCGTACGAGCTCGGGGCCCAAAAAGTGGTCTCTTGCCTCTCCACCTGCATCTTCCCTGACAAGACCAGCTACCCCATCGACGAGACCATGGTAAGGCCCTGCCGGCACCACTTGCTCCATGCTCACCATCCCCGTTGCCCGCCCTGAGGCTGCGCACAAGCGGGGAGCACTGGCAGAGGGACCGTCCCCGCTGCCGGGGGGGAGCTGGGTGTAAGGACGCCAGCTGTATGGGTCGGATGCTGCAACAGGGCACTTCAGCTCCTCAGCTCGACCCTTCTGTACCAGTGGATGTGGAATAGCTTGGTTTTTAGCGAGGCTTTTGATATGGTCCCTTCCAGCCCCAATTTTCTATGATTGCGTGATTCCCTTCCCCCTGGGCTCGGTGGGAAGGACAAAGTTGTGCCTTGGGGCTCCAGTGGGGTCCATGTGGTCCATGAGCTCCCCGGGGAACAGTGACAGCCTGGTGAGGAGAGCCGTTTCTGGGAACCCTGGGTTTTCACAGCAGGCCGTCAGGCCACATCTGGATCCTGTGTCCAGCTGTGGGTCCCCACTGCAAAAAGGATGTGGACAAGATGGAGAGAGTCCAGTGGAGGGCAATGAAGATGGTTGTGGGGCTGGGGGACAGGACTGGTGAGGAGAGGCTGAGGGAACTGGGCTGACTGAGTCTGCAGAAGAGGAGACCGAGGGGGATTGAACAGCAGCCGTCACCTCCCTGCCGGGGGGCTGCACAGAGGATGGAGCTGGGCTGGTCTCAGTGGGGGCAGATGGCAGGACAAGGAGCAATGGGCTCAAGCTGCAGCAAGGGAAGTTGAGGTTGGAGATTAGGGAAAACTTCCTCACCAGGAGGGTGGTGAAGCCCTGGAATGGGTGACCTGGAGGGGTGGTGCCGTCTCCATCCTTGGAGGTGTTCAAGACCCGGCTGGAGAGCAGATTAAGATTAGACATCAGGAAAAACATCATGCTTAGGGTTGCCAAAATCTGGACTGGGCTTCCAAGGGTGGTGGTCTCTCCCCTACCTTGCGGGCCTCTAAGAGGAGGCTGGACAAGCACCTGGCCGGGTCGTCTGATGCCTGGAGCTGCAGGCAGGATGATTCCTCCTGTCCCGCCGAGCTCCTGCATCCAGGCTCTCTAGGGGCTCCTGTCCCCTTGGGCTCAGCTCTCAGCCCCGTTGCTGCCAGGCGGGTGATGCTTTCCCAGCTGCCTCTTCTGTTTCCCAGATCCACAACGGGCCCCCGCACACCTCCAACTTTGGCTACTCCTACGCCAAGAGGATGATCGACGTCCAGAACAGGTAGGGCCGTGCTGTGCCCTGCAGGGACCCGGGGCTGGCCGGCCCCAGCCCGCTCCGCCGAGCCTGGCTGGAAGAGCCGGGCAAGCTCCAGTGCGCGGATGCAGCAGCAGGCCCCAGGCTGTGGTGCGTCCCGCGGGGTGGTGACCCCTGCCGCCCCTTTCCCCCAGGGGGTACTTTGAGCAGCACGGCTGCCGGTTCACCGCCGTCATCCCTACCAACGTCTTCGGGCCTCACGACAACTTCAACATCGAGGACGGCCATGTGCTGCCCGGCCTCATCCACAAGGTCTACATGGCCAAGAGTAAGTGGCGGGGCTGGAGAAGGGGCGATGAGCCAGGGGAACTCTTCTGCTCCGGCGAAGCAGGCCTGAGCTTCCAGACCGCGGTGTTGTGGGCCCTCGGGCAGCTGCCTCGTTCCGCCCCGGGGCTGGATCAGTTTCTGTGGCTGCAGAGCTTTACTCCCTCCCCTCCGCTGGCTGGCGGTAGCAAAGAGCCTGTGAAGCAGGTGGCTGCAAGGTGCGTGCCCTGCAAACCCCGGTCTGGCCCAGGCCACTGTTGCACCGCGGAGGTGACACTGTGCCGGCGCCTGCTGTCCGATTGCAGCCCGTCTGCAGGCGCACCGCTCCAGGGCCCTTCAGGTCTGGCTTTGGTCCATCCTCTTGGCTTGCCCAGCGAGCACCCTGCTGCCCCTGGGAACTGCGTACCAAGGGCACTTGCTGCTGAAAGTGCCTGTGCTTCGCTGGTGCAGCCCAGGGCATGCCTGGCCGTGCTTTCAGAGGATGCTGCCCTGTTTGCAGCGGTGAGAACCGGTGAACAAGCGCTGAGCGTGGACCTCCGAAGCTCCCGGTTTGGGAGGCCCAGGCTTGGAACAGCCGCTGAGGGCAAGGTGCTTTTCTGCCAGCGCAAATCCCCGTGCATCGCTGCGGAAATGCAGCTGCCTCTGGGGGGAGGACAGCGGCCTGTTGGAGAACAGCACAGCACCACTGGGTATAGGATGGGGGTGGTCTAGCAATGCACTAAGGTGGATCTTGGATGTGGTCAGCCCATGGGGTGGCAGGGGATCCCTTTAGCGGGGGTGGGACTGGGACCAGAGGGCGTGGGGGAGGCACTTGCTGACCACCGCTCTTGACCGTCCTGCAGAAACGGGCACTGCTCTCACCGTGTGGGGCACGGGGAAGCCCCGGAGACAGTTCATCTACTCGCTGGTACGTGCTTGCTTTGTGGAGCCAGGCCTGGCTGGGGTGAGGGGTGGGGTCCTGGCACACATCTTGGACCCCCAAGTGTCACGTTTGGGAGATCGGCGGGATGTGGAGGGGGCTGGTGCCACGGGTGGGCCAGAAACCCCGGTCTCTGCAGGCAGGTCCCCGACCCAGGCTCCAGGTCCAGGGGGAAGGGTCAGTGTGCCCTGATAAGAGCCATCCAGCCCTTTGCAGCTACCCAGTGGCTAGGGACCCTGGCCGGGCCTCTGCCCTCTGCCAGGGGCATTTGTGGGCCGAGAGCCTGAGCCTAGCCCCTTCGTGCATGCAGGACCTGGCCCGGCTCTTCCTCTGGGTGCTCCGGGAATACGACGAGGTGGAGCCCATCATCCTCTCGGGTAAGGCCCCTGGTTCTTCCCACCCCCTTGCTGCCAGTAGCAGGGGGTGCCCAAGGGGTCTCTTGGCAGCAACCGCTCCAAGCTGACTCAAGCCGCAGTGGTGGGGTGGGAGCCTGCACCCCCATATCTCCACGGGGCCCCAGGCCACCACGTGCAGGGGGGCCATGGGATCGGCGGGGATGGGGCAAGGGCGGGAGAGCCGCACGAGCCTCATGCCGCTGGCTGTCCAGTGGGGGAAGAGGACGAGGTCTCCATCCGGGAAGCTGCTGAAGCCATCGTGGAAGCCATGGACTTCACGGGGGGGCTGGTCGTATCCTTTTGTGCGGCTCGGGATCCAAACCGCAGCACGGAGGCCCCGGTGCCTGTCGGCCCTCTGGCTCTGTGCCTGGCCCGGGGGGAAGGAAAGGACTGGGAGAGCCTAACCCCTCGGGCTCAGGTCCCAGCACATCCTGCAGACATGGGGGCTCCCCTCCTCCGCTGTGCAGACCTGGAGACCTCCCTCCATCGGTCTTAGCCCCACGCTCCACTGGGGGCTACTGCAGCATGAGAAGCTAGGGCTCGTCTTAGCCTCTTGCACCCGCCTCCCCATGGCCTCTCACCCTGCCCTGCGCAGGTGGGGACCCAGCAGCTGGTTAACAGCCCAGCTGCCATAGCATTGTAGAAAACGAGTGTGAAGGGAGCTCAGGAGGTCACATCTAGTCCAAGCCCTGCTCCAAGCAGCCCCAGCCCCAACTGCATCATCCCAGCCAAGGATTTGTCCACCTGGGTCTTCAAAACCTCCAAGGATGGAGATTGTACCCCCTTCCTGGGTAGCCTGGTCCAGTGTTTAGTGAGAAATTATTTCCTAATATCCAACCTCAATTTTCCATGCTGCAGCTTGAGCCCATTGCTCCTTGTCCTGCCATCTGCCCCCACTGAGACCAGCCCAGGTCCATCCTCTTTGCAGCCCCCCTGCAGGGAGGTGAAGGCTGCTATTCAATCCCCCTCCGTCTTCTCTTCTGCAGCCTCAATCAGCCCAGGTCCCCCAGCCTCTCCTCACCAGTCCTGTCCCCCAGCCCACAACCATTTCCATTGCCCTCCGCTGGACTCTCTCCAACATGTCCACATCCTTTCTGTAGCGGGGGCCACAGCTGGACACAGGACTCCAGATGTGGCCTCCCCAGTGCTGAATAGAGGGGAGGGATCACTGCCCTCCATCTGCTGCTCCTACTAACATAGCCCCCCAAAATCTGTTGCCCCCTCCCTCAGACCAGGCGGGGGGGCTACGTGAGCTGGTGGGCTAAGCCCACGTCTGAAGGGAACAAACAGGCCAGCTAATGCAGCCCAGGATGCCGGTCTCAGGACCGACTGGCTGCAAACTCCAGTCATGCTCTAAGCTGCTGTGACACCCCTGCAATGGGACACGCAGACCTTTGCCCCTCGCTGTCCTGCCCTGGCCCCGGGGCCCGCTCTCCTGCGTGTTTGCCTTTAATCCCTGCCACGTCCAGTTCGATGAGACGAAGTCGGACGGGCAGTTCAAGAAAACAGCCAGCAACAGCAAGCTGAGGCGGTACCTGCCTGGCTTCTGCTTCACGCCCTTCCGGCAAGGTGAGGACGCTGGGTGGGCAAAGGGAGCCTCTGCGGTGCTGCTCCTCCCCAGCAGCAGTCGTGGGTGTATCCGATCCCACCTCCGCCCGTGGAGGCTCTGGGGAAGCCTTTCTCTCTCTAGTGGGGGCTGGACCCCAGCCCCGATGCAGCCCCCGCAGCGGGCAGCACGCCCGGGTAGGGCAGCGGTGCCATGGGGTGTGCAGGTGGGCTTGGAGGGGCCACGGGGGAGGAGACCCCGCAATTGCTCCGTGTCCTTGTGTCCATCCCCGTCCCTGGAGGTCGCCCCCCCGCTCCAGGTCCCCGTGCAGCGCTGAGCACCTGGTGTTGCTGCAGCACTGGCTCAAGGGCTTTGCTGTGGGCTGGGTGGCACGGTCCCTCTGACAACTTCTCCCTTGCCTTCTCTTCCCTTGCAGCCGTGAAGGAAACCTGCGACTGGTTCGCCGCCAACTACGCCGTCGCCAGGAAGTGACCGGCCCTGGGGCCAGCGGGGCCCTGGCCGCCACCTCTTACACTCAGGGCGTTCTCTGCGGGGGCAGAGGATGAGACAGACCGATCAGGGCGTTTGGGAGGGTGGCAGGAGAGGCATCACGGGGTGAGAATTCAGTGATTTAAGGGTGGCGGTGCTCCTCTTCCCCGGGGCCAGCTTAGGGTACACTTTGCCAGCACGGGACTTGCACTACGAGGAGACCAGAAGGCCGGGGGTGGTGGGGACAGCCTCTCCTGGGCCAGATCAGACCCTGCGTGCTTGCCTCGAAGCTCTTGCTGCAGCCAGGAGCCCGGGAGCTGCAGCGTGGGAGGGAGACAGTGACGGCCTGGTCTAGCTCCGGCGGAGGAGACTTGTCTACAAAAGGGCTGTGCTGGGAGAGCGGGTGGCGGGAGGCTGGCGAGTGCCCAGTGCTCCTACTCCGCTTGCTGGGCATTTCCAGAGGCGCCAGGGCCCAGTTTGTGTCCTGTCTGCTCCCAGCCCTTCTTCCCTGCCGGCGCTTCTGTCCCCCACTGTGAAACGGCAAATGTACTAAGCTGCGATCAAGTGTAATTCAGATGCTGAATAAATCAGGGCCAATGCTTTGTGGCTTTGGTGTCCTAGAAGCAGGTGCATTCACTTTCTAGCTTCTCTGGCACCCAGTTTGGTTCAGTGGGGCCCTCGTGGCCACAGCTTTTCCTGCCTTGTCCCTTTACACCCAGGATGGTTGTTGAAGGCCGTTGGCTATTGTGTCTGGAGAAGAACAAGATGAGCTAAAGCAATTTCCTCCGATCCATAGACTGGTTTATTGGAACAGGGTGCCCACGTACAGCAGAGACCACGCAGGACTCCTTGCTGCTGTGTCTGTCCCCGTAGTAAAGGCACATTTCAGCCCCCACCCACAGGCGTCTGCGTTTCAGGTTGTATAGGTTGCCTGTCAAGCCCTTGAGATAACTCTCAGCGGAGCAGGGAACAGGGAAACTCTTGCATGACTGTGGTCCGTCCATCCCTGGGGTCCTCATACGAGCATTAGGGTCGCCACTGAAACCATTCTCTGACGGATCTCCCCTCTGTCCGCACGGGTCCGGGGCCAGCCAGTCTAGCCCCTGCATGCCACAACTGGTACAGGCAATGTGCGAGAGAGATTGGGCAGGGAGCAGAAAGCAGAGCAGCAGATCTGGTGGGGGGGAGGGATGAGAGTGGCACATGGGAAGGGTGCAGGGCTACTTTGTGGCACGCCTGCCCAGCTGGTTAACCCCCCAACTGCGCTACTGGGTGTAATTCGGATTGAATCGGCCTCCCGTATCAGTTGATGTGGCCGGAGGAACGTCGCATCGCCACCAGCACCGAGGTCGGGAAGCAGAGCTGCAGCCCAAGCTCAGCCTCAGGCAACCCTCGGGCAACAATACTCAGCTGCAGTGCCACACAACACGAGCAGTGCAGAGCGTGTAAACGTCTCCACGGCTCGCAAGAGCAACCCAGAGGTTTCAGACAGGAACCCAGCACGTCCCTGTTGCCCCCGGATTCCTTTTCCCAGAGACCCCCACGGATTGACACGGTCCCTCGTCCGATGTGGTATCAAGAGGACTTTAATAGTAACCTGTAACCTTTGCTGCTGTTTGCTGAAATGCAAAGACGAAAATAAAAAGGGGAACTGCCCTTGCCAACCAACAGCCCTGGAAAGTCCCGAGTGAGGGTTTTCTTTGAGAACTAGAGCCTGGGAATCAAACCCTGGTTAGTGGGTTTTTGGATTTTTTGACTGACAAGCCTACCTAGAGAGAGAAAAAAGGGGTAGGCCCACAGTGGCCTAGACCCCAACATAAAGAGGAATTTACAAATAATATCTGCGAGGCTTGGGTTGCGGTGTAGGGGAGGTACGGAGCCGCAGATAGCACCCCTTGGCATCGGGGTGGGAAATTGGCAGCCTCCTGCTTAATTATTTCATTAACTAATTAATTTCAACAAGGCATGGCAGGCGAGAAGGCGGGCGGTTAGCCCAGAAACAGGTGGCGGGCCATAGTGAGATTGGCCCAGAGTAGGCCCCCTGTTACATAACCCCTAATCCTTATTAAAGCTCGCAGCCCTCACTCGTTTCCTGCAGCTTCTCTTCCTTGCGTGGGCAAAGGGCTTCATAGTTTCATAGTTTCTAGGGTCGGAAGGGACCTGAACAGATCATTGAGTCCGACCCCCTGCCATGGCAGGAAAGAGTACTGGGGTCAAACGACCCCGGCAAGGTGATTGTCTAGCCTCCTCTTAAAGCCCCCCAGGGTAGGGGCCAGCACCACTTCTCTTGGAAGTTGGTCCCAGACCCTAGCCACCCTGGCCGTGAAGTCGCGCCTCCTGATGTCCAGCCTAAATCTTCCCTCTGCCAGCTTGTGACCGCTATTCCTGGTCACTCCTGGCGGTGCTCGGGGGAACAGGGACTCCCCCAGTGCCTGCTGGTCCC
>NW_017728886.1:270201011-270202649 GCF_001723895.1 Crocodylus porosus | reverse complement strand
ATGGTGCCGGTTGTTCCTCCCGAGGTGCAGCACCTTGCACTTGTCAGTGTTGAATCCCATCCTCTTCTCATCCACCCACCCCTGTAACCTGTCTAGGTCCGAATGCAGCCTGTTCCTCCCTTCTAGCGTGCCCACGCCCCCCCACATCTTAGTGTCATCAGCAAATTTGAGCAGGTGCTTTTTACCCCCTTGTCCAAGTCGCTGATGAAGATGTTGAGCAGTGCGGGCCTGAGGACCGAGCCCTGGGGGCCCCACTGCCCACGTCCCTCCGGGTCGAACATGACCCGTCCACCACCGCTCTCTGGGTGCGTCCTGTGGCAGAAAGCCACCTTGGTTTCTCCCCAAAATCTCTGTGCTGTGACCATTTGATTGACCATTGACCATTTGATTGACCTGTCTCTTTAGGTAACCTGAGCTGGCTGCAGTCCTGAGGGAGGGGGGAAACCTGCTCCCTCTGCCGACGTGACTGGTATCACCTACCTGGGTGAGGGGCATCTACCTGGTGGGCTGGAGTCTGCCCGGCAACGAGTGATGTATTTCAAATTGGTTGGCCGAGAGCCAACCAGAGCTGGCCTCCACTGGACCAGGTGAACGAGGTCACAGGGGCTATATGAGTTAAGACTGCCCAGGAGGAGGGGGCAGCAGCCATGCGGGGGACTCAGAGGAGCTTTAATGTCTGAAACTGGCTCTCTCCCCCAAACTCATGAGCTAGAAACCACCTGCCTCCAGAGGGAAACTTCACCGGCCTTTGGAAGATGCTTGTGAGTCAGCTACTCGAGATCTGGGTAGAGATCTAGCTGGCAGTAACACAGATGCGTGATCAAAAGGCTACCGCAGCCACACTGTTTGCTCTTTAGGATTTCTATGATATTGCTCAATCTTGTACCCTATTTTCACCCTACCCCTGTAACCAGTAAAGTCCTCCTTTGTGACCGGTGTGGGAGACTTATTGAGGGGTGGGTCTAAATTATGCCTAAGAGACTCCTTAGGTCTATGGACTGAGGGAGACTTTCCTTTTTTCCCCTGACTTGGGGAAGTGTCCCGAGTGCCTGTACTGGGTCGAGTACCCATCGAACATTAGGCCTGTGTTTCCCCAAGGACACAGGGCTGAGACAGTCCCTTCCTGGGGTGGTGGCAGCTACGTTACCCCCAGGCTAGCGAGTCTGCTCCAGGAAAGGGTCGGCTGGATGCGAGGCGCCCCGGGGAGGCGCTCAGAGCCGGGAAGGTGGTCGGGTGCAGGGAGGTGGGCGGCTCAACGCAGGAGCGCCCCCTACTGGCCCGCCACACGGCCCTCCAGCCAGTCGGTGACACATCTGACTGTGCGGGTGTCGACACCACAGCCCCCAGTTTCTTAACGAGAATGGGGAGAGAGACAGTGCTGAAGGCCTCTGAAAGTCCAGGAAGACAATGTCCACTGCTACCCCCGTCTAAGGATTTGGTGACCTGGTCGTAGGAGGCCGCCAGGTTGGTCTGACAGGACCTGCCACTGATGAACCCGTGTTGGTTGCCCCTGAGCATAATCTCCCCCCGGCCGCTCGTGGACATGTGCCAGGATAACTCTTCTCAAGGAAGCGATCCTCAGTGCACAAGCTAAATCTATTCCAACATGGAGGAAAGGCAGCAAGAAGGCACAGCAGC
>NW_017728886.1:270199938-270201000 GCF_001723895.1 Crocodylus porosus | reverse complement strand
TCCTGCCCTTTGGGCAGGGGGCTGGACTCGATGATCTCCCGAGGTCCCTTCCAGCCCTGATGTCTATGAAATCTGTGACATCTAACGACTTCCTCATTAACCCTGGGCCTGGGTGCGTCTCCCCGGGGCCTGAGGGGGACCCGGTGGGGGGCTGATCCAGTCCCTGCTCAGGAAAACGGAGGCAAAAAATCGTTAAATATGTGCTCAAGCTGGGGCGGAGGAGACGGGGGCCGTTTCCTGTTTGTTTGCACGGGAGCAGCTGAGGGTGAGCGAGGCAGTGCTGGGCTGGGGGTGCGGGCGGGGGCCAGTGGAGCCGGGGTGCTGAGGCCTGGGAGGCACTTACCTGAGTGCCATCCTGCGAGGTGCCTAGCCCCCCACCGTGCCCTGGCCACGGGTCTGCGAAAGGCAGGGCTGCCTGCATGGTGCACGCTGTGCCTGTGCAGCCGGGGGTGGGAGGACGACGGGCGCACCCCCAGCTGCGATGGCAGTGCGGGGCAGGACGTGCTCACCTGCCTAACAGCCCAGCTGCAGAATAACCTGCTGTCTGTCTCCATCTCTCCCAGCGATGCGGCTGCCTGCAGGGGCCCTGGCACCAACGGCACCCGGCTCCTCGTGTCTCTGCCTGTGGTAGCCCGGAGCAGCTCTGTTGTGGCTGCACCAACTTGTCAGGTACCAGAGACATGCACCTGGTCTCCCCTCTCCCCCCGCTTGAGAGAGGGGCCTTGCAGGGGTAACTTCACAGAGCTGCAGCATCTTCCTCCACTCGGCTGTGGGCGGATCCCGGTCCACACCGGTCACGCTCGGCTTCTAGTGGCCAGGGGCTCGGCCTGGACGGTGCCCTGGGCTCGGCACGAAGGACCGCGTGCAGGCGGCTGCAAGCCCTGCTGGAGCAGCCCAGGCCCTGCGGTTGGCCGCAGCGCCCCAGAGCCGGGGCTGGGTGCAGCTGGAGGCCTGGCAGCAGGGCTTGCAGCTGAGCTGCCCGATTCCCACCCGCTCCGAGCCCAGCACGGGCCCAGCCCTGCTCCTGGGATGAGGCTGGCGCTGCCCCTTGCCAGGAGCACT
>NW_017728886.1:270195486-270198125 GCF_001723895.1 Crocodylus porosus | reverse complement strand
ACGGGACCTGAACCCGTTCAGCCTCCACACGAGAAGGCCGAGGGGGATCTAGTGGCCTGTTACAGACTAGTCAGGGGGGACCAGCAGGCACTGGGGGAGTCCCTGTTCCCCCGAGCACCACCAGGAGTGACCAGGAATAACGGTCACAAGCTGGCAGAGAGTAGATTAAAGCGAGACATCAGGAGGCGCAACTTCACGGTCAGGGCGGCTAGGGTCTGGGACCAACTTCCAAGAGACGTGGTGCTGGCTCCTACCCTGAGGGGCTTTAAGAGCCTGGATAATCAACCAGCCGGGGTCATAGATTCATAGACGTTAGGGTTGGAAGGGACCTCAATCGATCATCAAGTCCGATCCCCTACATAGGCAGGAAAGTGCGCTGGGTGCAGATGACCCCAGCCATATGACCATCCAACCTCCTCTTGAAGACCCCCAGGGTAGGGGCGAGCACCACCTCCCTTGGGAGCCCAGTCCAGACCTTGGCCACTCTCACTGTGAAGAAGTTCCTCTGAATGTCCAGTCTAAATCTGCGCTCTGCTAGCTTGCGGCCATTATTTCTTGTGACCCCCAGGGGCATCTTGGTGAGCAGAGCCTCGCCAACTCCCTTCTGCGCGCCCACGATGAATTTACAGGCAGCCACAAGGTCTCCTCTCCACCTTCTCTTGCGGGATCATCTCCCTCTGTGCCCGAAGGATCATTTCCTTAAGGCGCAGCCACCCTTCCTGGGCTCCCGTCTCGCCTAATCTCCTGCTCTGCAGTGCGTCGTTGACCAAGTGCCTGAGATGGCTGAAGGGGTCGTTTGACCCCAGTCCTTGTTCCTGCCATGGCAGGGGGTCGGACTCGATGATCTGCTCAGGTCCCTTCCGACCCGACTGACTATGAAACTTGGCTGACCCCTTTGTCCTTTCTCTGCCCCTAGGTCGGTGGCAGTCTTGAGCATCATCTCTTTGCTGGGATGCTCACTTGCAGCTTACCCACCGGCGCTGGCAGCTCTCAGCCCCTGCCTGCCCCTGGTAGGGAGCAGCATGGGGGTTGCCTTGGTGGTGAGTACCGGGCGTGCCCTGGGGCCAGCAGGTGCCTGCTGGGGAGGGGGGAGGTATCTGCCCCTGCGCCACCCTGGGTACCACCCATCTGCTTCCCAGAGGCAGGGGTTTCCCTGGCTGGTGCCTCTCTTGGGGTAACAGGGCCAGCCCCAACTCCTAGCTCTACCTCCATCTCAGCAAAGCCAGGAAGCCTCTGAGGCCAGGATGGTCACCATGCCCTCACCCACCCCACCTCGCCATGCCAATGCCAATGCCAATGCCCCTGCCGTTAGCCGGTGGCAGTGGCTGATACGGCTTCTCCTGCAGGTGCTGTCGTGGATCCTGCTGCTGGGCCTCTTCTCCTACGTGAAGGTGCAGATCAGCAGCCTACCGCACGAGGCAGACGCACAAAGGGACGCCACGCTGCTCCCGTACAACATCGTCCTCCTCGGCAGCTCTCTGTCGAGTGCCTTCACCGTGTTGCTCCTCATTAGCAACCTCCACCTCTTCCGCAGCAGGCAGGACTGCACGGACAACTGCGGGGTGCAGCCCCCTTCCTCCCCGCTAGCAGACGCTTCAGAGGAAAGCCCCTAGCTGCCTTGGGAGCGGCCCGACCCCCTCCTGCGGGGATAGCATGGCTCCAGGGCAGCAGCGGGAGGTTTTGTAGGCAATGGGAGCGAGCCTCTACTGCCAAATCAGCTCAACGACTGGACTGTAGCTTCCATGGACGCACCCCGGGCCCATGGACCCACCATTTGAAAGACAAAGATCCTACAGGAAATCAGCCAAGCCACCATTACATCACAGACACCTGAGCCTGCATGTCCTCGCCTGGAGGGCACATGCTCAGTACACCGGGGCTGACCCTGGACCAATTCGCGATGCATTTTCTCACAGGCAAGTAAGCAATAGGTGCATGAACGTGGTGTGCATGATTAACAAAGCAGCAGCAGCAGACGCTATGAAGAAAGTGGAAGGGCTGAGAAAGGAAGTGGTGTCGGCACCTAGAAGCAAACCGCTGGAGCCCAGCTGTGGTAAACATCCTTGGCAGGAAGAGCGGCGCAGGCTGGCTAAGTAAGAGGAACCTCTCTACCGAATGGTGCATGCCTTGGAGACAGGGTTCGAGACACTTTATACAGTTTATGTTGCTGGGAAAAAGGGGGCAAGAAAAAGAATGAGAGAGGGAAGAACTTGCCTCACCCTGTCTGCAACGCCCTTGGGATCATGGAAGCGTGGCACCGGTGAGAGCGTATGCATGTGCGAGTGAGTGTGAGAGAATAAAGTACTTTTTAATAAGTGTACAATGCCCTGGTACCCTTAGCAATAAACTATCCCACTGAAAAGAAACAAACTATTAGTCATTAGTTTAATTTGTGGGTTACACCGGGCAGCCAACAGTGGCGAAAGAACAGGTTAGGGACTACTTAGAAAAAGTTAGATGTGTACAAGTCCATGGGGCCAAACTTGTATATGGCCAGATGTGCATGTGTCCACTCTTGAGCCCAAGGGAGTGGGCTGATATTGTTCAACATCTTCATCAATAACATTTCATAGATTTCATAGACATGAGGGCTGGAAGGGACCTCGGGAGATCATCGAGTCCAGCCCCCTGCCCCAGGG
>NW_017728886.1:270186174-270194841 GCF_001723895.1 Crocodylus porosus | reverse complement strand
GGTCGAGTGGTCACAAACTCCTGCAAGACCGTTTCAGGCTGGACATAAGGAAGAATTTCTTTACTGTCCGAGCCCCCAAGGTCTGGAGCAGTTTGCCAGCGGAGGCGGTTCAAGCACCGACATTGAACACCTTCAAGAGTAAATTGGATGCTTATCTTGCTGGGATCCCATGACCCCAGCTGACTTCCTGCCCTTTGGCAGGGGGCTGGACTCGATGATCTCCCGAGGTCCCTTCCAGCCCAAACGTCTGTGAAATCTGTGATTGCAGAGCCATTGGTCGTCATCTTTGAAACCTCATAGTGATCAGGAAAGATCCCAGATAACTGGAAAAAGGGCAAACATAGTGCCCATATTTAAGAAAGGGAAAACACTACAGACTAGCCAGCCTCACCTCAGTCCCTGGAAAAATCATGGAGCAGATCCTCAAGGACTCCATTTCTTCTGCAAGTGCTTAGAAGGTAATCAGGAACAGTCATTATGGATTCACCAGGGGCAAGTCACGCCTGATGCACCTGATTGCCCTCTATGACGAGGCGACTGGCACCGTGGCTATGCGGAGACTGGTGGATGTGGTGTACTTTGATTTTGGCAAGGCTTGTGTTATGGTCTCTCACAGTATTCTTGTGGGATGATCTAGCAAAGGGGCGCAAATACCAATAGCTGCATTAGTTTCTGCTTTGATTTTATATTGAGTCATGCCGTGCTAGCCCCCTAAAACGTCTAGTTTCAGTTTAAGTGGAGAAAAGTGTGTGTGTGTGGGGGTCTAGGTGACCATGTGCCACATCTTCTGCACCCCCTAAGCCCCCAGGTTTCCCACGGTGCCCATGGAGGGCCGACACTTACAGCTGCAACGTCCTCTCCGGGCAGCAGCAGGCGCAGCGAGGAGCTCTTCTACCCCTCTGAGCTTAGCAAGTTCCCCGGGGCAGAGATCAGCTGTGGCAGCAGCATTTTTCGCTCCCCATGGGTTAAAAGCAGCAGCTGCCTGTGGATTTAGGCGAGCACGCTCCCTCTCACCAGCCCTGTGACGGGGTCTGTCCCTTTGCTGCATCCGGCTGATCTCCCCCGACACCCCAGGGAGGCTGGTTACAGCGAGGTGGAGCAAAGAGGAATGAACCCCGCTCTGGCGGGGGGCACTTACGGATCCGGGTGATATGAAGAGAGCCTCTCTCTGCACCGACCTGGCCACGTGCCTCCACTCTTCAAGCAGGGAGCAGCGGGGATGCCCCCCTGCACCCATCTATGGGGTGTGGGGGTCCCCGGAGACAGCCTAGGCTGGAAGAGCAGCTGCCTGGCCACATACAGCATGGGCAAGGCTTCGTCTCTAGTAGTCTCCCACCCACCGACTTAGTTTCTCTAGGCAAAGAGAAGCGAGTCGCAGCCATGCCCGGCCCCTCCGACAGCCGAGGCTGCACCAGTGCCAGGCAAAAATGGAGCAGTGGAGAGGGACATCCAGCCTCGTGTCCCACCCCTACCCCACCAGGTCCACACTGCGGCCTTCCCAGGCCAGCTCGGTTCGCTTTGACACCAAAGACCCCAGTCATAACTCAACAGCATTTATTAAACATGTGCAAAAAGCGGGTTTCCCTCTAAAACATCAGGGCCTGGCAGCGGCTTATCCTAGGCACTGGTCCCGACACCAGTGCTGCCAGCTGAGAGAAGCAGCGTGCCGAAGGCCCAAGCCTGCAGGCCCGGTGTCGCGGCCAGCGCCCGGGGATGGGCAGGAAGAGAACAGGTTCTCCCAAATCAGTGCGGAAACGTACCAGCCCCAGTTTTGAGCCTGGCCCACGGCTCGCGGTTGCAAAGTTCAGGCCAGGAAAAAATTTTTAAAAGAACCTTCCTCAAAAACAGGGAGCCCAAAGGGACCTGGGGCATGTGCCCAAGTCACGCTCGAGCCCTTGTCCACGCCTGCAAGCATGCACATTAAAACCAGAGGCAGCGTTTAAAAAAAAAAAAAGTTTCCATAGGTCACGGTGACCTGGCACCCTGGGTCTCGGGGCAGCGAGCCAGGAGGCTGCAGCTCAGCTGGCGTGGGACACGTGCCCGTAGGCGTGGACATGGCAGAAGTCCTGCCCCGGGACAGCCTTCTTCCTGCATGGCTGCCTGGCCTTGGTGACACCCTGGCACAGGCTTCGCGGAGACAGCAAGGAGGTGGACCTGCAAGAGCAGACAGCCCCGGTCAGGCCAGGGAGCCCCGAGACTCGCCCTCCCATCTCCGGCCACGAGCTGGATGCGACGCGGGCTGGTTCTGGGCTTGCGACAAGCAGCAGGGAGGGGACGAGGGAGCAGGCTCCTTCACCCCCATTGCTCCCCGCTTCGCCAGGCCCAGCTGGCTGCGTGGATGGGTCCCGTGCACGGGAGGTGGCAATGCCACGTACTCACGCGTCACTGGCCAAGGGCCGGTTGGGGCTGTAGCACCGTAGCAGAGAGGCAGGGCTGAGGCCCGGGCCTGGACAGTGCTTGTCCGGCGTGGCCTGTTGGGAGAGGAGTGATGCACGTCCTGACTCCAAGGACCGGCTGCTGCTTCAGCTGACGCCCACGGGCCCAGCACCCCCACCCAGGGCCCAGAGAGATGCCGAGGACCCGATGTGCACAGATCCCGACGGGCTGGAGGGGTGCTGGGGCTCCTGCGCCGAGGCACTTGTTTTACAGCCAGCCTCCCAGCACTGCTCAGCATCCGAGGGGTTCGACTGACTGGTGTCCACGGCCTTACTTAGCCTGTGACAAGCAAGCGGCTTAGCTGACAGCACGATGACCCAGCCTCCCCCACAGCCCCACACACCTACCCGCCTCTCCAGCACCTCGTGCCAGGCGCTGCGGGCAAGGCTGACACGACGCAGGCTCATGGCACGGCCCAGCCCGGGCCCCGGGGCTGTAGAGGAGGGGGACGGCCTCAGGGAGTCCGGCTCCAGGTAGGGACCGTCTGCAACAGAGCCACGGGCAGTGCTCCAGTGCCCGGGGACACAGAGACCAGGGCCCGGGAGCGAGCAGAGTCCAGCCGGCCCCCGAGCAGCCCCCACCAGGGTGCTCGAGGGGTCTCCAAAAGGAAGCCAGGTCCCCGGAGAGGCAGGACTGGTTTCCCCATCTCTCGCCTGCTCCGTTTGGTCCACTCAGGCTCGTTCCCGGCTCCACTCGTGGGAGCTCCCAGGTCCCGCCTCGCCGCGCCAGCAGGAAGGGGAGCACCAAGCCCAGGGCGTGTGCTCCAGCCCCGCGCACCTGGCAGGTAGCTCGTGTCCTCCAGCTGGTGCAGCTCCTCTTCCAGGAGGCTGGTCTCCCACTCCCTGCCGGGGGAGGAAGCCAGGTCACAGAGCTGGGCACACCCCAGCGCCCCCTCGGCAGCCAGCGGCTCTCCCTTCGGTCCCACAGGGGACACGGAGCCGGGCGGCGAAGGGCGCAAAGTCCACGTGGACCCAGGGATGAAGAGTTGGGATGTGGCGGGAGAGGAGTGCCAGCTCAGGTCTGGGATCTAACAGAGGGACCCAGCATCCCTTCATCCAGGAGAGCCCTGCCAGCCAGCCAGTCCCCGGCAAGGGCAGACGGTCAGCCGGCTCCTGACAGAGCAGAGCTGGGAGCTCCTGGGCTCCGCCACCGCTGGGCTGCACAACCCTGGGCATGTCCCTGGCACCTGGCAGGACAGGCCAGGCTAGCAGGGAAGGGAGGTTTAAGTCTCTCTGTACTGTGTGCCGGCCCCCGCCATAGATGCCGATTCCCCAGGACAGGCAGGAATGGGGAGCAGGGCACTACCCATCTCCTCTGGAGCACCTGGCCCCCACCTTGCACCCAGGTGCTCGCCTGGTCCAGACACCGACCAAGAGCCCTTTGGGCCCTGGCTCGCAGCTGAGGGGCCGATGCTCCCCAGGGTCTCTCCTCCTACCTGTCTGGGGTGGAGGTCCTGTGGCTGCTGAGATCGTCCCTGGCCCCCATGGCTCTCTGGGGAGGGGGCAGCAGGGCGAGCCTGGGCTTCTGCCCCTGCCCCCTCCAGGCCCCATGGCACACGCTGGTCAGCAGCCAGTGCCCTGAGTAAGTGAGAGGGAAACGCAGCCACGGTCAGCCCAGTGCTGCTCCCAGTTGCGGGAGCAGTGCGGTTTCCCCACCTCGGGCTGCTGGGGCCACGCGTGACCTGGCATCTGCCCAAACACGGCAGCCCCAGGTGCGGAGGAAGGGAACCCGGGCATACCCACCCGTGATGCCGAGCACCAGGAGGGCAGCGAGTGCCGGGAAGCCCAGGGGGGCAGCGCGCTGAAGCTCGGCGAGCGCGTTGGCCGCCACCAGCACCAGGAGGGCGGCACGGGGCAGTCCCGGCGTCTGCAGGAAGGCCACGAGCAGGGCGGCCAGCAGGAAGTAGGCGGCATGCAGCGTGCAGGTGGAGATGGCCCTAGGCTCACCCCTGCGAGGGGAGGGAGCGAGGTTGGCCCGGCGTCCCCGGGCACCACGCCGGCTCCTGGGCCCTGCAGGTCCCCGCTCAGGCTGGGGGTGGGAGAGGGGGAGTGTCAATGTACCCCCTAACTCCACCCGGAGAGGGAGGCCACCAGCTAGAGCCACAGGGGAAAGGGTAAGAGCAGACGGATGGTGCTCCCGTACTGAACAACCTCCCTGGCGGGGGACGGCCGGCGAGGGCTTGGAATGAGGTTACTCCGGAGTAGGCACAGCAAGCACACGCAGCTTTATGCCAGGGTAACTATACCCCAGGGCAGCCATGTGTCTGCTCCACCGGCCCCGAAGGAGACGGGCTGCCCTGCTCCCTGGTAGCCATGTGCTGCAATAGCACCAAGCGTGGCTGGGGTGCCTGCTCCTTACCCCAGATGAAGTTACCCCATGGTAACTCCCGTGTCTGTTCCCTAAGGCCCCCTCACACCGAGCTGTGGCTGGGCCGGGTTCAGCCCGTGTCACCTGCCCAGGTGAGGACGCTCTGGATGTGCTGCAGCCGGCTCTCCACGCTGCTCTGCAAGTGCTCCACGGCGCCCAGCGCCTGCCCCAGGCTCCGGTTCACCCGCTGCAGCTTGCCCATCAGCTCCTCGTAGTACAGGCCTGCCTGGCTCTGGTAGGACTGGAGCAGCGCCAGGTCGGACTCTGGGGGTGGAGGAAACCCGCAGCCTAGCACCCACGCTGCTGGCAGGGGGCAGCTGGCTCTGGTGGGGGGCTCCCATCCCGGGCACGGCCAAGGGGTCCCAAGGGAGGGAGAGATGGCGGAGACTGCCCGTGCCAGCTGCCACAGTCCCAGCTTGGAGCATCCAGCCCGTGCCCCTCCTGTCCCGGTACCGATTCTGGTGTAGACCTGCCGGGTGCGGCTCTGCACGCGGCCGAGGTCGGCCAGGACGGCCCGGTGCCCCTCCTGCAGCTCCACGTCCTGCTCGCCCAGGTGGATGCTCATGTTCTCTGGGGGGCAGAGGGGCAGGACCCCCGTGAGGCCCCACCCCGTGCTCAGCTACACCTGGGATAAGGAGCCTCCAGCCAGGTCCTGCGGCCCAGGGAGCGTCACACCGGGGCCGGCTGCACCTCGGGGCCCCTTTCCAGACCCCCCACGGGAGCTCCAGGCCCCGGGGATTGCCGGCTGGCCGGTGGGCGCCATGCATGGGACAATGCTCCGTGCCACGAGCCGCCTGCGCTCACCCATCTGCCTGGCGATGCCCTCGATGAGCTGAGCCACCTGCTGCCGCCCACTGGCGATCAGGGCTTCCTCCTGGGCTAGCTGCTCCAGGTTGCCACGGAGGGAGGACGCCATCTGCTCCTGGCTGCCCCGCAGCCTCTCCTGCTCTGCCAGCAGGTCGTGCTGGCCACGGGCCACCCGCTGCAGGGACTCCTCCGTCAGCTCCTCCTGCCCGTCCTGCCGGAGACGTGGGGCCCAGCTCAGAGCCCTGCAAGGAAGGCAGCTCCCCCGGCAGGGCTACCCACGGCGGGGCAGAAGCATGGCTGGGGGTAGGCTACCAATCCCAGCATGCCTTGCTTTACCTCGTAGTTGGGCAGGAGCAGTACAGAAGCTGGGATGGACCAGGGCGGTGATGCTCAACCGGGGCGCTGTAGCACACTGGGGTGCCACACAACCGTTTTAAGGGTGCCACAGTATCACCACTGTCAAGCCCTTGCCACACGTTACACTCGAGATGTCATTAACTAAAAATTACATCTTGGGTTGCAACTCAGCCACACGTTACAGCCATTAATGGTGCTGTAAACCAAGGAACAAGCCACAAAGGTGTTCCACAAAAAATAGGTAACAACTTTGTCGCTGGCTCCATTAGTTGAACTAGTGGTCAGGTGCTGCCCCATGCCCACGAGCCCCCTCCGCTGATGGGTCTTCTCAGCTGGAGGGGAGCACCATGTCCTCCTGCAGCTGGGGACCCCCCACCCAATCAGCTGCACGAGCTTGCTGGTACAACAGGAAGGTCTTTTTCCTCCAGCATGTCATTAAAACGTGGAGCTTGTTGCCACCAGAGGTGGTGGAAGCTCTGAGTTCATCCAGGTTCATAAAAAGGAATGGGACATGTTCTTGGAGGAACAGGGCATCAGTAGCTATTAAGCACGGCCTCTGCCTCAGAACTGCCTCGGGTCTGACCCAGTCCACAGCAGGTCTGACGCAAAAACCAAAGCTCGCCCTGCGCTAGCAATAAGGCGTGATGGGAGGCTCAACCCCACAGTCACGCCTCTGGCCACAATCACACCTCCGGCACATGTGGTATGGCAGGAAGTGCGGCTGCGTGGATTGTGCATCGGATCCCATCACACCTTCACCTGCACATCTGGTAGCTCTGCAAAACACCGACACGTGATTCACAAGATAAACCAGGAGACAGGCTTGACAATCACCTTGCTGGGGTCGTTTGACCCCAGCACCCTTTCCTGCCATGGCGGGGGGTTGGACTTGACGATCTGCCCAGGTCCCTTCCGACCCTACAAACTATGAAACTATTTCAAACAGGAATCATAAAAGACGAGGGTTGAAGGGACCCCAGGAGGCTGCATCTAGTCCGACCCCCTGCTCCAAGCAGGACCAGCCCCAACTACGCCATCCCAGCCAAGGCTTTGTCTACCTGGGTCTTAAGCACCTCCAAGGAGGGAGACTCCCCCACCTCTCTGGGGAGCCTGTCCCAGCACTTCACCACCCTCCTCATGAGAAGTTCTTCCTAGCATCCAACCTCAACCTCCCTTGCTGCACTCCCGCGTCCAAACTGCTCTGCACTGCTGTGGGCTCGCTGGGCTGTTTGCAACAGAAGAATTGCTCTAGGACTTGTTCATTGTCAGACATGGGGTGAAAGCAAAGAGCCAGTATTTTTGGAGAGTGCCCGAAGTCGAATGGGGTTGAGAGGGTATGGGAGGAGCCAGGGTGTTGGGGCGATATCTGTAATTGGACCAACTGCCTGGCAGGTAGGCGCTGTGCAAGCCCTGGGGCACAGAAGGTCCTTCGGGGCTGAGAAAACCGCAGCCTCCAACATCCTGCTTGTGTCAAAGGCTGTTAATGTCCCCTCCGGAAAGCCCAGGCCGTGCCCCCGTTACAGAGGAAGACCAGTAATGGAAGGGATTTCCCCCAGCGCGCACCAGCCTGAGTTGGGGGGAAATCCCTTCCTGCGCCGAGCGCAGCGCGAATGCGGGGGCAAGACCCTCCCGCCAGCACCCTGCGGGTTGGTGCCAGCAGGAGCACTGGCTCAGCCCAGCCCCAGCCCCAGCCTGGCCGCAGCACCCAGCACCTCCGACCTGCCCGGCATGCCGTTGCCCCTGGCCCCAGGCCCTGCACGCACCAGCCCACCACACTCTGGACCCAAGGCCCGCGTCACCCCAGCTGCCCGGCATGTCAGGTCCTCGCTGGGACACCCACCTCGAGCAGCCTCATGGCCTCCAGCTGCCCGGCGGCCGCGGAGGCCAGCGCGTCCACCGTCGGCTCCGTCCGGCGCCTGAACCGCAGCTGGCGGGCGGCGTAGCAGACGGCGCGGGCCCGGTTGCTGACGGTGCGGTAGGCGTTCCAGGTGCCAGGGTCCATGTCGGTCGTGCAGGCCGCGAGGCTCTGCGGGACAGGGGGCCAGGCAGGGTTACGGCACGGAGCCGCCCCGGGCAGGCGGAGGGTCTCGGCCCGGCTGCCCCGGCGGTGCAGGGGTAGGCGCGGCGCCCCTCGGCGCTGGCCTGGCGGTTGAAGAGCGACACCCCCAGCTCGGCCACCTCCTCCTCGGTCATGTCGGCGCAGGACGAGCGGAGCCGGGCCACGACCCGCGGGCGGGAAAAGCGCCGCGACCCGACTCGCTTTCCCCCCCCCGAGGGCCTGGCGCCGTGGGGGCCGCACCCCGGGGCGCCGGCAGCTTCACCTGGGGGTGGCAGGCGTCCAGCGCAGACGGGTCCGGGAGCCGGGCCTCGGCCAGGAAGCGCTCGTCGCCTGCGGCCACCTCGAAGGGGGCCACGGGGCTGGGGGCCGCGCACAGCGGAGAGCCCAGCAGCTGGGCGGCACCAGCCCCCTGGCACGTGCACGCGCGTGGGCTACAGCCCCGTGCACTCAACACCGGGGCAGGGTGGCCGTGTGCACACGCGCGTGCATGCCTGAGTGCACACGTGACCACGCGTGTGGGTGCCTGTGCACGTGTGCATGTGCATCAGTGCGTGCATCGCCCGTGCGTGCGTGTGCACACCTGTCCGCGCATGCACATCCGCGTGGGCATCGCCCGTGCGTGCGTGTGCACACCTGTCCGC
>NW_017728886.1:270179989-270185803 GCF_001723895.1 Crocodylus porosus | reverse complement strand
GGCCAGCGCCCCCAGCACCCGCAACCTGCGCGCCTTCGAGGTGAGCCCCCCCGGGTGCCGCGGAGCCCCCCTTCCGGCCGGGCTGGCACCACCCCGGGCAGGGCGGGGTTTCCCCCTGCTCAGACTGGTTTGCAGGGGGGGGGTCGCCTTCCTCTGCAGCACCCGTGACCCCCGGCAGCAGCAGGGCGTTGTCGGCCGCGGCCCCCCGTGCCCCGGGGCGGTGGGGGGGGTCGATGCCCCAGGCTGCGTCGTGCAGCTCCGAGGTCGGACTCGGGCTTGTTTGGGGGGGTTGGTGTGGACGGGGCAGCCTGCATCTTCTTCTGCAGCGACTCGCCCCCCCGTGCAGACTGTCCCTCCCCATCTCGGGGCCGGCGGTCGGGGAGGTGCTGGGCCCCTGACGCCGCCCCCACCCCCGCGCAGGAGCTGGGCTGCAGGACCACGCACAGCAACGGCGAGGTCGTGCAGAGCTGCATCCTGGTCTTCCTGGCCACCAAGCCCCACGTCCTGCCCGGCGTCCTGCAGGAGATCGCCCCCCTCGTCACCCCGAACCACGTCCTCGTGTCGCTGGTGGCGGGGGTCACGCTGCAGACCCTGGAGCAGGTGAGTTGTGCTGGGCCCCTGCCGGCACCGGGAGAAGGGTCCTGGGGGTGACCCCGCTGCCCTGGCTCGGCCCCACCTCTGTCTCTCCCTGCAGATGCTGCCCCCCGGGACCAAGGTGCTGCGGTTCATGCCCAACCTGCCGTGCGTGGTGCAGGCGGGGGCGGTGGTGTTCGCTCGGGGGCGCTGCGCGGGGGAGCGTGAAGCCGCCGTGCTGCAGGGCCTGCTGGCGGCCTGCGGGCTGTGCGAGGAGGTCCCCGAGTCCTACATCGACATCCACACCGGGCTCAGCGGCAGTGGGGTGGCCTACGTGAGTGCCGCTCCCTGCTGGGGTGGCCCCGGCAGTGGCCCGACTGCAGGCTCTTGCAAGACCTCCCGAGTGCCGCTCCGCGGCTTCGCTCTGGGCATTTGGGGAGGCTGGAAGGGTCGCCCCCTAGGACCCTTACCCCTGAATGGGTCCCAGCCGTGCTCTGCTCTGGGGAGGGGTTGGGGCCTAGGTGTCACTTGCATCGGTTTCCTGCTCTTGTGTGAATCGGAGCAGACACGTGCCCTTATCGGGGAATAGCTACATGCAGCTGGCTGCTGCGACCGTGCCTCACCACTGCATAGCAGCAGCATTGGCGAAAGGAGCAAATGGCTGCCCCGGGGTAAACTGGACAGACAGCAACTATCCCAGGACAGCCTGCACCCGTGTCACCTTGCCCCTCGCTCTCCTGGGGTAACTGTATCTGACATGGGCCCCGGCACTTAGCCCAGCCGGCAGGCCTCGTCACCTCCTCTGCGTCACACCCAAGCCGAGGCGGATTACGCTGGTGTAACCATCTCGTCCGTCTGGGCCCTTGCGCTGGGGCAGGTCAGAGAGATTCCCCCTGAAGCTCCCTGCGACTTCTTGCCTTGCCCGGCTGTAGCAAGGGTGCTGAGCGCTCTGGCCCTGACCTGCACCAGGCGCTTTGCACTGTGGGCACGACCCACGAAGGATCACGGCAGGATCCAGCTGCGATCCGGCAGGATCGGGGCCGCCAGCGCAGGCCGGGACACGTGGCTCTGCCAGGCTCCGTCCTCCAGAAGCAGCAGGTTCACGGCCACGGGCTAATGGTGGGCTGTTGTCCCCCACGCCAGGTCTACATGTTTGCTGAGGCTCTGGCGGAGGGAGCGGTGAAGATGGGCATGTCCGGGCCCCTGGCCAGCCGGATCGCTGCCCAGACCCTGCTGGTGAGCGTACGCCCCGTCCTTCCCGGGGCGCTCTGTCCGCGGCCCCAGCTCCTCCAGCCCCAGGCCTCCCTCTGCTGCCGGGCTGGTTCTGGGGGGCAAGTCCTTGGCTGCGTCCCTGCCTCCTGCTTCCCTGTGGCTCCCTCTCCCCTCCTGGGGCCTCCTCTCCTCCCAGCCGGGCTGGCATCCCCTTAGGATCCAAGCAGCTGGAGACCGCTTGGCTCCTGCCGCTGGAGCCAGCATGATGCATTGAGGGCTGAGCTGGGAGAAGCCAGGCAGATGCCTTGCAATGGCTGAGGAAGCATCTCTGTCATGCTGGGCACTGACATTGTTGGAAAGGTCAAAGCCGTGCGAGCAGAGGAGCTGGAGTGCGGCTTGGTGCCAGGCATAGCACTGGGTCACCAGTCCCAGCCTGGCCTGATCCTCAGCTGGCCTGGCTCTTGGAGGCGTCATGGGCAGGGGTCGGGCGCCCACCTAGTGCGTGCAGCGGGCTCCTCGAGCTGGGTGGATGGCACGGAAGTGCGAGGAGGGAGCGTGTGGCTGTAGCACGGGCTCCAGCAGGAGCAGGGGTGCTGTGAGATGCACCCCCCACACCTTGCCTCTGCCTGCAGGGAGCAGCCAAGATGATGCTGGAGACGGGGGAGCACCCGGCCAAACTGCGGGCGGACGTGTGCACGCCCGGCGGCACCACCATCCACGCCCTGCACGAGCTGGAGAAGGGCGGGCTGCGGGCTGCTGTCATGAACGCTGTGGAGGCTGGCACCATTCGGGCCCGCGAGCTGGGCAAGAACTAGGGCCTGCAGCGCGGCACCCCGGAGGCTGCAGGGGTCATCCTCCTAGTCCTGCTCCTTCGTGGATGTGACTTTCACTGCCCAGGGAGGCGGCTTTCCATGGGAGGGCTGGGGCCTGGGCCTGGGCCTGGGCCTGCTCCGTGCCTGCTGGTTGTGCTCTCAGTGGGCCACGGCTCCAATAAATGGTGCAAGCAGCTGCTGCACTGTTCCCCTGGCTCCTCGGGGTCTCCTGTGTCCTGCGACCATAGAGGAGTGAGGCTGGAAGAGACCGGCAGAGGTCACATCCAGTTCAACCCCTTTCTGAGGCAGGATCAGCCCTGTCCAAACCAGCCCAGACGCATCCGTCATCTCAACTTTGTAAAACTGCTGTCATCCCTGACAGCACCGGGTCGGACACCCTTCCTGCCCCCAGTGCAGCGTCGGTCTGAGCCCGAGCGGAGGGGCAGGACCCTGCTGCGTTGGTTCCAGCAGGAGCATCGGCGCTGCCCAGCCTCCCCTCGAACACCTCCAGTGATGGAGTGTCTCCCACTTCCCTGGGCATCTCTCCCACTGCCTCCCTGCCCTGACACCATGGAGGTTTTCCCTGACATCCAACCTAAACCTGCTCGGATGCGACTTCGAGTCATTGGTGCATGTGCTGCTGTCAGGATTTGCGGCTCCTGCTTGGCTCAGCGCTGCCTGCGTGTGTCCTGAGGGGCAGTGCCGCATATCATGCCCAAGATGCTCTGGGGAGGAGGTTGGATGTGCACTCTGGCTCACAGCTGGACCCCTGGCCACACACCCCAGGCCTCCCACAGCCCTGCTGGGTTTTGGTTGGAGCAAGGAGGGGAATGGCAACCAGTCCCAGCAAAGGGGAAGCCCCTCGGTGCACAGCAGCTCCTGTGTCCTGGGTGAGGGTCAGTGCCTGTCCCCAAGCTCAGTATGGCCCAGCTCCGGCTAACTGAGACCTATCTGACTTGTAGAACGGCATCAGGCCAAGCGGGGCACCAGGAGGCTTTGGCAGCAGGGGAAATGCAGCTCGGACAAGCCACCAAGGCTGTCAGCTGTGCTCCATCCGCTCAGACCCTTCCCCACCCTGCACCTGTGGGCCTCTGGCAGGCGGGTGTTGCTCCGAGTGGCACCTGGGCGGACCAGGAGAGATGCTGGTGGCAGGCACTGCTGGGGAAAGCGGATCCCCCTGAGCAAAAGTGATGGGAAAGGGTAATGTGTGTTCTCCCCCCAGGCTGTCTCCTCTCTGGCCAGGCAGGAGCTGGAATTCCTTCTACCAAATTTTCCCAGTCAAAGATATCGGCACCATCTCCAGGCCTGTTTCCTGCTGGAGCCAGGGGACAAGTGATTTGTGAGGAGAAGCTGAGGGACCTGGGCTGATTGAGTCACAGAAGGGACGACCGAGGGGGATTGAACAGCAGCCTTCACCTCCCTGCAGGGGGGTGCAAAGAGGCTGGAGCTGGGCTGTTCTCAGTGGGGGCAGATGGCAGGACAAGGAGCAATGGGCTCAAGCTGCAGCAAGGGAGATTTAGGTTAGATATGAGGAAAAACTTTCTCACGAGGAGAGTAGTAAAGCACTGGAATGGATTACCCAGAGAGGTGGAGAAGTCTCCATCCTTGGAGGTTTTTAAGCCCTGGCTAGACAAATCCTTGGCTGGGATGATGTAGCTGGGGCTGGTCCTGTTTTGAGGTTATCGTTGGACTAGATGTGACCTCCTGCGGTCCCTGCCAACCTTAATATTCTGTGATTCTCAGAGCGTGGAAAAAGGTGCATTTTTGGGGGGCGCGGGGAAGAAGGTTGAGAGAGGACCAGGCCGAAGGAGACACAATAACGTGACAGTGAGCCACAAGCCGAGGGCCAGGCAGCAAAGGCCAGGAGCCGTGGGACCGGCTGTCTAGCCTAACCCCTTGCCTCAGCCCTAGCCAAACCAGCCCAGTCCCCAATCCCCAGCTCCGAAGGACCCTTCAATCCCACCGGACATGTAGCAGGAAGGGAGGGAGCCAACCAGCACAGCCCAGAAGCCTGGGATATGCCCATAGCAGAGCACAGGCATCGCTGCACCTAGATCCTCCCCAACCAGTGCCTGCCCACCCCCCTTTTGATCACCTCCAGTAATGCATGTGGTCACTCAGCTCATAGCCTGCACGACCAGCTCCCGAGACCTGACCGCGCTGCCCCAGGCTTGGCTATCACCCATCCACCTGGAGACGGCAGCTAGGTTTAAAGGGGAGATGGAAGGGGGGCAGCGACAGAGAAATTAAATTAGCAGCTGCAGCAGCAACATGCAGGGGCCTCATCCCCTGGCCAGGTGAGGACATGTCACTCCTTCCCTTCAGTCACAGCACTTTTGCTTGTGGCCAGCCAAAAACAAACTCCCCGGTGCTCATCATGGGAGCGACACACATTTGCTGCCCATGCACAAAGCAAAGAGATCTTCCTCCCAGGGACGCAAGCAGAGAAGAGCCTGTTTTCAGCCATTTCTGTGCTTTAACAAACCCCGTGGACTACACGGTCACCCGGTTTGTCGAACCTCCCGCCTCAGCTTGAGGCGCGAGGGGAAGAAGGCAGGGCACAAGCCATCCTCGTGGCAGGACAAGGGATTTTTTTTTTGCTTTCCCCAACTCTTGAAGGGAAAGAATAAGTCCCTTTCATTCTGCTTGTGGTTTATTCTCACCAGGCCCAGGAGCAGCCACCACCAGACTGTTAGGACTGGTAGGAAAAAAAACCAAAAATCAATTGAGCCTGAACAAGACAACCAGTCAGCCCTTTCTGCAGCTTGCTTTATAGCAGGTGTCCAGCACAACGTGGCTGCAAAGGATCCACATGCCCAAGGATTTCAAGGCCTCCAATAAACTGCAGAAAAGCACTCGGAGAGGAACCTCACTTGAACAGAATTTTTAAGAAAGAAGGTAGGTAGCAGGAGATGAACTGAATGAGATGAGAATGATCCACCCATATGCCTAGGGAAATGGGGCCCAAAAATCTTTCTACATCTCCCCCGCCAGCTTGCCTAGGCCTCCAATGGCATCGCGCAGCCTGCACCTCCTTGCAATTGGCTTCATCGGGTCATGTCTGACGCTGACACTGTCCCTGCCCCAAAGATCTGACCGTCTCCCCTTGGGGGGCTCCAAGCTGCTCAGCAGCTCTAAAAACGACCCCCACCTTTCATAGATTTCATAGACATTAGGGCTGGAAGGGACCTCGGGAGATCATCGAGTCCAGCCCCCT
>NW_017728886.1:270155939-270179889 GCF_001723895.1 Crocodylus porosus | reverse complement strand
CAGGCTAGGTATCAGGAGGCGCGACTTCACGGTCAGGGCGGCTAGGGTCTGGAACCAACTTCCAAGAGAAGTGGTGCAGGCCCCTACCCTGGGGTCATTAAGACAAGGCTAGATGTACACCTTGCCGGGGTCGTTTGACCCCAGTACTCTTTCCTGCCAGGGCAGGGGGTTGGCCTAGATGATCTGCTCAGGTCCCTTCCGACCCTAGAAACTATGAAACTTTGCCCCGCTAGAAACAAGTGGCCGGTGTCTCCTCTGGCTCATGAAAGCATTGGAAGGGTTGATCAAGCTACCACGACCTCTCAGCTGAGCGTAGACAGCAGGACGTGGCTTCCACGTTGCACAGCCAGCCAGAAGGGCAAGGTGGAGCCGTCCTACCAGCTCCCACGGAAACAAAGTGGAAGTCAGCTCCATTCCTCAAAGCAATCTGTCCTCCGATGCTCAGCAGCCTTGGGCTTTTCCTCACCCTTTCCCAGTTTGTCTACTACCTGCTGGAGGCAGAAGGCAGGACACAGTGGTACCTTAGAGACTAACATAGCTAACCGTCTCCCTCGACACAGAGAGGGGGATACTCTTAAAGCTAGAATTTAGCAAGACTTTAAACAAAAAGGTGCAGATTCTTGATTTAAGGGAACCTGTTTCATCTCAACCATCCTCAAACCAGCTCCCACGTACTTCTTTCGCCATGCTGATGCTGACATTTTAGGAGCACAGTCAGCTACAGCTCATCCTTATTTAACAGCCCACTTCTCCGAGAAGTTTCTGTGTGCAAACAACAGCTCCGGGGTCAGAACTGATAAAACACAACCCAGCTGCACAATGGAAAGCAAGACACCATCCTCCCTTTGAAGATCTGGGACTCCAGGACACCGGCAGCTACAGGACGCGGCTTTGCTTCTAAGTGGATTTTTCCCTGGATTTGCAGGGTGTGACCCAGGGATCCATCCTCACGAGGCTGTTTTTGTCTCTTGCTTTTTACATGAGCAGCACGTAGATTGAAAATAGAAAGGAAACTGGAACATGCGATGAATGTTCTCAACTTGGCTCCCAATGTCATCGTGCTTACAGGAAAGCCAGCTCAGTTTTAACCATTACTTTCACAGCAATCCTAGGCTTCTACAAGATCCTTCCTCTCCCTACATGATGCATGCACTTCCCGAAGAGCTCCAGCTCTTCAACACCGCACATTTTAAGTCTTTTCATATAAGGCCAGAAAGGACCATTCGATCAGTTCATCCGATTTTTGGCATGACACAGGCCAAAGAGATACAACCCATCACTCCTCTATTGAGCTTCAAAGCTTACTGGGGTGCACAGCCTCCCCTAGCATATAACTATGGACTTCTCACACAACAGTCAAGAAGCTGAGGCTTCAAATGCAAAGTTTGTAGAAAAAAATTAAAAGGTACAAAACCAAATAGAAATGCTGTCTTTAAAAAAAAATTCAACAACGATTGTGTGAATTAAAAAAAAAAAAAAACAAACACAATCTACATGAGGCTCGTAACAATGAAACCAGAAAACAGAAGCCAACTCTGAAGGAACGGGCAACTGCTTGGCGTCGTTCCTGTGCTGGTTTTGCACTACAAGAAAACTGAACAGCACGGATTTTTTGTCTTGAAAAAAAATGCTTATTGCTTTAGTCATCTGAAGTGTTAATTAACATTCATGTCATGGAGTATTGGATTTTGAAAGAAATGGTGTTCCCTGGAGCCTAAAACCTGCTCACAGTTTGGTACTAGGTTTTTTTCCCCCCTACTTCTTGTCTTTCTACTGCTTAAAATTAATTAGTAGACTTTTCCTTCCTACCTGGTTCTCTGCACCCACTCCTAATAAAGCTATTCCAAAGAAGCTGGAGTTTCAGTTGCACCGGGGAGGATTTAGAGCTGATTTTCCAAACGGAGGAGAAAGCAGGATGTATAAGGCAACTCTATGCATTTATTTAACATTTCTTGTCTCGATCAATGAGATTTTTAAAAATTTTATTTTGTAAACACATCTCAGTATTCGTTCATGGGCTCAGAAGCAAAAGTTGAACCACAATTCAAGAGACAGTTTGTGTTTTTTTTTTTTTCCTTCTCAGAGCAGCCACAGTGTTTTTTCCTCATAGGCAACTGGCTGACTTCGCCTACTTAAATAGTTTTGGAGGATCACAGAATTTCAAGGATAAAAAGCAGAAGCTTGTATTTGCAGTGCCTTTCAGAGAGGACAGGTCAGACTGAAAATCTATGCATCTCACTAGTCATCTTGCTTATGGGGTGGACCAGAACGACCATTTACAAAAATAAAAATGCCCAAGGTGGAATTAAAAAACCTGTGAAACCCTCCATCTCAGAGATGAAAGCTTCCGTAAGTCAAAATACCCACCTCCTCCCTACTCAGGTAGGGTTATTCAATGCTAATTAAAATTTTATTTTTTTTCTGCTAAATAAATAGCCAGACGATAACTCATTTTGGACCACAAAGCAATCTGAATGAGAAGCTTCTCTACCTTTCCAAGAGAGATTTATGGGTTCTTCCCATCCTTTTCACCCAGGCGGCCTCAGAAGCAAAACCAGAAAGTCACCTTGTTTCGGATGAGTCTACAAAGCGCTCTGCAGCTCATGGGGCAGGGAGTTCTCTCCACCAGACCTAACTGTCCTGCTGTATGAAGGCTTTTAAAAATTAAAACACCTGCTTTGCAAGGTCCTAAGCATCCCTGGCTTCAGAGCCCCCGGAGCCCTGATACACGCAATAGCCTTGGAAGGTAGGTCAGACCCCCCTCCCACACTCAGGGTGGTCTGTAGCTTATTAGTGTATCCCAGCCCAGAGCATACCAGTCTGGATCCAGTGCATGTAAAAGACAAATGGATTGAAACCAGCCCCAAACCCCCATACCACTCTGCACATGAAGGGCATTCCTAACCTGCGCCCTCCATGGCAGGAAGGACACCCTCCCAAAGGCACCCCACAGCAGCAGCTGCAGTCTGCCGATGCCCGAGGTCTAGGTGGCGAGGCTGTGGCTACCCTGATTCCCCTCCGTGCAGCTGTGCGTGGGCCAGTTAGACCTCATCCAGCACTTGCTTCCACCCTGCTTCATGGTTTGCAAAGTCTTTCCTAACGGGTTTGCGGCGATGCGCATTCTCTTCCCTTCACGGTGAGACGCCCCCATCCTCAGAGTCCTGCTGGCAGGAGGGACAGGCAGCTGGAAGCTGCAGGGAGCCTTCTGCCCTGGGATATCCAGGCCCCAGAGACCTCAGGAATGCCGATTAATTCCAAGCGCGGGGAGGGCAGCCTGTTCAGCAATGGCCAGGAAACCTTCCTCCCAGTCACCCATTCCTCATGGGAGCATTGGAGATGGGGGTTGTCCCCCCTGCACCTCCCTTCCCCCATGAGTTGGGGTTATGCATTAGCCCTCCAGTGCCTTGCAGCAGCTATGGGATAGGGGATTGCCCCGCTCAGTAGCAGATAATAACCTCTCCCGGGGATGGTGGGGTGAGCAGCAGCCCTCTAGAGAAGAGCGGCTGCAAGGGAAAGAGGTAAGCACCCCGTATAAGCCCCAAGATATGGGGTTCCCCCCTCGTGATGGTCCCGTTGCAGTGTAGGGCTTGGGGTGAACACCCCCCCCGCCCCGCCTCAAGGTGAAGCAGTCGGTTGCTGACCAGCCACAGCCCCTCGCTCTCCTTAGGAGTCTGGGCTGCCCCCCTGGCGCAGCCGTTGGGCCATGCTGATGAGGGAGCGGAGCTGCACCAGCTTGAGGGGCCCCACCTGCCGGGGGTCCTGGCTCTCCAGCCAGCGTAGGGCAGTTTCCAGGCCCGTGATGGCTTCCCTGGCTGTGGGCAGCAAGGGACCCCCTCCCTCCCCTTCTTGGTTGCTCTCAACTGCGCCCCCACCTCTCGCTGCCACCACCTCCTCCTCCTCCCCCTCACAGCCCCCAGGGCCCTCATCCCCCGCGTCCTCCTCCCCATCGTCCCCCTCCACGCTCAGGGCTGCGTCGTCCAGGTGCAGCCAGTCGGCCACTTCCTCGGGGGCCAGGCGCTTGTAGGCCAGTGCCGCCAAGTGCGTGAGGTCGCTGAAGACCTTGCTGTCCCCACCGTCCGCCCCCAGCGCCTCACCCTGCTCATCCTCCCCAGGCCGCGGCTCGAAGGCGGCACGCAGCCCCAGCAGCCAGCACTTCTCGATGGAGCCCGCAGGGATGAGGTCCCAGGACAGGCCGGCCAAGTACAGCATGTCCTTGAGCAGAAAGGACTGCATGAAGTCCAGGGGGCCGCTCCCCGCCGCCGTGCCCCCGCTGCCGGTCGCACAGGACACGGCCAGCCGCAGCAGCTCCCGCTTGTAGAGCTGCTTGAAGGCCAACACCACGCCCTGCTCCAGTGGGGCCGGGATGCGGCCACTCCCTGCCGGCGCCTTGGAGAGGAAGAGGGCCCGGATGGCACCGTCGGGCGTCTGCAGCTGCGGCGCATCCTCGGCGGTGGTGGCGGGCGGGGGGCAGCCAAGCAGCAGCACGGCCTTCTGCTGCAAGCAGCTGCGTCGCAAGTAGCGCTTGACACCCGGCACGAAGTCCTCGAAGAACCAGGCCCGCAGCAGGGCCGGCCCCAGCCGGGCCTCGGGGCCATAGCGGTAGCAGGCGGGGAACTTGTCCTGGTTGTGGTGGCGCAGGCTGGGCGGGTCCCGCAGCCCACCCACCACCAGCGGCTTCAGCTTGTGGGCGCCCGTGAGGTTGGCGGCCAGCAGCACCGTGACGGACGCCCGCACGGGCGGGCGCCGGGGCGGCGCGGCGCGGCCTGGCAGCAGCTTCCAGTACAGCCCGGTGACGTTGGCGTTGTAGATCTGCTCGTCCCCGTATCCGTCCCCGGGCGGCGGAGGTGGCGGGGGCGGCGCCGGCGGGTCCCCGGCGGGCTCGGGCTCGACCTTGAGCGGCTCGCCGCCATAGATGCGCTGGCTGGAGATGCCGTGGCGCTTCTGCCAGCGCCAGAACCAGCCGTGGCTGGCCTTGAAGGTGCACTCGGGGCCGTAGATCTGGCGGGCGAAGGCCTCGGCCTGCGCCTGGATGAGGGGCCCGGAGAGCGGCACGCCGTGCTGCCGCAGCGCCAGGAACCAGGTGTAGACAGCGCGGTCGATCTCCTCCTCGTTGGCCAGGCGCATCTTCTTGCGCTGCGTGCCCACTTCACCGCCCAGCTGGTCCAGGAACCAGCGCAGCTTGGCCTCGTCCTTCAGCCAGCCGCGCAGCGTGCCGCCGGGCACGCCGAAGTCGCGGCACACCGAGGCCTGGCGCTCGCCCTTCTTCACGCGCTCGATGGCCTGCAGCTTATCCTTGATGGAGTAGGCCCGGCGCAGCGCCCCGCTGCTGGGCCCGCCCCGCTTACACCGCGGGGCCGCCCCCGCCGGGGACGCTGGGCCCGGCTCCATGCGGGGCGGCCGCGTTATAACCGGGGCTTGCGGGGGGAGGGGGGGCGGCTGCCTTTTGTCTCGCGCCGCGCATGCGCGGGGTTTTGCCCTCCCCCCAGAGGTGGAATGTTCTGTTCCAACACCCCCTCTTTTAGTGCGAGTGGGTGCTTCCGGCTGGGCACCGTAGGGGAGATTTGGGGTGTTCCACGCTTGCCGGGAGGGGGGTGGAGGGCGCGGTGGAACGTTTCTTTCCCCTCCCAGTTACTGTGAGTAGGTGTTTCCGGCTGGGCTTCCTAGTGAAGTCTTGGGTTGTTCCATGTTTGCCGGGGAAGGGGTGGAAGCCGCATGCAAAGTGAAGCGCTTCTTTCTCTCCTTCTCCCCTTACTGTGAATGGGTGCTTCCGGATGGGCTTCCTTGTGAAGGCTTGGGTTGTTCCATGTTTGCCGGGGAAGGGGGGGTTATTTCTCTTTCCCCACAACTACTGCGGGTGGGTGCTTCCGGCTGGGCTTGGGTTGTTCCATCTTTGTCAGGGAGGGGGGCGCATTTCTTTCTTAAGTCTCCTAGCTACTGTGAGTGGGTGCTTCCGGCTCAGCACCTTATTGACTGCTTGGATTGTTCCATGTTTGCCAGGGAGGGGGGTGAAGAAAGCATGCGCGGTGGGACGTTTCTTTCTTTGCCCCCTGGTGAATGGGTATTTCCGGCTGGGCATCCGAGTGGGGGCTTAGATTATTCTATACTTGACAAAGAGGGAGGGGTGGAGGGCGCATGCACGGTGCAATATTTATTTCTCTTCGTTCCCCCAGCTACTGTGGGTGGATGTTTCCAGCTAGGCATCCTAGTAGGGGCTTGGGCTGTTCCATGTCTGTCTGGGAGGGGGCGGAGTGCGCATGCGCGGTGGAACGTTTCCGTTTTGTGTTCTCCCACCACTCTCCTAGCTGTTGTTAGTGGGTGCTTTTGGCTCGGCACCCTGTTAACCGCTGGGATTGGTCCATTCCTGCCGGGGGAAGTGGTGTCTGGCTCGTTCCATGATGTTGGTGAAGGGGTGGGGGCGGGTATAGTGGAACGTTCTATTCCCCCGGGAGGAGGAGAGGTGCCACTAGGCACGCGCCGCGCATGCGCACCTCGGGCCGGTCCATTCCCGCAGCTGCTGGGGGGGGCGGGGCGTGCGATGTCCCCGGTGCCTCTCCCCCCCTCCCCCAGCGGTTGGTCGGAGCCGCGGCCCAGAATGCCCCGCGCGGGGGAGCCGCCTCCTTTTGCCCGGCTGGAGGCCGCGTGGACGCAGAGCGTGAGTGTGGGGGGCCGCAACCCTCCTCCCCCACCCCCACGTGTGGGGCTGGGGGGGGGGCTGGCGCCTCCTGCTCCCGTGACCGGGGGGGAGGTCTGGACAGGTGTAGGGCCGACCAGCAGGTGTGGGGGTGTGTGGACGGATGGATGTGGGGGAGGGGCTGGGCAGGCAGACAGGTGTGGGGGGAGAGACGCAGCTGTTCGTTGGGTAATTAACCAGTTAATTGTGGGCTAGTTACTTTGCACCCTGGCTCATCTTCCTTTGCACGTGTGGCTGCTCTAAATCAGCCGCACGATTAACCCGTTTGTTGCGTGTCACGTGTGCAGGGGCCTTGCACATCCAGACATGGGCACAGGTACAGGTGTTAAAAACCCCCACCCTCCCCCCAGTCACTAAACACATGCCAGGCCAGGCCTGGGTACGAGTGGGCTGATGAGTAGCGTGTCCCTTGGTTTCTCTCTCCTCTGCAGTACTTCCTCTGCAAAAAGCTGTTTTCATTTATGATTGTGCTGAGCAGGATTTGTCCCATCCTACACTGACCTGAACGTGGGAGCTGATTTGTGCCATCCAGTTGGATTTGTCACTGCTGTGTTCCTCTAACGCCTGCCTTGGCATTCCTCCTCTTTGTTTTTAACAGGTTTGCTTCTCTCCCTCCATTCGCTCGCTCTCTCTGTCTCCGGTACTAGTCGGTATCCCTTTTTTTTTTGCCTAGGTGACTTATTTCTTGTCCTGTCCCATAGCTAATTCTCTGCAGCACTTGACCAGAGACTGTAACTGAGCCGTTCTTTACCTCTGGCCAAGACTTTTTTTTGGCTGAGTATCTTTAATATGTTGCCTGGACAAAAAATCCCAAGGCTTTAGGCGGTGGTGGCTGTCATTTTGTGGGCTGAGTCCTACTCGTTTGCGTCTTGAGACAGCAGAAGGGATAGACTCTCCTTGCTGTCTTGGAAAGGAAACTACTGCAAATACTTTTTTGGATATCCCATCCATGGCATCATGTCTTGCTAAAGTCATGCTTGCCTATGTGCACAGGATTGTGATGGCGACCAGCTTTAGGGCTGGAAGGGGAGGAGGCACTGGGACAGTACGGAAGGTGCTCACTACCATGTAGTATTGAGGTGTCTTTCAGGACATATCCCATTTGGCCAGCTGTTGTGGAGGACAGGAAGAGCAGAGCAGGCTGCATTTCGTCTGTGTTGGATGGTTGTTTCTAGTGTTAAATAGGTTCAAAGACTTGGGGTTTTTCTGTTCTTTCTTGTTACTAGCAGCTGACACTTATTTCCCTCGCTGGTGCTGGGATGACTGTTCTGTTGGGATGGATGCAATGTGTGATATGACATAAGTGCTATATATAATTCCTCGTTGGCTTTAACTCCGTGAATGGTGCCAAGCAGCACGAACAGATGAGCAGTCCCAGTAGTGACATGAAGGTTGGGGGAGCTGCAGAGTGATATTATAGAGCGCACAGAGTGAGATTCCTCTTGTTGAAGATCTGTTTCTCTGTAGCACCAGACCTACAGTTGTCATGTGAAGTGTCGGGTAGCATCACTTTGATGTGCCTTCTGTTTAGTTGCCAGTGGAGGGAGGACCTGTGAACATCTTTAACTTTGCACTGCAAAAGATTGTGGTCTTTTGAAACCAGCTAATGCAGCCCTCCAGAAATTATAAGGGCTGCGGAAAATAAGCAAGTTGTGGGGGGCAGAGTTGTCAAGACTTGGGCTGTTTCTAAGTGCAGCTTTTCTTAGACCAGAACATGAACTCAATTATTTTGTCATGAACCAATGTACTTTTTTTTGCATGTATTTTGATAACTTCCTGTATAGTAGCCAAAATTAAAGTAGTAATAGGCATGTAGCTTAGGTCCAAACCTTACAAAACATCCATATCAACTTCTTGTATCACCTTAATTTTTTTTTTCTTTATGAGTTTCCCTCTAGCATTTGAAACCCAGCAAAAGAGTTTTTCTCTCATTTTCCAGCCTGGAAGTGGTGATAGTTAAAATCAAAATTAAAACTGACGGGTGGCCAAATTGTTAATTAATAATGGTTCTTTGGGTTTCTAAATGGTTATTAGCATTTCTTATGTTTTGGTTATTCTGACCAGTGTAATTTCACATTATTGGTGTAGCTGTGAAAATCCAGCTTTTAAAACCTTTAAAATTGGGTTTAAGGCTTACTATATCATTGAGATGAGTGGTTGTTGCCTGTTGATCGCAGAGCTATGTTGGGTGGGCTGTCATCTGCTCCCAGAAGACAGCATTTCATCTGTTGCAGATCATACCCATTTGGAAGATTCTTTTTTCCTCGCTAAAACATTTTCTTAAAAATGATTTTTGCGTTTTGTTGATTCAAGGCGTACCCTTGAGATTTTAGTGGGCTTACAGCAAGGGTGATAGCCTTTCAGAGGAGCAATATGATTTTAAAAAAGTTTGGCATGAAAATGGGAATTTCTTTTGTCTGTATAAAAAAACACACAAAACTTCATTGCAGATGCTATTTTGCATAAGGCTTTTAACAAATATCTGCTTGTTTTTAGAGTCTTTTGAGTTAACTCATTGCTGAGTGATCAAGTCAAATCAGTCCTGAGGCTGCTGCAACCATTGGGGTGTCTTAGACGGGTGCTTAGACGATTGGCACCAAGTGATCGAGGTGGTAGTTAATGCCTTTAAAAGCTAATCAGGATGCCACAAACAATTGCTGACTACGAGCTTTCTGGAACCAACTTCCAAGAGAAGTGGTGCTGGCCCCTACCCTGGGGGTCTTTAAGAGGAGGCTGGATGTATACCTTGCTGGGGTTGTTTGACCCCAGTACTCTTTCCTGCCATGGCAGGGGGTCAGACTAGATGGGGCTAGAGGGGACTCGGGTCCCTTCTGACCTACGAAACTATGAAACTATAGATTGGGCAAATTGCTCCTGAGCTTTCCAGGGGTTGACAAAGCATCCCTAGAAACAGAAACTTTCTTGCTCTCCCTAACTTTTTCTTTTTTTCTTATTGTTCTTGCTCTCCCTAACTTTTTCTTTCTTTCTTATTGCTCTCATAGGATCTGAAAAAGTAAGTATGTCCTGTTCTTCCTGTCATTTCTGCTCCTTTTTTCTTCGAGGAAAGTTGTTGCATTGCTTACGTGGGGATGGCATTATTTTAGCAGAAAACAGAAAACGCACCAGGCTTATAGAAGTTTGCTATTTGCCAATGACACTGTTAATTTTAACTTGCGTTATTTTGGGAGGGGACTTGCCAACCACCTGATTTGATAAGAGAACAGGATAGAAATCAAGAAAAAGCCCTGCAATTTTAGTGTCCAAAGTACATTTATTAAGTATGTGGTATACTCAATATATGTAACATACTCCACATTTATTAGGTATGTGATGTACTCCATATACACGCAGCCCAGCAGCTGGTGCTTTGTTGCCTGAAAGTTTATTTGAAGTATTTCAGGAAAACAATCATTAATTGCATTAAAATAGGAAAAAGTTTACTTCAGCTTCTCTGACTTGCAGATGCATTGTTTCTTTCTCATGCGAGTGCCAGCTAAGTGTTATAGCTGTGTGCTAGCTGGCAGTATTTGAAGAGCTGTGATGGGCTGCCTTCTTGCTACCTCAAAGGAAACGCACCTTCCTACCTCTTTGAAGTAGCTTATTAAGGCTCATAGCCCTGCAACCAGAAAGCGATTTTTAGATACAGATCGTGCATTTACTTCCTTTGCATTCATCTAGTACAGTCATGCATGACTTTTTGAATGCAAAAAAGCGCGAAAGATTCAGAAAAAAAATATTTTTTGCAATTTCTCAGCTGGCCTAATAAAAGGGACCATTTCTGAACCAAGAGTTCTAGATTTTTGCATTTCTTTTTGAATGCAAGGTATTCTGGATGTTTCAGCCTCTCTTGTTCTTGATATGACTTTAAAGACCCCTAAATCAGTGCATAACAAGTTTGGATTAATATAGGATATTGTGCTGAAATGCAATATTCAGGGCTCCCAATATGGCTCCCTGGCAGTAAATGCAGCTATAGTCGTAACTTTTCTAACTCCTAGTCCCCTGCTTCTTGAATTGTGCACTTTCTGTGCATTGTCTCCCTAAAAATGGTCATGAAAGAGAGAGAATCCTTTACAAAATTGTGTCTTATTTTGTGCGCCTTTTGCTTTCTGTACGCTTAAACAGGTCATGAAAGAGAGGTAATGAGCATATTAAAGCAAACGCCCCTTACCAAATTGTGCCTTATTTTGAAAAACATTTGCTTTAAGCAGTTGCTAGCTGTGAAAAGTCCTT
The DNA here is from genome assembly GCF_001723895.1 of Crocodylus porosus. NCBI lineage: Eukaryota > Metazoa > Chordata > Crocodylia > Crocodylidae > Crocodylus > Crocodylus porosus. The sequence goes on along the minus strand of NW_017728886.1, from coordinate 270,168,965 downwards.
TTGTTGCTGCATCAATCCCAGTTGTGTCCAGTGGCACCATCCTCTTCCCTTTCCCCACCTGCTGTCCAGTAACAAAATACAGGATATTCCTTCCTTTAGCAGATCCCAACCCCTGTTCTAGTGACACGGGAAGGAAGCATCTGAGCATCAGTCACGTAATGTCCCCTACCACCCTCTCCCTCCACCTTTGCTTTTCTAGGTCATTACTATAGGATTTTTCTTGGAAAATAGAAATTTTAAGAGCATAAAATTCAAATCAGAAATCCAAGACTGCAGGAGGTAGCTGTGGTTTCCTTAATGAGACTTTTTATTAGAGTGAGAGAGCGCAGCATAGTTGTTCCTACCTCTTGTCTTTATAAAGATGAACAGCCTCTTGATCACTGCAGACCCTTTGCACATGGCCTACATTTATGACCTATAACATGATGTCATAGGCTATTTTTTGGTCATAATGCCAAGGAAGCCATGACAGCTTCCACAGCTGAAGGTTTAAATGAATCATCATACTATACGACCAACTTGACGCGTGTCTGCTTCAGATGGGATGCTGAGACTTTGAAAGCAGCAAGTAGGAGTCATCCTCTGTAATCTTCAAACCGTTGGCTCAGTCAAACTATCTGTAGTAAGAAATGTTCCTATTAATACCTGTATGGCAGAATATACAGTGAAAATATATTTTTAAAAATCTGACTTTGAAGATTTTTCATTTTGATTTTTTTAAATAAGGAACAAAAGGAATTTTGCATTGTTTCAGCCAGGCAAGTTCTACTTGCTGTCTTTAGCAACTGATGAAAAGAATAAGTTTGAGTCTTTTAAGTAGAAGACTATTGTTTTTCCTTAGAAATGGTGGTGGTATTTTAAAAATAACTTATTTAGGTTATAAATATTTAAAACACCTTGCATTATAAACTGTCACCATTAAGTAACAGCTTCTGTGTACGTTCAAGAAGGCAAAGGGACTTAAATTTGAAGGTAGTTTTAAACCTCTTGACTTGCCTGCCAACTCCTGAGATCAGGATTCTGAATCTTACCAGCTGCTGGTACCATCATATGCACTTAATTGAATCTGGGGAAAAGGCCCAGCTTTATATGTTTCTGAATTGATCCCTGAGGTAGCAGCCATCTCTGCTACTGGGCTTGGCCAGGAAGCAGAAGGGGAACAGATGTTCAGCTGCACGGCTTAAAAATGCATTGTATGCATTTCTCATGCTTGCTGTTACCCATTTGATCATAGTCTTCCTGGTACTGAACCTCTAGTTAGATTTCTGAGCACCGTTGTCATTCCGGTGCTGAGGACACTCTTCCCATATTATGTTGGATAATTTAAGTATCCTGAAAGCTAAATTTGACTTAATTCAGCATGTCTTGTGCTCTAAATATCCAAAACAAGACAGTGTATGCAGAACAAATGCCATATTCTACTTTCTTTGTATAGGATGTTTTCCCTAAAATATATGTTAACCAAAAAAAACCCTTAAATTGTTAACATTGGTCCCTTTTTATTCAGAAGCAGTTGGTTTTAAACTGAAATCCGGTAATTGTCAGAGTTGGGTTCAAAATATTTAGGCTTCCCACGTGCATCCCAAAAGCCAGTGAATTGTTGTCCTAATAAATAACTTTAGTTCAGTCTATCAGTGGCCTCACACGCTATGAGGGAAAGGGGATCTTTCAGTTAAATCTCTCACAGAGAGATGTTTTTAATATAAAAGGTCCCATAAACTCGCTTCATCTCTGATAACCTTGTACAGATTTGGAAATAATCTCTGTATGCTCTAAAAATTCTGTTGTCACAGCAGCAGATCACAATACATGGTATATCCTACATGAAGCAGTGGCTTTAAGGTCTTTTAAGCCTTCCAGAAATACCCATTTAAGAGCATCTAGTCTGTATGTTGGCACATAACAGATGGTGATTTGGGAAAAAAAAAATCTTTCCTAGACAGGAGGGTACTTGTGCCCGAAAGCTTGCAAACATCTAGTTGATTTAATAAAAGATATCACCTCTGCCAGCAGTTCATTAGCCTCTAGACCAATACAGCTGTAACCTGGATGCCTTTCTTAGACAGTAAAACTATGAAAATAAAACTATTGTTTAGTCATAATCTAACAATTGTGCTTTAAATTATGAACCACATAGGGCTCGTGGCTTTTACATCTTGAGGGCTTACTACAGCTATAAGTAATGGCAGGTATAAACCTGGAAGGAGATGATTAAAAAGGTAGGCGAGGGAGGAGTGAAAATCCAGTCCGTTTTTGCATTTGGATTAAACACACGCAAACACAGAGCTCAGTTCCTTCATACAAAAATGTTTAAACAAAAGGAAATTAAATATTATGGGGACCGTTTCTCAGTATATGAATCCTGATCTTGGGGTGGCTTATTTAGATCACCATCAGGCTTCAAATCTAGTGCATGTCGTTGGCTTTAGTTACATTGCGACTACATGATTGTGCTTGTCTTTTAATGCTGCCGCTCTTCGGAAGATGAGGACGAGGAACCTCCCCTACCCAGCCGAAAAGGTCTGGGTGGACAAGCACAAGTATGACGAAGCAGAGCGGCTGCACTATGAACGAGAAGCAACGCTGGCAGCCTCAGCCCCAGAAAGATGCCTGGAAGTGGAGGTGGAGGTGGAGGCAGTGAACGGGGTGTGCCATGAAGATTCGGCAGAGAGCGACTTGAAAGGAGACCTGAAAAGAGCCAGAAATGGGAAGAAACAAAAGAAAAGGAAGCGCTCGCCAAAAGCAAAGGGCTCCATCTCCAAGGTAGACTTTGTGCTGACGGGTTTATTAGCCGATCGCGTGTGGTTCGAGAAGCCTTTCTTTGATCATGCTGAAAACGCGTACAGAAAGAAACTCGCGGATGACTTCAGCCGGGCGGCTTCAGGGATGGAGCTGGCTGTTGAGCCGTCCACGCTGGCGCCCTGGGCAGAGGCTGTCCAGGAAGTTGCTACGGCCAGGAGAAACCTGGCCACCTTGCATTGCGCCCACGGCAGCCTGACTGCTTGTCATCACATCATTCAGAATATCTGGATCAACAAGTTTGACTTTGATGATGCCGAGAAAGCGTTTGTTGAAAGGTCTCAGTCTTTTGTTCCTCCACACTTCCTAGACCTCCAATCGAACAGTGGCACTAGTAACATGGGGCAAAAAACGCCAGATGAAGGCTATGTTACAGCCCTGCCTACCCCTGCCACGCCGGGCCTGCCTGCAGATGTGGCTCCATCAGCTGCCTCTTTCGTTGGCTGCTTACCCAGTCCTGGACACCAGTCTGTAAACGGGAAGCCGCTGATGTCGAGCCTGCAGGCTTTGATGTCAGAGGTGTGGCTGGAGAAACCGCTTTACGACGACGCCGAGAAATGCTTCTATGAGAACATGTTTGATGGGCATCCTCCTGGAAAAGTGAGGCCACAAGAACGGGGCCGCCCGGAGGCTTTGAAGCGGAGCCGGAAGGATAAGAAAAGCCACAGCATTGGGAAACGAGCAGGGGTCAAACGCATGGAGATTGCCGCCAATTCTTCCCTTCCTAGAGATGCCAAACAACCTTCCCCAACCCGGTTCCTGCTGCATGAGGACAACGAGTCTTTGTGGCTTAATAAACCCGCCTACGACAGCGCTGAGGCACGATACTACGCGTCCGAGGCCTCGAGAATGGCGAGCAAAGAGGAGGAAGTGTGGGTCCATGATTGCACGCTACCCAAACCGTCTCAACCTGCACCCAGTGCCTTGAGCATGCCCGCAACAGAAATTAAGTAGGAAAAGCTTATTTTGGGGTAACATTTCCAACTCAGAACTGCTGGGCCCAGGATGGAAAGCATGTGCAGATAGAGAAAGCAGGCATCCTCTGTATCTGTAGGGCCAGACACATCTGCAGCACTATAGAAAGGAGATTGGGGGGCGGGGTCAAAAGTCCCCCTTAACCTAGACAGGCTGTGCTTTTTGGGCAGGGGGACTGAGGAGATGATTCCTTTGTGAAGTGATTCAGCTTCGTGATCAGTGCCTGTGGGAGCTAGGTAGGTGCTAGCCTTTGATAGATGGGCTCCGAGATGTTAGCCACCTTGGTTGAGGTTTCGGAGAGCTGGAAGTCAAGGGGGTATATGATAAAATCATCTTTTTTTTTTAGTAAAATTCATAGATTTCATAGACATTAGGGCTGGAAGGGACCTTGGAAGATCATTAAGTCCAGCCCCCCTGCCCCAGGGGCAGGAAGTCAGCTAGGGACAAATTATTGGGTTAGGAGTGCTTGGCCCTGGGTCCCGTGCACTGGCCCCCATCCACTTGCCCAATTCCGCCTTGCTCTGCAAGCTGAACAGTGGAGATGGAGCCCTTTATCTTTCTTGGGTTGCTAAACTGAGTTTTAGGCAGCTTGCTATATAGCTGTTCTTGGGGATAGTGGGGGAAGGCCCACCTTTGCCTTTGCTTGACTCCTAAAAATATCACAGCCCCCTTCACAAGAGGAGGACCTGGCCTTGGGTGTCTTAGACATTTCTTGCTGACCTCCATCCAAGAGATGGTTACGTTTCAATGGCTCTACATGTGTTTGGTCTGTCAAGGAGCATCGAATCTTAGACTCGATGCTTTATGCTGGAGGTAGCAGGCAATCCCTCTGCATGGCTGTGGGGGAAGCTGGCTTTGCCCAGCGGTTGAGTCATTTTTTCTGAAAGATGGTATACTGTTCAACATGGAGATCAAAAGGAGTCTGCTGTGCAAATAAATACAGGGTCAGGGAAGGGAAAGGCATGTAAAAATGAAGGCAATTAGTCCTGGACAGGGTCTAATTATAATACAGGTTTCCCTCGCCAGCCCTGGTTTTAAGTATCCACGCTTAATATTCCAGATACCGTTTTGGCTACCGCAGTATACAACTTCGAGTCGCCATGGTTTTCCATGGCTGCGCATCAGCTCGCCACCTGCCATTTTTCCCATAAGCCTTTTGTCTTGCCAACTATGGTTTTGCTTTTAGGAACCCAACCCCAGTGGTTGGCGAGAGAAATCTGGAGCTGACTTCTATTTAAAAGCTGGAAATATTTAAAAGTCCTTTGTTTTAGACGAGTGCAGAACATAATTTCAGCTCCCCACCCCATTCTCTACTTAATTTTACATAATTGAGAGTTTCTTGTTTAACCTGAAACTCTTCGTAATTTCCTGGGCCATCTTGCTCTCTGACTTGGAGCTGTTCAGCACACTCATCCAGGGGCCAGTACATAGACTTTGCTTTGTAGCTCTCAGGTAGGAGTCAGCTTAGCGGTGGTAAAGTATTCAGAGCATAGATCTCTTGGAAGGGAAATCTGATCCTGAGGAGTCTTGCTGTTTGAATAGTTTCCTTTGGGGTGGATGAAACAAAAAAAGGTGCATCTCTTCCCCATGAAATAAAGTCTTTGTGTCGGTACAAAAGGTGCAATGGCCAATGCAGTGTCCTGTGCAAAGCTAGGATTGTGTGCGGTTCCTGAAGGTATGTGAATCTGGACAGTATTTCAGAGGAGCCTTGCAGAGGCAATGCGAGTGTTGGAAAGGGCTGATAGAATATGGTAGCGGTCTCTTTAGATTGCCTCCGCTTTTTCCGAGCAGGCGGGTGTTGGGAGACGTTTGTACAGCTGTATGGCGCAAAGCACAAGTCAGTCGCCTGGAGCTTTTGAGCAGAGGATTGTACAGCCTGCCAAAAAACCCAACGGCATTAGAGTAGAATTGATGCCCCTTGCATTGGCTGCAGTTCCTTAGTTGCCTTCCTGTTGATGCAGCCAGATGCTGTCTGTCATTTCACTGAGATGAGACACTCCTGTGAATCCTTTTTTCTTCCTCCCTTCAACTGATCTGCCCTCTCTCTTGAGATTAACTGCCCTCTTGCAGTCTACCTGCAGTGGGCCCAGTATCCTCCACTGGCATATAAAACAGCCTTTGAAAGTGGTTTAATTGTGTCATTGCAAATGAATCCTTTCGCCCCCAAATTCATTGTTTCCATGTGCAAAATAGTGGATTAGCCTCTTTTCAAAGCCATGTTAAAGGCATCTGTGCTACCCCTGTGGGAACCAGTTGAGTTGGGAGTGTGGGTGGCTTGAAAAGTGCTATGGGGAAGCTTTCCCTAGCAGCATAAGCTTAATTTCTAAATGGCCACAGGGTCATTGCATAGATAGTTGACTGTGTTGTCTTTCTGATTTGGAAGGAGGCTTTCAGCTAGCATCCCCTTTGTTAGGGTTGTGCGGGGTCCTGTTGTGGGGTTACTGGACAGGATGGGGCCGTGTGGCTCTGTATCGTGCTCAGCAAGGTCCTGCCCAGAACTGGGCTTGCATTGCCCACGGGAGGGTGTCAGCACGGTTGGAGCCAGCATGGTTCTGGTTCACAAGCAGGCGGGGCTGAAATGGGTTGATGGGAGTATGCTGAAGAGTTGGGTGGTAGACTTGCTCTCCATGATGCATTTGGACTAAACACAGTGGTAATGTGGCTTGAATGCCATAGAGGAGGGATGCAGTATTGTTATCTGTCCTTGGTATTGTCTGCAGCACAAGTTGTGTTTAGTCTCCTGCCTTCACTTCATGCCCAAGTCTTGACAGGTGTCTTAGGCCAGTGGTCTCTGAGCATGGGCCGAGGGAGCTATGACAAATAACACAGTTTAAATATTTGTGTTGCTTGACTTGTGTCTAGTGTGACCCTGGTGAGGCTGCTGTTTTTATGGGAGGAAAAGGCAGACTAACATGTCCAGTCTCCACTTCATGCTGTTACTAAATGCAGGTCAGATCAAGCAGATGGGAAGGTGATTAGATTGTCCTGCTTTCCTAATAGGATCCCATTCGCTTAAAGCTTTTCACCAGAGGGGAAGTGGCTATGCAGAAATGTATTGCCCTGTAGAGAGCGGGGAACTAGGGTCATTCTCGACTAACTTGATGCTAACCACTGCCTTCCTATATTCCCACATCTTCATTTTGTCCTATCTCTCTCCTCAGAGAAATGGCAGCCAACTTCCTCATGCATGAGAAGATCTGGTTTGATAAGTACAAGTATGATGATGCTGAGCGGAGATACTATGAGCAGATTAACGGACCAGTTGCCAGCTCTTCATGCCAGCAGGTAAGACAGGGAGGGAGTAATTTTTGCAGGGTGGTGGAGTTCAAGGTATTCTAGCACAGATTAGCCTGTAAAGAATGACCCTTCGTAGCTGTGTGTGTGTGTAAAGGCCAGGCAGCAATGATTTTGGAAGGGATTTTCCTTTTGGACTCTCCCAGGTGGCCTCCATGTTCCCTCTCGTTCTGTGGACAGCAAAGAATTGCTAGAGGGACCCCCCTGCCTTAACAGAACATGCAGTTTATGAATCCCTGGGCTCAAAACTCGGTGACCTGTGGTACATCTGAAGGAAGCGTGCCCTTATCTAGTGAGTGAATATAGGGAGCAGAAGTGGGGAGTTAACGGCTTACAACCCATTGTCTCTTCCACTCCTCGGTTGTGTTATAGGCACCAAGTGGGAGCCGTATGTTCATAATAGACAATTTACATTTCAGCTTGAAAATCAGAGATCAGGCATGTGGAGCCGTGGGATGCTAGGCCAGGAATTGGCATACGTGAGCGAAACTTGTAATTCTCGTAATGACACTTACCTGGTTGCCTGATCTGTCAAGGCTCAGGAATAACCAGCCTTCTGTGTGCAAGGCAGGGCTGGAAATCAGGTGGCCCCAGGCAGCACAGGGATGGTAGAGCACCAGGGACACCAAACTACATTCCGTTTCCAGCAGGCCCCAGGGTGAGACAGTCCTCTGGCAAACAGCAGTGATGAGCACGGGGGCAGGAGGGTGGGAATCAAACACTAGTCCCAGCATGAAGTAGCCCGCGGAGCTCTCGCTTCCCTTCCTGTGCAATCTGCTCTCTCAATTAGATCAGTGTGTAGGTGGCAGCAAGGCAGTGACCCCTTCTTAAAACACAAAGGACTGTTAACTGCATATGGATTTAATTATGTGGAAAGCTGCTTGAAGTGTTAAATGGCTGTTTTGCAACTAGTGGGGTAGGGCGTATAAACAAAACTTATTGCTTTAATAGTAGCTTCCAGGCATGTTCTGCTGCCTTTCTGCTGGCTTCACTGGCATAGTGGTAGCACCTGCTCTCTGCAGCATTTGTTTAGAGTTCATGTTCCTACAATAGATGTGCAAAGCCCTGAGGACAAACCTCTGTCAGCTGTGGCAGGGATGGAAAGGTCAGATTATTACATGGCTCACGGGGGAACTTTTAGGGGAGGTGAGATTCTGCCTGCAAGAAGTGACATGAAATCCAGCTGTCTGGCAGACAACCTGAGTGCTTTACAGCACTCTTCCCCAGAAGGAAAAGTATCTGCAAACTTTGTAACGTTTGTCTTGAGTCTGGAAGTGTGCAGATCTCTTCCTCGCCTGCGCTGACCCAAGATTATCTGTGTCCTGCATGAAATGACTTTGGGGGTCTTTGTTCACTTCCAGTGGGAAAAGGTCCACAATGTTAAACCCACTGCTTATAATAATCGGTGCCCTTGTTGGTGGCCTCACAGAGTCCAGTAGGTTGGATGCAGCTGAATTTCCAGCGTGGGAGCGGACTCAGCATTAAGCTGGGGAAAGTCTGTTCTGTCGCTGCCTGGCCAGAACTAGAAGACTTCTGTCACTAGGGCTGTCAGTCTGACGCCTTGTGCTTGCGTGGCATTCACAGATAAATTTAAGCGAAATGGGTTGCCTGAGCAGAGCTCTAAGGGTGTGCTACTGTAATCCCAGCCTCCTTTCCAAATGGCAGCTGAGCCAACCTGTCAGTCATGTTAGGGAGAAGCAAATAGCTGGTGGGTGCCCAAACTTTGGGCAGGAGCCATAGTCTGACAGGACCCAAAAATAGGCTGCAGCCATTGCAGTCCATAGTTGGCAAGACCATAGTCTTGGTTCTCAGCTGATGCTTCTTGCAGGTGGCTTTTCAAACTCGGTTGATGGTTGCACAGAATTCAGCCTTTCCCCCCCTTTCTGTAACTGCCCTCAGCAATTTATCATGTCTCGTATTTTTTAAAAGAATCTTGGTTCTTTCTGCACTGTTTGCAGGAGAACGGAGCCAGCACGATCCTACGTGACATTGCCAGAGCCAGGGAGAATATCCAGAAGTCACTGGCCGGAGTGAGTACCCAAGCTCTCTCACCAGCTGGCTACCTGCAATCATTTTTAGTTGTGGTGCATCTCAGAGCTCCATAGATTGTGTGGCTTCTTGTTTTGAGTGAAAGGAGACAGACGAGGTGTGCAGTGCTGTGTACCACCAGTCCAGCTCCATCTTACCAAGAACACTTCTTTATTAACCAGAAAAGCATGCTGCTTTTGCTCACCATACCGCAATGCCTTGACAGTCAAAAGCTAAGGGGATCAGGGTGAAATTTCAGCGATTTCTTCAACAGCTTTGCATTTCTTTACTTCCCTTGGGGCGGAACAATTTTCCTACCAGCCTAAACTAACAAATAATGGCCTAGTGTTGGAACAGTCCTGCAGGACAAGCCCAGAGATAATAGCACTCTGTCAGCTGGGGCATGATGGTATCCTGGGGTACACTGAGCTGCCACCTCCTCTTTCCTGTTTGCTTTCAGTTTAGGGTATGTGCAAAGAAAATTGGCATCTTTCTTTTGCTGCTTCTGGGGACCTTGGCATGGCTATTAGCTTTGACTCTGAACTTGCATTAAAATGGCTTTGGTAATCTTGCCTTCTCCTGGAGACATTTTGCTGCATATGTAAAATCAATGTGTCGCAAGGCTGCTGTCTAGTTTTAAGCACCGTGATTATTCAGAAGGAAACTTTTAGATCCTGGACCTGGCTTGTCAGGGAAAGGAAGAGTAGTCTGGAGAGGATAGGAAATGAAGCTCTCCCCAGAGCAGCATGTGTGCCTGTTTCATATGGAAAGCAGGGCTGAAAGTGTCAGCTACACACGGGGTGTGTCTACATGTTCATTAATGTGCTTTTGCTAATGCACATTAAATTTAGTACATCCATTGTGAGGTACTAGAAAAAGTGTCTGGCTTGCTAGGCCAATATGCTTTCTGAGTATAGTAATTCCTCTGGTGGAAGGAAACTGGCTACTTATATAGAACATAAAATTTATGTCTCTTAGCAGATTAGTTTACAGCCCATGTATCTTGAGCAAGTGGGGTGGGTGTAATTGCTTTTCTCTTGGCCCCCACCTCATGTCTTTTGTTTTGTAATTTCCCTTTCAGCCACAGGCTTCAGTGAGCCAGGATTTGAGACCCACCCGTGCACCCTCTCTGAGCCGCCCTGCACTCAACTGGCATGTGTAAAGCCAGCAGGCACAATATGAAGTGAAAATGTGGTGGTGTGTTGGCTTTCTAAGTTGGTCCTGGAAGCAAGTTGTGGGTGTGGGAATTAGGAAAAAGAGGAACAAAGAGGATGCTAACATTGGTTTGAAGTCCTAATGAAGGATGGGGGTACCCAGGGAAAAATGTAGTGCCATTGACTGAAGTGCTGATGCTGGGCTCTTCTTTGGTAATGCATGTTGGACACTCCAGTCACTAGCAGGGCTGGGGTGGGAGGGGGTTTTGACTCAGATAAATAGTAAATGTTTAATGTGCTCAGGTTTTCCATATAAATGTTGAGACCCAAGTCAAACATCCATGTTAGATTGAAAGGTCCTGGGCTGTGAAGAATTCACTCCGCAGCCTGGACAAGATTGGAGAGCCTTTCAGGTAGGAATAAGGAGTTGAATTGAGGCTGTTTTTGTGATGGAGATAAAACTCCCTTTCTCAAGCACCCTGAATTGTTTCTCTCTTGCCTCCGTACCCCTTGCTGGTCATAGGGCTGGACACGCACCCTTGAGTCTAACCTTCCCTGATAAGTGGAACTTGCAGCTCTGCTCAAAGGGCAGTTGAATATCCTGATATTCAGGATGTTGATTCTTCTGATTCTGGTTGGTCCTGTGTTTGATATTTTGTGTGGAAATCTCAGTGTTTGGGACTTTAGAGCTACTCTGGTTAGGAAGACCTTGGGCAGTGGGAATCTAAAGCCCGGGCTTAGAACCTGAGAGTCCTGCAGGGAAGACAGCGAGGGGTGCAAAATAAACTTGGAAAAAGAGTTTGCACTAGAGCACTCACCAGGCATGTCTACACATGCACATTTACTGTGCAGTAACTGAAGTTACCGTGCAGTATGGGCACGTGTCTACACGTGCATGCCTGTACTGCACAGTAAATATGGAGACTCATGCCAGCTTGAGTATAAACTTGATACCTGCATGATGCAGGTATCAGATTTACGCCCGATTAGTTACTGTGCAGTAACGCACATGTAAATACCTTATTGTGCAGTAACACTGTGTGTTGTGGACTAACTTGGGGCTAGCTTTAGTCCTAAGTCAGTCCTTACACAGCATTAACGCATTTTAACGTCTGCACATGTAGATGCCGACCTATTCCCACTTACTGCGCAGTAAATTTAAGCTGGCATAAATGCACATGGTGACATGGCCACTGACAAGAGGAGACTCTGTGTAATCTCACCACACAGCTGCTCCAGAGGCTCCATATAACACAGCAAACCTCCCAGGTGTGTAACTCTATATCCAACCAGCTTTGTGGTGGTGATGACCTCTTCCTCCTGCTTATTTGGGGTCTGGTATTGATCTTGCCTTGCCTTGGTTTGTAAGAGCTCTAGAGCAGGCAGGGCAGCAGCATTTGTGCTGCAAAGCACTCATGCGTTCATGGTGTATCCTAAGGAGCATCAGTAGCTGCTAGCAACCTTTTTTTTTTGCTGGGGCACAAGCTAAGGAGTATGAATTATGGGCTTTTTGCTCTCAGGTACTTGAGAAAAGAAACTAGTTTGAAATATCAAAATCCCTGCTTTCACTCCTGCTTCTGAAACCTTGTTATTAATGGATGGTTGCTGTAAGGAGCAGCAGTGATGTGTGATACTGCTGTATAGCCTGATCTGTGGATTTACTTTGGGTTTTTGTTCTTGGTATCTGATATATTCTTCCTCCTTCGCCCTTGAAAGCGTGGGACTTATACACGGAATTAGAGTTATCCTTGCTGTAGCTAAGGACAGATAGGAAGAAGGAAGAAATTTCTTTTTCTAGCTCTCTCTCTGGTTGTTTCATGGATCTGCAGTTTGGCATTGCTGCCTATCAACCTTTTGAGGCAAAACTTGCAAAGATTTGTGGCTAATAGAGCAGATCTCCTGAAAGGCGATTTAAAGAAAAAATAAGTTGATGCCAGAAACGTTTGCACATACCTTTCATTCTGCTTTGCATGGTCATCTCTGCCACATAACCATCCATTTCAGCCTCTTGGTGTGATACTAATATGTTTTCCTCTTGCATCCTTTTAATGTGTGTGTGGAATGGCATATGACAGCTAGAGTGCATGAAGTCCTGAACAGTGCAAGAGATTTGACAGAGGGCTGCAGTACCTTGTGTAAGGTTGGGTATGTCCTGACTGAGCTTGGAACAGCGTTCTGCACTAGTCCCTTCTCTGTAGGGCAGGCTCTGGACTGGCACACTGAGGCCCTCTGCTCTATTCCCTGCTCTGCCTCGGGCCTCCTTTATGACACTGGACAAATCAGAAATACAAGTGAGGTAGGCAGGGAATCGACCTGGAATTGGATACGGCTGGGTTAAGCTGCCCTCCTTTGAGTGAATGCCTGGCCTAGTTCTTACACTTCTCCACTGCACGGCTTACACAAACCTGGACTGTTCCCAGAGCCTGAAGGCTCCTCAATATTTGGGGAGCAAGCACCGGGTCCTGGACTCGTGCCGTCCAGCTGGGTCAGACATACCGTGGGGAGAAACTCGGGTCAAAACTGCTGCAGTGGATTTTAAGCTGCAGCATTTCCATTCTCCACTAGCTGGTGCTGCTTGCTCTTTTTTCTGAGACACTTGGAGAACTCTCAGCCCTTTCCCATAGTTGCACCCTTTTGCTCAGTGACTCATGAATTATAGTTTCATAGTTTCTAGGGTCGGAAGGGACCTGAGTAGATCATCTAGTCCGACCCCCTGCCATGGCAGGAAAGAGTACTGGGGTCGCTCGGGGGAACAGTGACTCCCCCAATGCCTGTT
>NW_017728886.1:270150132-270155839 GCF_001723895.1 Crocodylus porosus | reverse complement strand
TGCAATGACCTCGGCCAGTTCCTTTAGAACTCTAGGGTGGAGATCGTCCGGGCCGGCTAATTAGGTGGAGTATTGAGGTATCTTGGGGTACTGTCTTGCCACAGAGTGCCTGTAGCATAGCTGCTGCCTTTACTCCCCACCTTTTAGGATTACCCATGTCTGTGCAGTTACAGCTGTTCATAGATGGACAGTTGTGCAACACCAAAGTTGGCCCAGTTACATTCCTGGATTACCTGTGTGTTTTGCAGGGTAATACCAAGTGAGTCTCTGGTTTTGAGATGCACAGAGCTCTGCTCAGATGAAGACTATTAAACTCACTGAACATTAAGGTTTAGCCATCCTAAACATTGCAGAAAGCCAGCCATGAAATACTGGGCCTGCTGTGACCAAGTGGAAGGGGCTGTGGGAAGCAAAACTTTTCCGTTTCAGCATCTTATCTAAGCTGAACTCACCAGCCCTTGGGTTTTTTGCATATTCAGCTTTCTCTTGGCATCTAGTCAAAAGAGAGAGAGAACACTTGATTTCACATGAGACTACTTTAGATAATTAGCAGGCGTTGTTGGTGACTGTGTCCCTAAAAATCTGGAATGTCCCCTTTTCCAGGAAGCTAGTGGTTGGGGCAATACCTATTATTGGACCAACTGAGTATAATTGAGAGGTGGTTAGACAAGCTTTTGGGCACGATGTGCCCTTCGGCAGCTCGGAGAAGGAAGCCAGAGCTGAGCACCATGAAACAGTGACTTCAGTTAAGTCTGTTATGGAAATGAGACTACTCAGTTAAAGAAGTGAAAGTGGGTTTTAAAATGTGAGCTGCCCATCAGCCTCACAATAGCCACTTCTGGTTTCTGGAACCCCGCAGAGCGATCACTTGACAGAAATGGGAGCCCGCAGAGGTGCGCTTCTGTCTTGGCTGCTTGGTCCTGGACTTGGAGGTAGCTGTGCCCGGGCCCTTCCACATGTAGCCCACCACCCCAGCTCTGGAAAGCAAAATCAGTCCCCCTGGGAATTACAGTGAGGACTGCTCTGAGTGCTGTGGCTTCCCATTCCCAGCCTTGTAGTGAATCCCCTTCTTTTCAGATGTTACAAATGGTGGGGGGGAAGTGCATAGTCATAGATCCATAGAAAATGAGGGTGTGAAGGGACCTCAGGAAGTTGCATCTAGTCCAACCCCCTGCTTCAAGCAGGACCAGCCCCAACTGCATCATCTCAGCCAAGGCTTTGTCCAGCTGGGTCTTCAAAACCTCCAAGGATGGAGAGTCCACTACCTCTCCAGGAAGCCTGTTCCTGTGCTCCAGTACCCTCCTAGTGATAATTTTTCCAGGTGTCCAACCTCAACTTCCCTTCCTGCAGCTTGAGCCCATTGCTCCTTGTCCTGTTATCTGCCCCCACCGAGCACAGTCCAGCTTCATCCTCTTTGCAGCCCCCTGCAGGGAGTTCAATCCCCCTCAGTCATCTCTTCTCCAGACTGGATCAGCCCAGCTCCTTCAGCCACCCCTAACCAGTCCTGTCCCCTAGCCCCCAAACTATTTTTGCTGCCCTCTGCTGCACTCTCTCCAAGTTGTCCTCATCCTTTCTGTAGTGGGGGCCCACAGCTGGACACAGGACTCCAGATGTGGCCTCCCCAGTTCCAAACAGAGGAGAGGAATCGCTACCCTCGATCTGCCAACAGCGCTCCTACCAGTGCAGCCCAGGATGCTGGTAGCCTTCTTGGCACCAAGGACACACTGGCTTCTGTTCAACTTCTTGTCCCCTGTCTCCCCCAGGTCCTTTTCTGCAGAGCTGCTGCCCAGCCTGTCACCTGCAGCCTGCCCCGGTACATGGGGTTGCTCCTTCTAAGTGCAGGACTTTGCATTTGTCCTTGTTGAACCTCATGAGATTTCTTTTGGTCCAGTCCTCCAATTTGTCGAGGTGACTCTGAATCCTAGCCCAACCCTCCAGTGTATCTACTACTCCTCCCAGCTTGGTGTCATCTGCAGGCTTGCTGAGGGTGCATCCATCCCAACCAGTTTTCAGGACCTGCCATTTTGGTAGTCCATACGGCGTACTAAATGTCAACAATGTTCTAGTAACAACTTTGTGAATTTATGTATGGGGGACCAGAAATGAATTTGCTGTGTTGTGAAGCACTGGGTTTTTAAAGCTCAGGTCCTTAATGAGTTCCCTAGAATGACCTACTTTTTGATGTTTTTACACTGCCTTGAGAAATGTTGGCTCCTTAGTGCATTGCTCTGTGCATGTGTGTACCCATGCATGTGTGCACACATGCATATACATGCATGCATGTGTGCACGTGAGTGGCTTTTTAACAACTTCTTTTGAAGAGTTGGGGGCAGGCCTGTTCAAAGTTGCTCTAGCATTAAAGGTGTGTAGCTGAGCACAAGTCTTGGCATGAAGCAGCCATGCTCTAGCATACAGCACCACTGGGTTACAGAACATTTGCAGCAGGGTTTTGTGTCGCTTAAATCATCGGACCCTGCAACCCTAAGACTCCTCTCGGGTGCTCCATAGTCTTGATATTTTTTAGACTGTGGTTGCCCTTCAGTAAGGACCATGTGTGTAAATTTTGGCATTTCAAAGTCCTGTTGTGCTGATGTACATCTAAACCTTTTTGAATCGGGTAAGTTTCTTTTTCTTCTAACCCTACTCTTGTCTTGGTAGGTTTTCCCCCCAACAGGCCTGGTGGAGCTGTGTTGCAATAGCTGGATAGTTCTGCTAGGAAGATGGGTAGTGAAATAATTTCCAGTGCCATCATAAGGCTCCAGATTTAACTGCTTGAGGCAAAGGGGCAAGCTCTGCCCTGTTGATTTTTCTTGTCCCAAGTGCTCATGATCAACTGCACTTCAGTGGCTTGTATTTGATTCCTGTCTCTAAGAGGTTTTTTTAGTATCTGTAAGAGAGAGGGATGTTTCTGTGTGATTCGGGCATACAGATCTGGTGCCTGACTTGAATTCTCCAGCAAATCTCACTGCCACAGAGCACATGAGGAGGCAACTCCCAGGAAAGATGTTCTGCAAAGTGAGCTCAAGTCATGGATGCCACAACTACCATGAAAGTGCTTTCAGAGAGCGAGAGAGAAAGGGATTCAACACTTCTTTTAAGCCCTGTAGTGTCAATGTGCTTGCTAGACTCAAGTGGTTGACCTCTGAGGGCTTTGTGGGGCCTCACGCAGGGCTTGGAATATCAACTTATTTTGAATGGAAAGATCTCGCCTGTTAACGGAGCAGTTGCTGTCCCCTCTGCTCAGCTGAGCCAGCCAGCTTTACGCTTTCAAATGTCCATACAGCTAAAACACTTTGTGTATCTAGTGCTCACCTGGCCAGGTTTGTATTCCCTTGTGCCTCTGATGTGAGCAGGGGGAAGGCAGTTGGGTCCCAGTAATGTGCAGAAGGCTGTTTTTATTCACTTATTTCATTAAGTCAGCTGCCTGCTCTTTGGGCCTAGTGTTGAAAGAGTTCAAGGCACTCTGGTTTTGCTAAGGTGTACCTTGCAAACCTTCTGGCCCATCGAGCAGTAGTTGGGATGCCCTGGCAAGAGGGGTTTGTATTGGAAAAGGACTTGATACTCTCTCTGGCTTTCCTATTTTTATTAGCAATTAAAGCATTCCCAGCACCAGGGAGTGTGCAGGAGGAGCGCAGCAGACCCGCAGTGGTCAGCAATTAGCCAGTTGCTTAGTGCAGCTTTCCTTGTGCCGAGTTAATGGGTTGTTTCACTCGTCTGTGAATGCTCTTGTCTGTGCTCCAGTGGATGTAGCTGGAAGACAGGAGCCGGGAACTCAGAGCTAATCCTGGCTGCCACTGATCGCGTGCGACTTTGAAGAAGTCCACTCGCCTCTGCTTTGTCTTCTCATCAGTAAAATGGAGATGCCTCCCTGACCTCCAGCAGACCATCAGAAGACAGGGTAGATAGATATCTAACTTTTGGTTAGTCTGTAGAGAGAGAGAGCACAAGCTTTATGAACACAAGTTCGTTGCACCTGATGCCGTGAAAAGCCAGCACGGAGAAGAGCATCCAGTGGTTGGGTAGGTGGGAGGGCAAGGGGAGGAGGCAGATAAGCAAAGAAGCCCTGGGAGCAGAGAGGTCAACCAAGCTAATCCAGGTATTGGGATAAGAATCCACGGTCCCTGTTTAAACCATATTGAACACAGCCCAGTCTGTGATGGTTTCGTGTTCCAGTTCCCTGTGCAAACTGGTTTTTAAAGTTTGTGGGGGGGGGGGGTTTCCTGCCTGAGAACAGCACACAGATTCACAGCAGTGTTGAGCTGGAAGAGACCTCACACGATCATCAGCAGTGCTGAGGTCTGCGATGGAGCATCCAGGGAAGTTCAGGTGTTTTCTCCCAGGCTTTTGTGTCTTTCTGCAGCTGATGTCAGATCACTCTTCATTCATCCTCACAAGCTAAGATCACCCTGGCTGTCCAATGTAGACAGCAGACGGGCACCGTAAGCCAGGGGTGGCATATGTGACACTGGTAGAGCTGCAGTTGAATGAGCTTTGGGTGTTGTCCCCCTTGTTGTTTGGTCCAGTGATGTTGTGAGGGCACAGCAGGCATGACAGTTAATTAGCTGCCTTGCATAGTGCTTAGAAAATGCCAGGAGCTGCGTAATGTATTCACCCTGAGCATTTACATAATGCGCTCCTGTTTATTTTTCTGCATGGGAAAAGGCCTGGAGGCCCAGTGTTAAATCAGGTTCAGGAGCAGGGTCTCTTGTTCTCTCCCACAGTACTTGGGTGAGCTAACCAGAAGGCAGAGCTAAAGCTTAGGACAGGGATTCACAACCAGGCAGTATTATCACTGGTTTCACCTACAGATAATTCACAAGATAAACCCAGAAGTTTCAAATAGGAATTGAAGGTATCAGAAGCCCTCCAATCTGTTGTAGTTTTTTTTGGAGCGATTTGCACTGAAGAATTGTTCTATTACTTCTCCGCGGTCAAACAACAAGAGAAGCAGAAGAGCTGGTGTTTCCTGAGTGAGGCTCTGAGCCTAACGAGAGGGACCTTGAGCCTAACGAGGTTGAGAACCACTGCCTCGGATCTGCTGTATTTCTAGCATGGCAATTCAGGAGGGGCTGTGTTCCTGCCTCTGCCCAGTTTGGTGTTTGCGGTTCATAGGATGGTGTATTTGGCCAAGGAGGCTGTGAATGGTTTTCCCGCATGCAAACACCTGCCCCAGCATGAGCAATATGCTTTCAGCCCTTTCCACGTCTTGTGTCTGCTAAACACTCCCAAACCTTCCCACCCTTTCCAGCACAAGACAGGCCTGGATAGCCACAAAGAAGTGTCACCCGCCCGCCGCAAGAGGCAGTCAGGTCGCCCAACTGTAAGTGTCTGTGCAGATGGATGAAACCCGTGCGGCGGTTGTGTGTGTGCGGGAAGCAGCCCTTGTTTGGACTAGACCAGCATGCGTTCTCGTGATGCCTTTGCGTGGTGCACTTAGCAGCTCTTTGCCGTCTGTCTGTAGGCAGGTGGTCAGAGCATGTGGCTAAAGTACCAGAGGTTCAGCGAGGGGGCAGCTGTACACCTGAGCTTGAGACCACATTTCCAGGTCTGTGGGGATTAGTGCTTTTTATGTGACTTGGCTTCTGGCACTTGTGCCAACTTGCTGCCCCTTGTTACCATTCAGGAGTCGGGTGTTTCCCTGAAATACCTGCCTGCTACCCCTTGCACCTTGGAGCATAGCGGTAAGTTGTAGCTTCTGGGCCAGTTG
>NW_017728886.1:270142228-270150032 GCF_001723895.1 Crocodylus porosus | reverse complement strand
ACTCTTCATTCATCCTCACAAGCTAAGATCACCCTGGCTGTCCAATGTAGACAGCAGACGGGCACCGTAAGCCAGGGGTGGCATATGTGACACTGGTAGAGCTGCAGGTGAATGAGCTTTGGGTGTTGTCCCCCTTGTTGTTTGGTCCAGTGATGTTGTGAGGGCACAGCAGGCATGACAGTTAATTAGCTGCCTTGCATAGTGCTTAGAAAATGCCAGGAGCTGCGTAATGTATTCACCCTGAGCATTTACATAATGCGCTCCTGTTTATTTTTCTGCATGGGAAAAGGCCTGGAGGCCCAGTGTTAAATCAGGTTCAGGAGCAGGGTCTCTTGTTCTCTCCCACAGTACTTGGGTGAGCTAACCAGAAGGCAGAGCTAAAGCTTAGGACAGGGATTCACAACCAGGCAGTATTATCACTGGTTTCACCTACAGATAATTCACAAGATAAACCCAGAAGTTTCAAATAGGAATTGAAGGTATCAGAAGCCCTCCAATCTGTTGTAGTTTTTTTTGGAGCGATTTGCACTGAAGAATTGTTCTATTACTTCTCCGCGGTCAAACAACAAGAGAAGCAGAAGAGCTGGTGTTTCCTGAGTGAGGCTCTGAGCCTAACGAGAGGGACCTTGAGCCTAACGAGGTTGAGAACCACTGCCTCGGATCTGCTGTATTTCTAGCATGGCAATTCAGGAGGGGCTGTGTTCCTGCCTCTGCCCAGTTTGGTGTTTGCGGTTCATAGGATGGTGTATTTGGCCAAGGAGGCTGTGAATGGTTTTCCCGCATGCAAACACCTGCCCCAGCATGAGCAATATGCTTTCAGCCCTTTCCACGTCTTGTGTCTGCTAAACACTCCCAAACCTTCCCACCCTTTCCAGCACAAGACAGGCCTGGATAGCCACAAAGAAGTGTCACCCGCCCGCCGCAAGAGGCAGTCAGGTCGCCCAACTGTAAGTGTCTGTGCAGATGGATGAAACCCGTGCGGCGGTTGTGTGTGTGCGGGAAGCAGCCCTTGTTTGGACTAGACCAGCATGCGTTCTCGTGATGCCTTTGCGTGGTGCACTTAGCAGCTCTTTGCCGTCTGTCTGTAGGCAGGTGGTCAGAGCATGTGGCTAAAGTACCAGAGGTTCAGCGAGGGGGCAGCTGTACACCTGAGCTTGAGACCACATTTCCAGGTCTGTGGGGATTAGTGCTTTTTATGTGACTTGGCTTCTGGCACTTGTGCCAACTTGCTGCCCCTTGTTACCATTCAGGAGTCGGGTGTTTCCCTGAAATACCTGCCTGCTACCCCTTGCACCTTGGAGCATAGCGGTAAGTTGTAGCTTCTGGGCCAGTTGATTGGCTTCCTCCAAAGTGAGCTCCTGTGTTCATGTTCTAGCTGGAAGGGACGGTCTGAAAGAGAGGGTGCTCTTCTCTGCCCCTGCCTTCCCCCAAGAGTGAGCATGCTGCCTTGACAGGCATAGGCGCTTGTGTGGTCTAAGCTGTGGCAGGGCCATCCCAAGGGCTAAAAGCACTCGGTCCTCCCAGGCCCTCCGCAGTGTCCCGGACACAATTCTAGGCAGGGCCTGATGCCGAATGACTGGCGCTTTCCCTGCTACTCACACTCCTTTTGTCACCATTGAGCTCTGAATGGAGACACGGATCCATGAAAGCTACACTCCAATGACTGTGGTGCTCTCTGGACTTGTAAACTTCAGTATTAGCAAATCCAAACTGAGTTTAATGACTGGTTTTATTTTCTGTCTTTGCCTAAGCAGAGGCACAGATAATGGCTTATGAAAAATGAATATCTGTTAAATCCAGCTGCTTTGAAAATGGTACCAAAATATGAAATACCTTCTCCCTCCAACTCCTGTCGGCTTAAATTGTTTTAAGGGAAGCATTAGGCAGTGGCCAGGGCAGTGACTGGGGGAGAAAATCTCTTGGGGTCCCTTGATTTGAATCCCTCTCCCCTCATGACTTGCTGTATGACTTTTTTTTTTTGGGGGAGGGGGAGTTGGTTCAATGCTTTATACCTCAGTTTTCATGTCTGTAACGCAAGAGAGTCTGCCTTGCCCACGAGAATGTTTCCAGGTATCTGATCGCTGTAAAATGCTTTGAAAGATGCTCAAGTGACATGTAGACATAGTTCCAGCCCGACTTGGCTCCACCTGGAACTGGTGACGTGCAGCTCACACCTTGGTACTTACCTGGGTCATCTGTTGTCACTAAAAACCTTGAGAACAGAAGCGCCAGTTCTTTGTCTCTGGTGTCGTGCCTGCCCCTGTGCACACGAGTCTGAGAACTGCGAGTGTGTGACCGGGCTCCATTTTTTTCACTCCATTTTTTCCTTGTTGTAGAGCGCAAGCACAACCTCTGCCGCTGGCCCCAGTGGTGACCAAAGTGAGCTCATCTCCCGGATTTCCACCCTGGAGTTGGAGAACAGAAACCTTCGCAGCGGTAAGTGAGGGCGGCTTCTGACGGGAGCGTGTCTGATTTGTGCTGACAGCCGTGCATGCATCCTCTGTGCTACCAGCCGGAGCCTCACAGATGGTGGTGGCTTTACTAACACTAGGGGGAGGATTACCCTCTGGGTGAAGGAGGGTTGAAAGCAAACTCATCCTGTCCTGACCAAAGCATCAGAGCTTGACCCAGTAAAGCGGTCTTTCTCTCCTCTCTAGTTGTTGCAGATCTCCAGCACGCTATCTCCAAGCTAGAAAGTCGCCTGAGTACCCTAGAAAGAAGCTCTACTTCTCACCAGTCCTCAGCACTATTACCAACCCAGGTAAAACCCACCTCTGGGTGCCTGCAAGGTGCTAGCTCCATTTAGAGTACTTCAGGCCGCCCGAAGGGAAAAGGGAATGCTTGCAGAGGGATCACAAGGCATCGACAGTAAAACCCTCCTTAGCTACACTTGCAGTGGCACAGCCAGGGCAGGGGTATTCCTGCTTGAAACCCGCTCAGGGAAGATGAATAGGGTGGATTCCCATCTGGAGTAAATCAGCATAGGTTGTGTGCTTAGATCTGGAAGCGCAAGCTTGTGGTGGTCGTGATGGTAGATGCCTCCTAGTTCCACCCTTGAACCAGCACTCTGGAAAGCTCCATCTCTTTCAGACAGGTGCTGCTTATGTGGCAGGGCATGTTGTCAGGGCTGTCTCCCATGTTTGCCATCCCAGAGTTTCAGGCTCTTAATGCTCTGGGCAAGACAAAGACCAAGCTCCTGGCTACCTGATGTTCTGCTGTCTTTAGACAGCAGCAGTATTATCCTAGCACATTGTAAGCTTTGTGAGGAGGGGGGGAAGAGAGTCTTTGTGGCTTTGCACCTCAACTTTCCTCTCCTCCCACCCTGTTCCCCACAGCATGTCACCCCCATGAAGAAGGTGGAACCACTGTCTGCTTCCTCCAAGAAAGTGGAGCTGCCTTCTGCACCACCCGCAAGGAAAACTGCCGAGCCCCCTGCTGCTGACGAGGATGAGGACGACGATGACATTGACCTCTTTGGCAGCGATGATGAAGAGGAAGACCAGGAGGCTGCCATGGTCCGGGAAGAGCGACTGCGCCAGTATGCAGAAAAGAAAGCCAAGAAGCCAGGCCTCATTGCCAAGTCTTCCATCCTCCTGGATGTTAAGCCTGTAAGCACATCCTTACACAGGGGATGTTTTGGCCCCAAAACAGGGTGCTCGTACTGAAGCTGTTAGTGACCTTGTGGGAGTCTGGGTATTACGGGTGGCCAGCAGCTGCCGAGCAGAGATGGTCTGAGTCACAGAATTGCAGGGTGATTGTAGCACGACGGGACCTGTCACCGATGGAAGCTGCTGCTGCTCTGTTGTAAAGGTGGCAGTCGGAGATCGCGTGGCTGCCCCATGGGCTACACGTTCTGCTCTGGACTACTGCTCTTCTCTTGAAGAGCTAACTGGCATCTGCTGGAGCAGAAGCTGATGATAAATACCCTGAATATGGGTGCAAACCAATAGTCCGTCAAGCAGAGACTCTTAAGATTGTGCTAGAACAGAGCAGAAGGGATTACTGAATGCTCTGGAGTTGACCAATGTAGATGTGCAAGCAGGAGAGTGTTTGTTTGTATGTGCTGCTGAAAGCTAGATTTTGGGAGCTGAGGCCCTGCGGGGAAAGGAATGTTGTCCCTCCAAGAACGGGGTCCTCAAAGTTACAGCACCTGCTGGAGTTTTGGTCTTGCTGCTTGCGTGGTCCTACCCTAGAGACGATTTCTCTGGGGGAAGACTCCACTTGGCTTGGCTCTTTGGGCAAAGGAAAGGGTTGGCAGGAGGTCCAGAAGTCATCTGCTTCAGCATTTCTGAACCTGTGGGTCATGACCCAAAAGTGGCTTGCAAGAATATATGAAAGGGTCACGAACAGACTTGAAAAATTGATTCTCCTTTAAAGGAGGAAAAACATGGGAAACTGCGTCTTGTCCCTTGCAGGCTGGTGGAGTTCCTGTGAAGGGCTGCTTGTGGCCTCCCCATGCCCCCCACCCTACCCCACACACAGGGGGCAGTGGGTTGGGAGCGAGGGGCAGTGGGTTGGGACTAGCCCCTGATGTTTTGCAAGTGGGTTCTGGTACAAAAAAGGTTGAGAACCACTAATCTAGTTCAACCCCCTGCTGGAGACGGGGTCAGACCTATCCAAACCATCCTGTTCAGGTCCTTATCCAGCACAACTACAGGGCATATTGCCCAAAGACATCAGAAAGGCACTGTAACCTGCCAGGGGTAAAGCAGGAGGATGAGGGCTGTCTGTCTGCTGCAAGTGTTGTTAAAATGAACTTGCGCGATGCAAGGAAGAGGGCTAACCCTCCTCCTCCCCCAACGTCAATCCATACCAGTTTGACCGTGGGGTAAAATTCCTTCTTCATCTCGTATACGGCATCGGTCTGACCCTGAGCAGAGGTTGAGCCCTCTAGCTGTCCCTCAAACCGCATGGGATTCGCCACCAGGATGGTAGTGCCACCTGGTGTGCTACTGCACCATGGCAATGCCTGCGCTACAACTGTAATGGCAGATGGGGAAGCCGCTCGGCCAGAGCCTTGCCCAGCACGTCAGCACCGTGGTGCAGGCAGAGCTGACACTTCCATTTGGCGGTCTCGTTCTCTGCTGAGTCCTGTGGAGTTCAGTCTCCCGTTTCTTGGCTGCTTCCCAGCTCGGAGCCCTTTGCAGTGCCTTTGTTGCTGAGTCTGTGCAGACCTGAAGCGCGCGTCACCATGCCCATATCTGTGGTGGAAAAGCAGGCTTCTCCAGCTGGCTCATTCTGGGTCACCTAGCAGTGAAGCAAAGGCTGGCTATGAACTCAGCTCAAGTTTGTAGGGAGGCTGAGGTTGTACTTCAGTTGCAAACCAGAGTAATGCCCAAGTTCTTCTAACTTTCACTGCCACTTGAATCGAGGGTAGCAAGTTCAGGGTGGCCAGTCCAGGTGACAAGTAGACCTTTTGCCAGCGTGGGTATGCCGTGCGTGCCAAGTCAGCCTTGGAGCTGTGGGTAAGCCTGCTCGGTTCTCTGTGTTTGCCTTTTCAGTGGGATGATGAAACAGACATGGCAGAAATGGAGGAGTGCGTGCGCTCCATTCAGATGGACGGCCTGGTGTGGGGAGCCTCCAAGCTGGTGCCAGTCGGCTATGGCATTAAGAAGCTCCAGATCCAGTGTGTGGTGGAAGATGACAAGGTTGGGACAGACATACTGGAGGAGGAGATCACCAAGTTTGAAGACTATGTAAGTTAACCCTTGTGCCAGGCCTCCAGGAGGTTGTTCTGGCCCCTGCCATGTGTTTGGCATATTCCCGTTCTGCAAGATTCACATTTTCATTTAGAAAGAACTGAGGTTTTTTGGCCCCCTTGATTGCAGAGAACTCTTCCTCCAGCTGTTCACGGGAGCCCAGCCCTGTGCTACCTTGTTCATCAGGTCACCCCCCTGCTCTTATAATAGCGGTTAAATCCAAAGGGTCAGTTTTCACGATTAATTGGTGCAGTTCCTGATTCTTTGAGACTACTGGAAACAGCTGCTCTGAGACCAGTGGGCTCCCTCATTGTTCGCAGTGGGCATTACCTGTAAGGTTTTAAATGTGATGTTTAAATTGCTGACCACTTTGGCCAAAGGGGTAGGGGCGAAGTTCATAGCAGAGGTGGGTGGGGAAGGGAAGGAACTGTGGCGCAAACAGGACACATAAGCAGATAGGGATGCAGGAAGGAGATGGAGGGCAGAAATGACTCATTTTCCCACTGGGTGATAAGGCACTGACAAATCAGTTTACTTTTAAAGTCTGTCCCTGACCTGTGGTCTTTGTGAGATCTCACCATCTAACATCCTTGGGGGATCTTCTGTGGCCAGAAGGGGGTGTGTATTGCCCCCAGCTTGTACCCTGGTGCGAGACTTCTTAGTAGTGAGGACTTGCTCCTTTCCACAGAATGCATTGGGAGACTGTTTTGATTTATAAACTTTTTGTGTTGGGGACTGTTGCCTTTTATCCGTTTGCGTGGTATCTAGCAGTTCTGGAGCTAATGATATTATCTGTAGTCTTATGATGCACCCCTTCCCAGGGCTGGTAAATTGCTGACTTAATGAAGGCAAAGCAGAATTCTGTTGGGAGCGTTTTGGACGATTAAGACGTGTGCCGTCTGTTCAGCATTCACCCCGGCCAGGTTGTTTTCTGCCTGCTTGCTCTCAGGTCTTCATCAGCTTTTCTTGTTGTGTTGCAGGTCCAGAGCGTCGACATTGCTGCTTTCAACAAGATCTAAGAGCAAACCTTTATCCTTTCTGAAACCGGCACGAATAAAGATCAAGGTTTCGAGCAGAGATGGTGTGGGTGTTTCCTTGTGTGAGAAGGTGCTGGCATCACAGCGGTCCTCTGAAACCTCACAGAAGCCAGAGGAAGCAGCTGTGGCATATACAAAAAGCAGACATTTGTGTTTCATAGCTCCATTTTAATTCTCTATTTCACCCTAGCACTGGTTGGGAGTCCGTTTCCTCTCTCACCTGAGACCGGGTGTACAACACTTCAGTTAAAATGTAGGACTTCTGTTGCATCTTTCCAAAGAAACCGGATTTGTCAGGGTCGATTTCAGAGCTGAGCTTGGCTCCTGAAGAAACGAGGATGTTCTTTGGATGAATTTATATAATGCAACCAAAGGCTGCTCTCAATTCTGGAGCATTGCTGACCTGTTGCGTAGCTTAAACCTAAGCCTGTTTAACATGAAGAAAGGCAGTTCGTTTTTAATCCTGTTTACTTACAGAAAATCAGATGATCCCTGTCTTTTTCTGATTTCCTGGAACAGGTCCTTTGACTGGCTATAAAGATGGGGCTCGGCAGGGTGCAAGAGAGAATCTCTGGTAATTGCATTGATGTGAGGTGGTGCTGAGCACCTGCCCTTTCTGTATGCCGCTTTCACCTCTGAGCAGCCCGTTAGCTCTTGTTTTGCACTGAGATTCAAGGCTGTTAGCTTGGAGGGCAGCTTTTAGCCAGGGCGTCACCACTTCCCTTTAGGACACCAGCAGTCCACTGCCAGTTGAAATGCACCTGTGACTAACAAATGAGACATTTAATCTGCTGGACACCTGCCTTACCCTCAAAAAGCGCTAAACTCTGCCAGCCATCCGGGTGTGAGAGTCGCTGGGCGAGGCTGAGTATCGGGACGTAGCGAAGCACGAAGCTGTGCTCTCTTACAGGTTTGGGGTTTGAGACTTGCACAGTGACTATGAAACCGCCTCTGTATTCCAGTGATGCTTTGCAGAGGTCGTGAGAAAATAACCTCTGTGCAGCCAGGGACCCCAGAACAACTCGCAGGTGTTTTTAAGCTTTGCCTTGGGATTTAGCCAAATCACCA
>NW_017728886.1:270137736-270141963 GCF_001723895.1 Crocodylus porosus | reverse complement strand
TGGGGCCAAGGACCATATCTCATCTTTTGGCCTCTTATCATGGGCAGCTGATAAGTCAGGCTTATTATGCCTGGATAGAGGCCAGGTCTCATGTCCAGGACTCTACCCCAACCAAGCTGGCACCCTGTGCTCTGAACAGGGGCTATGCAGCCCCTGCCTTGTGAACTATGCATAAAGCAAGGATTGGTGTCATACTGCAGGTGACAGACTGAGACCCAGGACACCTGACCTTTCCCCAGAGGGCTTAGATGGTGTTCAGTATTCACCCCCTTCCCCCCCAAATTCTGGGGGTAATGCATAGCTGTGTGCAAGGTCATGTAGAAATCCTACCGGGGTGCCTCAAAGGTGCATCGATTGTTTGTGAGTGATGCACGGGTGAGACACCTGGGGTCCAAGTCTGCCACTTGAGATCTTCCTCCAGGCTTACCTCAGTTTCTGCAGCTGTTAGCTACATAACCCCTCCAGGAGCCTAGCACTTTGCACTCCTTTGGGTGGGGTTCAGGAAGCACTATGGAGTGCTTTGGAGCTGAGAAGCTTTCTAGAGGAGCCCACAAACTTGTTTGTTCCCCATCCTAGAAGGGGCAGTATATAGAGGGCAGGGGCTGTGCCAGGTGCGTTCCATGGGCGAGTGGCAGTGGGGTCAGAACAGAGGGTCAGTGTGCTTGATGGACGTGTGGGTGGAGACTGCATTGCTAGGCTGGCTCGGATCCATGCTCCAGTGATGTCTCCACCATATCTCACCACTTCGGAGGTCAACTGTCAAAACCTGGTACCAGGACTGAATGGAGCTGGAGCTTTCAACCTATAAGTAAAGTATATTCCTTGGGTAGGATACAGCTGATTGACTTCCTCACTTGGGCGTCCCGTTACAAAATGTGATCAAGATGGCCCTGCCGGTGGTACCAGCTATAACACATTAATGGTCTTGACTTGCGTGCAGTTAGCTGAGGCAAATGTGGGGCATTCATTCATCCCCAGGGCACAGACTTGGCTCCTACCCTGGGGGCCTTTAAGACAAGGCTAGACAATCACCTTGCTGGGGTCGTTTGACCCCAGTACTCTTTCCTGCCACGGCAGGGGGTCGGACTCGATGATCTGCTCAGGACCCTTCCGACCCTACAAACTATGAAACTATGAATTGGCATACAGGAAGACAGGTTTTCACTGCATACTAGATCTGTTACTGCTAATCATTTTAAGCTAGAAAGGCCCATTCTCCCACCTCACAGGCTCCTGCTTGCTGCTAATGCAGTTTAACAAGACACCGGTGCGTTGAGCTACGGTACCTTTCCTGAAGGTTTTGGTGCATTAGTGCTAGTCTTGCACCGGAGCAATAACATGGTTTAGACGGACAACCCAGCTTGTCGTGTGTCTCAGCTCTTCAGTGACCTGCGTTCCACGTTGGTGGATGGCAGCAGGCTGGCTAGTGTTATCAGCCCGTTCTTTTGTCACCTCTTCCTGCTAAACAGATGGGGGAGGTGAAATTCATGTTTGCAAAGCACTTGGAAATCCTCAGATAGGCAGGATGTAGAAGCGTGCGGTAGTAGCAGTCTGTTTTGCTTCCCAAGTCCTATTGGCTGATGCAGAAAAAGCAGGGAGCTGCTTAGACCCTGCTCACACATACTGTTGCATGTGTATTGACTTCTTATTTAAAGACTTCCTACAGGAGGCCGGGGTGGCGTGGGTGCATGGGTGACAGCCCAGAGGTCACGGGTTTGAGGCTATGGCAGATGTGCTCACAGTGCGGCCCTGTCAGATTCTGCTAAATGTGTGAGTTCTGCTAAATACCTTGTCGCAAGGTGGCAAAAAGGGAAAAGATGGAATATGTCTACGTACAAATTGGAGAGAGGAAGTGTGTGTGTGCGCACGTCCGTGTTCTCGGTCCTATAGCAAACTTAATCTTTGATATAGACCACGAGTTTCAGACTTAGTGGTCTTCATTGGCAGTCCCTTGATTTGAGGATGATCTCTACCATGGCTTATCGTAGAAAACAAGGGTTGAAGGGACCCCAGGAGGGCACATCTAGTCCAACCCCTTGCTCCAAGCAGGACCAGCCCCAACTACATCATCCCAGCCAAGGCTTTGTCTACCTGGGGCTTAAACACCTCCCAGGATGGAGACCCCACCACCTCTCTGGGTCACCTGTCCCAGTGCTTCACCATCCTCCTAGTGAGGGGTTTTCCTAATATCCAACCTCAACTTCTCTTGCTGCAAGTGGAGACATTGCTCCTTGTTCTGGCTTATGGACAGGTATTGAGGTGACTTAAGAGTCCAAGCCTTGAGCCACTGATCTGTCTGCAGAAGTTGCAGGGTTTTCCACAGGGGCGAGTAGGCCAGAGGCTGGGATTCCTCTCCTTTTCCCTCCTCCGCTCGCTGCTCCCCTTTGAGAGTGAGACGCTTCACCTCGAAACAGGCTGCTGCTTGGTTGAGGTTTCGCTGTCATTGGAGTCCGTCAGCAGCCAGCTCCTGATGTCAGCATCTGTTTTCTTGAGGTCTGCCTTCAGTGACACTTTGATGTAGACCGTGAGTTTCAGGCGCTGAGTAGGCCACGTCCTAACAGGCCAATGAAGAGTCCAGAACAAGGGGAAAGAGCCAGAACCCGCTCCCTTGCCCAAGCCAGCGTCCCACGGGCCCCCAGCAAGCGCTTCGGTGACTATAAAGCAAAGGGCACTGGCCTGCTAAGGCTACCATTCATCCACAGCCAGTGGAGAAATCCTGTGATGATTAAGGTGGATATTTCTATCAGTCCTGGGGCACTGGTGTGAAGTGCCTGTTGGTTTGGAAGGAAACCCTGTACTGACAAAGCCCTGGCTGGGATGATGCATTTGGGGCTGGTCCTGCTTGGAGCAGGGGGGTGGACTGCATGTGACCTCCCAAGGTCCCTTCAACTCTCATTATCTATAGTACTATAATTCGATTAATATATAAAACTAGAATGATTTCTATGACTCTATCAGAGAATGATAAAGGCAAGTGGGATGACCTGGGTGGTGACAGACCCGTCAGCCAGACACTGGAGTGGACTTGATTAAGGAAGAATTTAAAAGGGGGTAATGTCATGAATGGGGTTTATGGAAAATGCATCTTATTGAACTGACTTCACATCTTCTTCTTTGATGAGACCGCAAGCTGATAAAGGTGATCATGTCAATGTGATGTTTTCCTAAGCTTCTCCACGGCGCTAGCTCTGGAGTTAGCAGTTTGAGGAGAGGCTGCCAAACTAGAGAAAAGAGCTGTAAGGAATGACTGAAGTATTACTGCCGTGAAGCAAAAGTGCGCGCGCGCTGGCTTGTCCAAAGACAAGGTTGGGAGGTGACTTCATTTGCCATTTCTACGTACGGAAAGAGGGAATGGAGATTGGATAACGTGGTAAAAGCATAACAATCCAGGCTGGGAAGGGGAAGGGGAGGCTGGACGAGCCCGCGGGGGCCGCCCGGGAGCGGGAGCTCCCTCGGCAGCGGGGGGATGGCGCTGGCTGCGATACCGCCCCGCCCCAGCAGGAGCCGCTCTGGGTAGACGGGCGCTAACTCCCATTCGGAGCCGTGTAAAAAGGGCCGGCAGGCAAAGCGGCGCGCTGCGCCAGGCCGTGGGCTCAGGCTGCGCTCGAGGCCCGGCCCAGTCGGCCCGGCAGGATGAGGCCCTTCGGGTGGGGGGTCCAAGGCAGCGGGGCACGCTGGCTGCAGGCCCCGGGGGCTGCCGGGTGGGAGCGGGCACGTCACGGCGGGGCAGCCTGGCTTCGCTGCGGCTGTCGTCCCCGCTGACGGACCCCGGCAAAGCAAGCCTCCCCCGGAGGCAGCAAGCCAGAACCGGCGCGAGGGCACGAATAAGGAGCACAGCGTGGCCTCGTGCGGCCCCCGCCCGGGCCCTCGGTCTTGGCTCGAGCGCTAGGAGCGGCGCCTGTCCTTGTGCTGGGTGACGGTGAAGCGACGGCTCCCACAGGCCTGCGCTGCCTGCCCCGGGGCCTGGGAAAAGCCTGGCGCTGCTCAGACGCAGGAAGGGAGCGAGCCCGAGGTGCCCGAGCTTGGCGAGGGCGGCTGCAGCGGCCGGCCGTCCCCTCCGCCCCTGTAAACCCGGTTTAATCTCCTCGCGCCGGGGTGGAGAAGCGGCCCGATCCCGCCGGCCGCCCGCCCCAAGCCGGAAGCCCCTGCGTGGCCCGGTGCCTGGGCAGCCCCGCGGGGGACTACAGCTCCCAGGCGCCCTTGCGGCAGGCCACGGCTGCCATTGGC
>NW_017728886.1:270128306-270137492 GCF_001723895.1 Crocodylus porosus | reverse complement strand
CGCGCCCTGGGCCGCTAAAGCAGCTCGCGCCTCGGGCACGGGCCGGAGGCCTTGCGCTCGCGGCCTGGAGCTCTGCCTCCTCCCGCCCTGGCTGCTCCAGGGGCTTGCTCCCCTTTCCCAGCGTGCGGTAACCCCGTCTGGCACGCGGGTTATGCTGTGGTTTCCCAGCCCCGCGCCGCGATCTAGGTGCAGCTCTTCCCCGACCCTGCCCTGCTGCCCCTCTCCCCCCGCGAGCTCGGGTCCGCGTGCGCCTCTGCGCCGAGCCGCGCCGCGAGCGAGGCCGGACGCGACCGGCGGGGCCAGCCCAACCCCGGCCCTAAAACGCGTGTGCGCCCAGCCTGGCCGCCGCGTGTCCCCCCACTTGCCGTGGGGCTCGGTGAGAGGGGGTGCGTGCCCCGGGGCTGGGGGCCCCTGCTCTTCTCTGGCTCAGCTCCCATCTCCCTGCAGACATTGAATACCTGCGGTCAGCCCTGCCCAGCACCACGCACGAGGCCTTCTTCGATTACCTGAGCACCGTGGACACGTCGGAGGTCACCGTCGCGGCTGTCCCCGAGGGCTCTGCCGTCTTCCCCAGGGTGAGTGTCAGCCGGAGCTGGCTGCCAGGCCCAGAGCAAATCTGGGTGAGCGGCATGGGCTGGTGGGGAGAGCGCTGCCCGGGGCAGGGGAGGCCCAAGCTCTGGGAAAGTCGCCTCGACTCCCTGCCTCAGTTTCCCTGCTCTCTCTACCATGCGGCATCCTCCCTTGATGTGCACGGAGCAAACGGCCCGGTGGCATCGCCGTCGGGAGCGCTGGCACATGCCGTATTGGTCCCCCTGATATGTCGACCCTGCACTTTTAGGGAGAAACGTGGAGGGAAAAGTCCTGGAGGTGCTCTCTCCCTCACAGGAGGATCTGCTCCCCAAAGCAAGGTCCCAGAGGGTTACAGGCACTAAAAATGCTAGCATCCTGTCAAAGAGATGCTAGAATCATTGGCCCAGAGCTCAGCAAACCGAGTCCATGTCAGCTCAGACACGCTGGAGAAACAGGGTTCGTTGAAACGAGGCCGTGGGAGCGACACCGGGGAAAGGGGGAGCATGGGCCATGCCAGGGGAAGGAGATTTAGGAGCCAGGTTGCAGAGGGGAGGCAAGGCTGGCCACCCCTGGCCTGGGGCACAGGGGGGTTTCGCCCCCTTTCCCCAAGCCTGGTAGCACCCATCTCGCCTTCCTGGTCCCTTCAGGACCAAAGTCTGGAGGGGCTGAGGGCTCAGGGCAGGGGACCAGGCCGAAATCCAGTGGCCTGGAGGTCAGACCAGCTGGCCTGACGGTGCCGCCGGCAGAGGATAGGGTGACGGGGGTGAAGCAAGCAGCAAAGGAGGGTCCTAGCGGTGAGCACAGGCTGGGTGCTGGAGGTGCGGGGGGAGCGCAGGGGCCAAGCAGGTGCCGAGGTGATGCTGCTGGGGGGGACGTGCGAGGGGAGACGTGGGGCTCCAACCCCCCGTCCTCTGGGCAGGTCCCGCTGCTGCAGGTGAAGGGGCCCTTGCTGGTGGTGCAGCTGCTGGAGACCACGCTGCTGTGTCTGGTGAACTACGCCAGGTGACGCTCGGGGCTGGGCGCAGGGCCCTGGCGCGCGGGTTTGGGGCCGATTGGGAGGCGGGGTGGGGGCAGGTCCTGGGGGGTCCCAGCAGACATGTCCGTCCCCACTGGGATTCGCTCGCACCCTGCCTACCCAGCGTTAACCCCTCCGGGCCCCCGCTGGAGTGAGACCCGGGCAGCAGCTGGGAGCTCCGGGATCGGGGCTGTCTCCCGTGGGGTCTCGTCTGGTGCCAGCACCGAGCCGAGATATGGGGTTTCTCTCTTCCAGCCTCGTGGCCACGAACGCTGCCCGCTTTCGGCTCCTGGCCGGCCCGGACAAGAAGCTGATGGAGATGGGGCTGCGCCGGGCCCAGGGCCCCGATGGAGCCTTGTCTGCTTCCAAGTACTCGTACGTCGGGGGTAAGCCAAGCCCACGCACCGGCTCCTCGCGGCCTGCCCGAGCTGCGCCCGCACCTGCCCCCTTCCCTGGCTGCGTTGCAGGCTTTGACTTCACGAGCAACGTCCTGGCGGGGCAGCTCTACGGGATCCCGGTGCGCGGCACCGTGGCCCACTCCTACATCATGTCCTTCTCGGTGCTGGCCGAGGCGCAGCCCCGGGTGAGTGCATGGCAGACCCCCCACGGCCGGTCACCCGGGATCGGTCTGGGGGGGTCCTTGGAGCAGCCCCGCCAGGTCCACGAGGGATGCGCCGTGTCCCCTGCAGATGCTGGCGCCGCGGGCCGGAGGCGAGCCGGTGGACTTCCCGTGCCTCGCCGTGACGTGGCTGGAGCGGGTCTGCCAGCTGCTCCACGTGCCCCGGGAGGGGGTGAGCGAGGGAGAGCTGGCGGCGTTCGTGTCCTACGCCGTCGCCTTCCCCTGCAGCTTCCAGGGGCTGGTGGACACCTACTCCGTCATGAGGTGAGGCCCGCGGCCGCCTCCGGGCACACGCGGGGCTCCCCAAAACCCCCCCTGCGTCCCAGCTTGGTGGCTGCAAGCCCGCCCGTCTCCTGTCCCCCCCTTGTGCAGGAGCGGTGTGCCCAACTTCTGCGGCGTGGCGCTAGCACTGGCCCAGCTGGGGTACCGCGCCATCGGCGTGCGCCTGGACAGCGGGGACCTCGCCCGGCAGGCAGCCGAGATCCGCCGCGTGCTTCGCGCCTGCAGCATCCAGTGAGTGGGGCGCACGGCGTGCCCGCGTTCAGGGAGCGGAGGTGTTGCTCTTCCTTGGCTCCGGCGTTGGCTGCCTGTGTCGGCCCTGCTGGGAGGAGGTTTTTCCGGAGACCTAAGGGATTTAGGCGCCCCGGGGGGGGGCCCGTGTCCAGCTGCACAGGGATGCCTCCGGGGAGGCATCATCCAGCTGCAAGGTCCCTGTTGCGATCCCGCTGCCCTGGTCGCAGCTCCTTACGCCCCCTCCGTGCTCCTGCCCAGGTTCCAGCTGCCCTGGTTCGAGGCCGTGCCCATCGCGGTGAGCAACGACATCAGCGAGCAGAGCCTGGAAGCCTTCGGCAGGGAGGTCAGGCGCGGGCTAGGGGCCGGGGAGGATGGGGTCGGGGGCCGGGCAGGTGCTGGAGGCAGGAGCAAACCTGTGCTGCCTCTTTGGACCCGCCGGGGGTGGTGGCTCTACCCTGGTGCCCTTGGAGCCTGGGAGACGCTGACACAAACCTCCCCGGGTCCGGAGCTGCCTCGTGCTGTGTGTCCAGGCCCAAGGGCTCCAGCTGCGCAGGGGACCCACGGCGCTGGCGGTTCTTGTCCCTTCAGGGCAGCGACATCGACATGATTGGGATCGGGACCCACCTGGTGACCTGCCCACGGCAGCCCTCGCTGGGCTGCATCTACAAGGTGACGTCCCGGACCCTGCGGGGTCGGCTCCGACCTGCAAATGCTGCCCGTGGCTCTGTCTGGGCCTGGCCGTAGGAACCAGTCCCCTCCCTGCACCCCAGCTCCTGCCTCGAAGTCAGCAATCGGGGCGGCAGAGCCCCACGTCCGTGCTTGCTCCCCACGGGCATGGCCAGCGAGACGTCCTGGGCACGATGTCCTAGTCACCGGCGGACAGGAGGCTGGCGATCCAGCCGCGGGGGCTGCCCTGAGCCTGGGGGTCTAGGGAGGGTCGGCCCGGGACAGCGGCCCCGGTTCGGCCCTGAGGTGCATGGTCTTGTTGCTTCCTGCCGCAGCTGGTGCAGGTGAATGGCCGCCCGCGGATGAAGCTGACAGAGGAGGAGGAGAAGATGACGCTCCCGGGGTGCAAGGCGGTGTACAGGCTCTGGGATGCCGCGGGTGAGCTGGTTCGTCTGTGGCCCTCTCCCGGGAGGGTGGCATCAGCTGGAGGCAGGATCAGCCCTGTCCAAACCAGCCCAGCTAAACTTCGCAAAACCGCCCTTGGCCCTGACGCACGACATTGCACGCGACCCTGCCCCCAGGAGAGCAGGGAGACCGCGGCAGCCAACTTCCCGCTTGTTAATGGACAGCACCAAGGATGACTGCAAGGTGCTAGAGAGGGATGAGACCCTGAGGCTCAAATACAGAAGGGGGGTAACCGGCTGGGCCGTAGTGCTGCTGAGAGGGAGCGCGGGGCTTCTCGGTCTCCGAGAGTTAGCCATGGGATGCAGTCTGGGGCTCTAGGAACTGAAGTTTTCGTGCAACACGTGGGAAATGAGTTGTGCTCGGCCTCAGCTGGGCTAGCGTGCGCCGCACCGGGCCGGGCTCTGCCTTTTAAGAAGGATGTAGAGAGTCTGGAAGGGATCAAGCGGTGGAAGATGTAGGGCTGCCCACCTATCCCCATATCTTCTTCATGCCATGAAAGGTTGGGAGAGCCAGGCGCGTCGAGCTCGGGGTGCAGGAGGCGAAGGGGGACACGACAGTCTTCGCATCAAGGGCAGTGATCCCCTGCTCTGTGAAGCCCTGGCGAGGCCTGGGTCCCGTCCCGGGCCCTGCTCTTCAAGCAGGACACGCACCGTTTGGAAAGAGTCCAGTGCCGGGTGCCAAAAGTGATCAGGGGCCTGGGGGGAAAGACTGGCAAGGGCTGGAAGAGCTGGGGGGGCTGAGGCTGCAGAAGAGACTGATAACAGTCTCCAAATCCCTGAAGGGTGTTTACGGAGAGGATGGAGACAGGCTTTCCCCTGAGACCGTTGCGGACAGGACTAGGAGCAGTGGCTTCAAGCTGCAGCATTGGCAATCTCCAACCCCCCTCCCCAAAACCCCTGGGGGGAGCCGCAGGGCTGGATCTCCAGCTTGCACCCTGGAGCTGGGCTGGGCGTGCAGATGGATGGGAGAGCGGGCGCTGGCTGAGCTAGCCGAGCTCTCCGCCTCGCGCCTCCTGCCCCGACCTCTCTGCACCGGGGCAGCTGGCTTCGTGGCTGACATCTGCCCTGCCTGCTCCTCGCAGGTCGCCCCTTCATGGACCTCCTGGCCCTGGCGGATGAGAGTCCCCCCCGGGCAGGGCAGGAGCTGGAGGTCTGGGTGCTGGGGGGAAGCCCGGAGGCTCTGAGAGTGATCCCTGCGGCGGCGGAGACCCTGCATCGCACCTACTTCAAAGATGGGCAGGTCAGGAGCACCCTCCCTCCCCTCCCCGCAGCCTCTTGCCCCTGTGCAAGCGCCTCTCTCCTGCCCTGGCTGTGATCTCCTCGCCCCCGGGAGCCACGGAGAGTCTCTGGGAAGCGCCCCCAGCTCCACCTGCCCTGCTGAGACCCAGCAAACTCGGCATCCTGAGCGCAAAGAAATAGTGGCCTCGAAATCAGCAGTGGTGCAGGTGGAGAGAGGAGACGGGGCAGGGAGCAGGTAGCTAAGACCTGTCCCAGCGACCTGGGGAGTGGAGAGCAGTCGCGGCACAAGTGGCACGAGGCAGGAGGAACCCCCCAAGCCAGTTTGGGGGAAGAGTCCTACCAGGCCCTGGGTTTGACCCTGGGTAAGACACATTGGGCTGGCGCCAGAGCAGTGCATTAGCTTGATGGGGAGAAGCAGCAGGCTCTACCCCCCTCCTGTCCCCAGGATGCTTTGGAGGCAGGGGACCTCACCCCCACGCCGTGCTATGCACTGAAGGGAGAGGAGGGGCACTTCTGGCCCCCTCCGCAGAACCGTGTCCCGCAGCCGGAGATCGACGCAGGGGCCGGGATCTACTCGGGTGCCGTGTCGGTGCGGTGCACCGAGCCCTGGGCGCACGGGACAGCGGGGTGCTGGGGCTGGGGCCAGGAAAAGCAGGATCTCTGAGCTCCCCCCACTTGGCCCACCCAGGGCCCCCTCCTCCTTCACAGCCACCATGGAGGGGATCATCTGGGAGCTGGGGCCCCCCCCCAATTTCTTGTCAGTAATTACCCTGTGGATGTCACGGCCATGATTCTCGGCAAAGCGGAGCGGGGTGTTGAGGCCCCTGAGCTGGCGCCCGGGGACCTGTCGACTGTCGATGAGAGCCCTGCTTGTGGCCTGAGTCCACCTGAAACCAACTTCCTTTGTTATAAGAAGCAGCCCAAATTTCCCATGCGCTGGAAACCTGCCTTTGTGCTCTGTGATCAGCCCCAGGTTCCCACAGCAAGGGACTGTGGGAAGGTGGAGGTGCATTGCAGAGGGCAGAGAAGGACCTGGCTCTCCCAGCACAATCGAGGTCCGGCTGCCTGTGGAGCTGGCTGCCCTCAGCCCTGGGCTGGCCTTGCTGTGCTCTAGGAACAGCCACTGTGCTCCACCCCAGAAGTGGCTGCATGTGGCTGGCAGAGTTCATACAGAGAGGGAAAAATAAAGGGCTGCTGGTGCCTTGGAAGCCAGCTGGAGGGAAAGGCAGGGTGAGATCAGCCATCAGCCCCCATGTAAACCGGCTTGCTGTGCTCTCAGCTGGTTGCTCCGGCCCGCAGCGCGCTGCTCGGGGCAGGGGCAGCTTTGCTGAGAAGGCATCAGGACCCCGGGAACACTTCTCAGGGGTGTGGGGCTTGGGGCCTGGTGCTCCCTGCCCCCAGGAGCATTGCATGCAAGCCAGGAACTCTGCACACCACTCAGTGCATGTGTGTGTGTACCATTAATCTCTGCGAGTATACACCATTTAATCAATGTATACGTTAATTTGTGTGTGTGTGTGTGTGTGTGTGTATGCACCATTAATCTGGGAGTATACACCATTTAATCAATATATACATTGTGTGTGTGTGTACATTGTAATCTGGGTGTATACATTTAACTTGTGTATGCATCACTTAATCTGTGTGTATGCACCATTTAATTGGTGCATGGTTACATGTGTAATCTGTGTGTGTGCGCGTGCGCATCATTTAATCTCTGTGTGTACACCATTTAATATGTGCGTATGCATGATTTAGTGCATGCATGTGTTCATCTGTGTGTACAGCTGGGCTCTGATCGAAAAGAGCAAACCTGAGGAGGAGGCGGGAGTTTGGTATGCTGGGGGAGTTTTCCGAAGCCGAGGCCCTGCTCCCGGTCGGCAGGCCGGCAGGGGAGGGGGGAAAGGGCAGGAGCCGTGTCCTGCCTGGGCAGCAGGTCTGCGTTGGCATCTGGCTCGGGCGGCGGGGGGCTGGAGGGCCCAGCTGGGGCAGAGAAGTGGGAGCCAGGACCCCTGTCTTCTCTCTCCTGCTCTGCCACTGGCTTGCTGAGGGACCTTGGGCAAGTCCCAGCCTGGCAGGGCTGAGGCTGCTTTAGCCCGTCTGCCCCCTGCTTCTCCCACTCAGGTCTGCGAGCCGCTGCCCAGCCTGCCGGAGATCAGGAGCCACGCCAAGGCCTCTCTGTGCTCGCTTGGACCTGCTCACAAGAAGCTGCGGGAGCCTGAGGCCTACCAGGTGGGCAAGCTGGGATTGCGGGGCAGCCAGGGACGCTGGCGCGGGTCTCGCCTGCCCCTGCCCCATGAGGGGTGTGCGCTGGTCTCCCTCCCAGGCAGTGATGGATGTACTGACTGGCTCCTTCCCTCTCTGCTCCCAGGTGGCCATGACAGAGAAGCTGCACGCCCTCCTCCAGGACCTGCGCCAGGCCAGCCAGTGAGCGGTGCCCGCGGGTCCAGGCGAGGCCCAGGCCCTGCTGCAGCTTGCCAACACGCCAACACAGCTCGTCCAGCATCCTTGTGACTTTGCTCCCTTGAGCGCATTGCCCTGTGGGGATGGCTGAAACCACAGCCCTGGGGGCAGAGGGGAAGGAGAGGATTTGAAAAGCCAGGGGAAGAGCTGATGGCTGGTAGAGCCCAGGTCCCCATGGTATCCCCTCGACTGGGCGACGCAGCAGCCTCTCCTGGTCTTGCTGTCTGAGATCACATCTGACCAAGTGGGCTGTTGCTGGTCAAACTTGTGCCTCTCCCCCGCGGGCGGGCGGGGTCCTGCCTTGCTTATAAAGGCCTGGCAGCATGATAAGTGCCTTGCAGGCATGTGCCTTTTGCTGAAGGACCCACTGCAGCTCCAGCAGACGGGGCCAGTTTCAGGTAGCGACGTTCAGGGCAGTGGTCCTAGTTTGCATCCTGTAGGTGAAAGGCTAGGCCTGTGATCCTCAAGCAAAGCGCCCCGGGGTGCTGCAAGATCCTTTGAAGGGTGCCACCAGCTGATGCACAAGGTTAGCACTGCAAGGTGTGCAAAACACCCCTGCGTTGCAGGATAAACCCAGAGAGTTCAAGCAGAACCGAGCATCCAAAGCACTCTGCCGTGCCAGGGTCCCTCCAGGATGTGCCACACAAGGATGGCTCTCAGGTTTTTCTATAGGAAACAGCTGCTGTTTGCCAAGTTTGAGAAGGGCTGGGCTGGACTCTCGTCCTGATGCAGCACTGCCTTAAACCCTGCATGAATATTCACACACCTGTTTTTATTCCTCTCGATGAGCTTTAGTAGCTAGGAAGTATTTGGCACTCAAAGTGATGTGCATTCCTGGGGCTTAGCCCGTGTAGGGGGTTTTAGCATGCCGCTCTTGGGCTGCGCTACCTGGCCACAGAGACTGCAACTGGGCTCTGACCAGGTTTCGTGGAAGAGGTCGGATGGCATGAGCATCCCCCATACAGTGCTGCTTCTGGAAGTGGCTAAATGGGAAATCCTGGACAGGGGCTGCGGCTGACTCTCCAGTCACGCACTACTGCGAGAGCAGGCTTTTTTGGAGCGTTTCCTACTTCCAAGCTAGCGGTGAGCCCTATTTTTGCAGAAGAGCGGTGGGGGATAGGGGTGGGCTGCCAGGAGCCGATGCAGGAGGAAAATCAGCCAGTGCTTGTCTCCCTACCTGTGTCTGCTTCTGCTAGGGCAGCATCTCTGGGAAGAGCCTGGGAGGAGAAGCTCCTGCCCCACGGGGGGTAACGGCTCCCATTTCAGTCTTTGCTGTCAGTGATGCACTTAGACATTGGAAAACAAGACATTTTCTGCCATGGCTTGTCCTTTGCTTCTCCATCAGGCAGTGGGAGGGGTGTCAAGGGAAGGGAAAAGGGGTTGCGCTTCGAGTCTGCATCCACGTGCATCACACTGAGCATCTGTGCCCTCTACCATGCAGGGCGGCGAACATGCAGCTCCCCCTCCTCCGTAACCGTACCTCTGCAGCGGGGTGCAGCCTCCTGGGGGTGGGGAGGGTGGGCTGGGGTGTTTCATAGTTTCCTAATTTCTAGAGTCAGAAGGGGCCTGAGTTGATCATCGAGTCTGACCCCAAGCCATGGCAGGAAAGAGTACTGGGGTCAAACGACCCCAGCAAG
>NW_017728886.1:270125608-270127705 GCF_001723895.1 Crocodylus porosus | reverse complement strand
TTGAGCAGTGCGGGCCCGAGGACCGAGCCCTGGGGGACCCCACTGCCCACGTCCCTCCAGGCTGAGAAGGACCCATCCACCACCCTCTGGGTGCTGCTCTCCCGCCAGTCGGCGACACGTCTGACTGTGTAGGTGTCCACACCACAGCCCCCAGTTTCTTAATGAGAACAGGGTGAGAGACAGTGTCGAAGGCCTCCGCAAGTCCAGGAAGACGATGTCCACCGCTACCCCTGCGTCCAAGGAGTTGGTGACCTGGTCGTAGGAGGCCACCAGGTTGGTCTGACGGGACCTGTCGCTGATGAGCCCGTGTCGGTTGCCCCTGAGCATGCAGTCCCCAGCTGGCCCCTCCTGGATGTGTGCCAGCATAATTTTCTCAAACAGCTTGCCCAGGATCGAGGCAAGACTAACTGGCCTATAGTTTCCCAGGTCCTCCTTCCCTTTTTGAAGATGGGTGTTGCAGCTTCCCATGGAGGCTGGAGCTCCTCCTTCCTAGTATGCCATGTACTCTCCCCATCCCTATAGGCTCAGGGGCTGGGAGTCCTCCTGGAGCTCAGCCTGGGCCCCCCCACCCTAGCCCCCCACACCTGGGGTCCCCTGCAGCTCCTCCACACCTACTCACAGTCTGTCTTCCCCTTCACCAAGCCCTGGAGCCCTCTCAGACCCATACTGACATCTCCCCTCCATTGCTGATCCTTTTCCACCTGCCCCAGCCGGGCTGAGGGTGAAATGTTGCAGGGCTGGCTGCTCCATTTGTCCCCTTTCACAACCAGGCCACCTCTTTCCATTGCCTGCACCGAGTGAAGCCCATCAGGGCTGGTGGGGAGTGGTTCTGGCCTGGGGTCTCCACTCCCCTTACAGCCAGCGTGTTTCTAGGAGGGTTATTTTAGTCCCTGCTCTCCCCGCTGCCCGTTCAGGAGCCTCGTTCCCTGCACCGCCTCTGCCTCATCCCAATGTGCCCTGGGGTCATGACTGCCCAGAAAACAGCTGCGATGGGCGCACAAAAGGAAGAGCACTGCTGTTGCTTTGCTGCGCGCAGCGCCGTGCACTCACACCCTGTGCTGCGGGAGGCCGGAGAAGGGCTCCTGGAGGGAAAACCACCACCTTTAGCTGTGGGCCTGGAGCAGGGAAGGAGAGTGAAGTATTTGGGCAGAAAACAACATTAGCATCAATGGCACAAGTGCTCGGGGGGGTTAAAAATGGAACTGTCCTCTCCTCCCACCACCCGTCTACGTGCTCTCCAGGCTCCCCCAAGTGCTAGGACCACGACCGGCTACGTGGTCCCGGCCCTTCCTGCGGGCGTCCGAGTCCTGTCTTCTCCTCACAATGATCCAGTCCCCACAGATGAGGCACCAGAAGAGTTGAGATTTTTCCCCTAGATACAGTGCGGCTTTTACTCTTCTGGACCACCCCGACTGCAAACCGTAATCCGGGCCACCGATTATTACCCCATGGACCTTGTCCACGTGGGCACTAACGATGCGGCCAGGAGCACCCCTGATCGCCTGATGGAGGACTACCACGCTCTGGGGCGTGTGCTGAGAGAGATGGGCGCACCGGTGGTTTTCTCTTCTATCCTGCCAGTGAGTGGACGAGGCAGACGGCATGACACGTGCATCGCGGAGACCAACTGGCGGCTGCAGGAATGGTGCTTCGAGGCAGGCTTTGGCTTCCTCAGCCATGACCGGCACACCATGATGAGAGACATGCTGGGGTGGGACAGGCTCCACCTTTCCCCTATAGGTAAGCGTGTTCTCTTCTAGGGTGGCGGACCTCCTCCGGCGGGCTTTAGACTAGGCTCGTCGGGGGAAGATGGGGGCAGAGGAATCATTGGACTGCCAGACCAAGCAGCACCCACAACTACAGCCCAGCCGAGACCGATGAGCGAAAAGAATAAACAGGTAAGCAACAGGTCCCAGTGTTGCCCTGGCCCAAGGGGGCCAGTGCACACACCCACAGGAGGCCTCAGATACCTCTACACAAATGTTCGTAGCATGGGAAACAAGCAGGAGGAACTCACCCTCCTGCTGGCTGACACCAGCCCAGACACAGTGGGGATCACGGAAACGTGGTGGGACGCAACGCACGACTGGGCGGTGA
>NW_017728886.1:270095936-270124518 GCF_001723895.1 Crocodylus porosus | reverse complement strand
CTCGGTCCTCGGGCCCGCACTGTTCAACATCTTCATCAGCGACTTGGACAAGGGGGTAAAAAGCACCTGCTCAAATTTGCTGATGACACTAAGATGTGGGGGGACGTGGGCACACTAGAAGGGAGGAACAGGCTGCAATCAGACCTAGACAGGTTACAGGGGTGGGCGGATGAGAACAGGATGGGATTCAACACCGATAAGTGCGAGGTGCTGTACCTGGGGAGGAAGAACCAGCACCATACCTACAGGCTGGGGAACTCCCTTCTCGCCAGCGCAGAGGCGGAAAAGGATCTGGGGGTCATCACTGACTCCAAGATGAACACGGGCCGGCAGTGTGGGGACGCGGTCAGGAAGGCCACCCGCACCTTGTCCTGCATCCACAGATGCATCTCGAGCAGGTCCAGGGAGGTGATCCTCCCCCTCTGTGCGGCACTGGTCAGGCCACAGCTGGAGTGCTGTGTCCAGTTCTGGGTGCCGCACTTCAGGAGGGATGTGGACGGCATGGAGAGGGTCCAGAGGAGGCCACTTGCATGGTCGGGGGCAGCAGGGCAGGCCCTATGAGGACAGGCTGCGGGACCTGAACCTGTTCAGCCTCCACAAGAGAAGGCCGAGGGGGATCTAGTGGCCTGTTACAAACTAGTCGGGTGGGACCATAGATTTCATAGACATTTCATAGACATTAGGGCTGGAAGGGACCTCGGGAGATCATTGAGTCCAGCAGGCATTGGGGGAGTCCCTGTTCCCCCAAGCACTGCCAGGAGTGACCAGGAATAACGGTCACAAGCTGGCAGAGGGGAGATTTAAGCTAGATATCAGGAGGCGTGACTTCACGGTCAGGGCGGCTAGGACCTGGGCCCAACTTCCAAGAGAAGTGGTGCAGGCTCCTACCCTGGGGGGCTTTAAGAGGAGGTTAGATGAACACCTTGCTGGGGTCATTTGACCCCAGTAATCTTTCCTGCCATGGCAGGGGTCAGATTAGATGATCTACTCAGGTCCCTTCCGACCCTAGAAACTATGAGACTCGTGGCAGGTGGCACTGCAGAAGCGTGGGAGGAGATGAGGGGGTAACTGGCTGGCAGCAGCACTGAAGGCACCCTAAATGAGTCTGGCTTCATGCGTCATGAGGTCAGCTTAAAATCCTTTTGCTTGCTTTAATAGAAGGGTTCTCAACCTTTCGACTTGAGGCACCCCTGCATAACCCTTGAGAAACAAGCGGCACCCCGCTCCCAAAACTCATTTATATATGACAGCACTTCCACCTCCTTGCCAAAGGACTGGGCAGTGGGGGATCATTCAGCAGAGACAAATCTGAGCTTGCTTTTTTAATCAACTTATCTACATTATCTCCTGGCACACCTCAAAGGATCTGGCAGCACCCTGCGCTGTCCCAGCTCCCTGAATCACCACTTCAGTAGAACAGAATACACTGCAGTTTTCAAAGACCTGGGGACGGTGTAGGGCAGAGGACTCACAGCCCCAGCTTGGGAAAGTGCTGCAGACAGACACTTGCACTCACGACAGTTGCATGAAAGGTTCTATTTAAAAGACAATTTGTACATTAAACTAGTACATTTAACTACACTGAATGGAAAAAAGTCAGTGCAAAAGGTGTTCCCAGAACCCGCCTTCCACAAACTAATACTTTAAGGCAAAATGACAAAAGCCAGCTGAAAAAAAAAAGGCATTAATCCTCATATGAGAAGCAAGCTGCACAACATACAGGGGGGTTAAATAGTACAGAAACCCTCAAATGAGCCACAAGCCACCGAGGGCACAGGGAGCAAGGTTAAACACAAAAGGCTTCCGGTCTGAGTCATTTGTCAATCATTGCAGCAGCAATTGATGTGCACTTACTTGGAATAACCCAGCAGCGAATGCTGATGACAGGAGCTTGGATTTGCAGTGTTACGGTGTTAACTTACAGAGTCACAAATCACTCACAGGCCAAAACCCATGCATTCACTCTGGCACCAATGGTCTCAAAAGAAGAAATCGCCACAGGTACTCCTGACCCGAACGCAACGGAAAGGGAGTCTGGCTGGATGCATGCACCCCCTGTGAGCATTGTTGTGATAAGAGAAATCCAATTACAAAACTGTTGAAAACTGCACTGTTATTTCTGCAGCGAGTGTGGAAGAGGGAAGGGGAAGCACAGTGGAAATCAAGATCAGCTCTGCCGAGTCAAGGGAACACAATGCCTAGGCCTCTGGCTCCCTTTAAATAAAATCAGAGTAGGACAGTATTGCCTGCTCAGACCACGTCATGCATAAGGCACTTTGGTTTGCTAGAAGAAGTGTCACGTGCTTAGCACAAGAGAGAGAAAAGACAAGTAAAAAGAGCGGTTTGCTATTAAACATTTATGCTGGGAAATCCCAGCTTGCTACGTAGTCAGAGGGCAGGATTCTGACTCTGAGACCCTGGAGAAAATGTCCTGAGTTCTTAGGAGAAGCTGTAGAAACAGGTCACTTGGGGCTGACAAGGAAGAGAACGTGTTAAGAGGAAAGGCAAAGGCAATCTCAGATGAAGAAGATGGGGATAAAGAGCCAAGACAGATCATCAAGACCAAGAGAGAAGACCATTTCTAGCGCTCTGTGGATCGTAGGGAACAGCCAGGGCAAGATCAACAGGTCAGCTTAGAGCAGAGACAGCAAGACCTTAAGCATGAACAACCTTCCAGGGGCTCTAAATCCCATGGAGAAGGGAAAAAAAAAAAAGCTGGGAAGAGATTTGGTTAAAAGGGAACCCTGCAAGCAAAAGCTACCACTG
This sequence comes from Crocodylus porosus, assembly GCF_001723895.1. NCBI lineage: Eukaryota > Metazoa > Chordata > Crocodylia > Crocodylidae > Crocodylus > Crocodylus porosus. Next base: position 270,121,752 of record NW_017728886.1, on the reverse strand, counting down.
GTCAGTCTCCTGCTTTTCTGAGACAGAAGCTTGAAACTTGTGGCTGCAGAGCAGACTGTGAAGACGGGAGCTCGGACTTGGACACAGAAGCAAGCACCTGGAGCAGACATCAGCAAAAACGGACCGTGTTCTCAGCTGGAGCCAGGGGAAGCTTTAAAGTGACTGTAACCCAGAGCCTTCAAGCATGCTTTCTAGAGAAAACTCCACCTCCGCCTCAGGACACCTGCATACGGAGGATGGAAGACATCCGTCATTTCACCGACCACTGGCAGCTGACTGCTTGCCTCTTCTCCCTCAAACTGATGGGCATCAAAGTTTCAGAACCAGGGTCCATGGCTTTATCTTATTACACTGCCCACTGCACATCACCTCCCATACAGCACCAAGAAACCCCAAGACGTCATTCCTGGGGATGATGGAAACAGAGGATTCAGCACAGATTTAAAGAACGTGAGTGCCATTTGGAAGCAGGCAAAGCACTCACGAGTCTCACAGCAGTGGGAACTGCAATGCTCAGTACCAGTCAGGAGCAGACAATAAAGGTCAGAAACTTCAAAACTTGCTCCAAATTTCACAGTGTGATCCCAGCTTAACTTTCTCTGCATAGGCTTGGAAAGTCAACTCTGAGAACGGTATTCACCCTAGTTGTCAGGGCTTTTTGGCAAGTTCAGGTTCATGACTATGCTACTCGTCTTTCCCTGACAGATGAAAATGCCCCCGATGCTTGTTAGGCAAATAGGATAATACTTTTCAAAATGGGCATATTAACTGAGAAGGTCACTGAAGAGCTCCATTAGAGGTCTAATATCGTTACCAGCTAGAAACTAGGCTTAGTGTTTGGTTGGTTAAGAATAGCAGGTTTCTATTCAGAAGACCCACTCTGTTGTCACCAGAGCCCAAGACACAGGCTGAATGCCCCCACTTGCACTGGGGATTGTGGCGTCTGGTCCCATAACGTACTGCATTATTCCACAGCAGTGACCAAGCCCATAAGGCAGTGATCCAGTCTGATCCAAGCAGCACCGTTCACAACGAAGCACTGTTCCATGCTGCAACAGTCATGCTTCGTGTTAAAAGAAGGGAGAAGCAGGTAGCTGCAATCAGCCCCGATCTATGCCATTTAGTGGGCCCAACGTGTTCTTGACAAGCCATCAACATGGCCTTTCACTGCATGAAGTCTGGGCAAGCCATCCCACAGCACCGACTCTCAGTGGCTTCCTACCCCCACTGTGAGAACCACGTGTTATTGTGGACTGGAGGTGCAAATGTGCCGATCTCCATAACAGCATTTCTTAAAAACTAAACACACACCAATGCATCCTAGACCAACACCGACTCTTATTCCTGGTATGAGCATAAAACCGTAATGCATTCATTTAAATAAAAGAAAATTCTAGGGATTTTTCTTTGGTTAGCGCTTTTTTACGTGTACCTTGGGAACATTAAGAAAAAGGGGAATGAATTTTGAATTGATAAGACAGACATCCCTACCCTCCAATCAACCGCATATACTTTGAAGAAGGAAAAAAATGTGTTGTCTTCCTTGATATTGTTCTGAAAAAAATATATTTGTGCAAAGTGCATTCCTGGCTCAAATCAACTCTAAACTAGTCTCACGCCAAGTTTCATGTTTTAAAAAAAGGGAAGACAGCCAAGAGAAACTGGTGGTGGACTGGGTGGTGGGGGATGGGGAGCAGAAGTAAAGAAACACTACAGTTATAAATAATCTAGGGCTGGTTTTTGTTCAATGTGGATGTTCAGAATGGGCCCTGCCGTGGAGATGTCTGGACTGGAGTTCACATTTTAGAGAGTATTGCCAGTCTAGAAATTCCCTTCCCGAGACATTCGACTCCAAGCCGTGTAGAAGGGCATCAATCACATTCATTTGCCCACGTGATGAGATAGGTCACACAGCTATCTAGTTTCATTCTTGCCAACCTGAGAACAACAACCCCCCCCTCCCATCTTGGCTTGTGGCTCTTATTCCTGAGTCTTAGAGGGAAGAGCTATGAGGGAGAAGGGAGGGTTGTAAGGATGAGAGAGTTGCAGAGAGTCTGGAGAGGGAAAGAGCAGGAGGCGGCAGCAAGAGGCATGTGGTGAAGCTCTCTCACAAAATAATGTACTAATTAAAAAACTCTAAACCGCTCAGATCTGCAGGAAGTCCAGTCTAGTGCTTGGCCAAGGCCGCTTGCAGGATTTTCAACACTGAACCTTGGTCTTGTGCATAGCTCGATCCCAGCTGTTGGAAGACATCAGCAAATGCAAAGCTGAAAGGTCATTTGACTCGGACTCTGGGTTTCACTGATAAGCAGCTGCAAAAGCAGAGGCTGTCTGGTGAGAACTGAGCCTCTCCTTTCCAACGCCTCACTGTCCTGTGCTGGAGTGGCAGCCCACGTCCCCGTCTGCCCTGCCAAGCTGGCATCATTTATAAAGTGCCATTTTCTTGCTCTGGTACATGTACATGTAGGCGTCACAGAAGAGGCGTTTGGCCACTCCTTCCATGTCCCGGGGCTGCTCCATGGCCAGCGTGGCCACTGGCAATTCCAGGTACTTGGCAACTTCTGGGCACAGAGTCACTGTGGGGATGTTGAAGCCTGTCTCATCACCTGAGCCAGAGAGGGAGAAAGGAAACATGATTTGGGCTCAGACCTAAGAGGCAAGATATCCAGCTCAAGACCACCACAGCCAGTGACAGAACAGGCCCCTTTAATTTATGCTTCATGGCCTTTCTGCTGAACAGCCAGTAATCTGTGCCTCACAGATGTTGGCCCCTTCTGGCACACTGATGGGGAAGACTGTCCAGCAGTCAGTGGGGTTGCTGGGCACTAGAGCCAACAGTCAAGCCCCTCTCACTGCTCATTTAAAATATCATTTTAAATATCACTGCAGCAGCCCAATGAAGTCCAAGAAAGACCTCACGTTCATCATCTTCTAGAGCAACACAGGAATACATGACATCTGCTCTGAGCTGGGCCTAAAAGTGCAAGTGCAGCTCTCTCCTTACCGTGCCTGTCGGCCATGCTGTCAAAGAACATCCAATTCTCCTTCTCTGGTCCATATTTCACAAAGGAGACGTAGTGACTGGTCTCTATACAGAGCACTGCAAAGAGCTCCATTTTCTCCCGTGGGACCCGCTGGCTGCCCAGCTGGCTCGTGCTGGGAAACTCGTCAGGGACATGCAGCTTTGTGGGCCAGTGTGCTTTGCGCTGGTAGTGAGAGTGAACCTGAGGGCAGACAAGGCACGAGCATCGATGGATTTAGTAGGGTTGCTGCCACTTCACGTGCACCCAGCCTCAAGAGAAGGCAGCCAGGGAGGAGTGTTTAATCCAGTTCCCAATTCATTCAGAAGTCATCTGCTTTCCCCTTAACTGGATCTTTCCCAAGTGCCACTTGGCTCCAGCACAGTCCCTGCCCTAGCTTTGACTCTTCCACAATAGCAAGCCACATTCTCCCATGGTAAGTATGTTCTGAAAGCTATGAACCCTGCAATGGAAAGCCCTCCAAGAGAAGCCAGAAAGTGCAAGTACTCAATCAGCACGGAAAGTCCGCAGTCAAGGCTGCAGCCTTGTTACACGTTTGGGCTCCATCTGGATGAGAGATGTGCAAGTTCCTCATAATATGGCTACTAACCACATGTGGATGACCAAGGCAAAAGGAGTGGCCTTGCTTAGACAAGAACCCCGCCTCTGCTAATGGCTTCAGAGAAAGCAGAAGTGGAAATATCCCCAGACTGCAGCTGGACGAGGAGATGGGATACCTGTCTGCAGCAGGAGTTACAATACTGCTTCAGCCCCGTCATGGCAAATGTCCGGTCTTTAAAGCATTCTGAGCACTCCTGGGTGGCAACGTCACCACACACGGAGCATTCCCGGGGACCTGGAGTAGGAACATAAGCAACAGGAGCGGCATCACCACAGGGAATCCATATAATCCGGCACCTCACGCCTGCCAGGCAAGGCCTCCGTGGTGAGCAGAAATCACAGCATGATTCCTAGTCCTAGTATGGTGTTTACAGTCGAACCAGACAAGCCCAACCCACTGGGTCCAGAAGTGCATGAAGCCCGACAGTGTTAGCTCTCAGATGCAAGACAGTCCTTATAACCCCTCCTGCCCAATAACTTACTGTCAAGCAGCAGGTCAGTGATGTCCAGCTCTAAGGAGGGAATGATTTTGCTGAACATTTTATATTCCTTCCCAAAACGGGGCATTTGGATAATGAAACAGGATGGGATCTGTGAGACAACAACAGGGTCATTAAATCAGGGGGGAGATGGTTCTACCCACATAAACCCTGCCAGGAGATAAAGCCCAAGACCCTCTCCCCAATCCTGCGGACGGATTAAGCATTCTCCACAGGATCTCCTGGTGACGGTGGAGACAGCATCTCTCTTTGCTCATGAAGTGCCCATCTCACCTTTCATGTCTGCTCATACCTCCCTCATAGCACAACTATTCCTGCACTGTGATATTAGCTGTAAACTCAGGAGCCAGACTCACTGTGGAGATGCAGAGTAAAAGGCTCTTCTGACAAGCAGATGTGGGAAGGCGAGGACACTAAGGCAGCAGCTAGCGTGAGGAGGTAAGGCTGGCTGCACTCACCTCCACTAGCTTCAGTTCAGAAGACAGGAAGGAACGCTCCACTAACTGCTGCACGTTGGGTACCACCAAGTCCTCCTGCTTGTCCATGAATATCTGGTAACAGTAACAATCCTGTTCTTTCCGGCCTTTGGACCTGAAGGCAGTGTTCAGGAGTCAGGACATTCTCAGAAACATGCGGTAAGCACCGCGAGTGCAGGAGAGGAATGGGACAAGGTCCTGCCCAGCATCTCATTCCATTTCCATCATCGATAGGCCAAACATCCCCGTTCAGTTTAACATTTAAAAGATGCACTGATTTATTTGTTGTTATTCCTAAATTAGCTGTGCTATAGCATGACCAGATGATCCCTGAACCTGGGATACAAGATGCTCATCTGCAATGCATCAGGCTGGAAAATTGCAAAGCCAAAATATGCGGCATTTGTGAAATTGTAAGACATAGCTCCTCCAAACTTTCACACCCCCGAGCCCAGTAATGATGGAGCAACACAGGAAGGAAGGGCCTCTCTTAAAACAGCCCATAGCAGGAAGGATGGAGTCCAATAAAACAGTTGTTTGTGTATCACTGCTTTCCTGAGCAGCTCTATCCGTTATGTCTCTAAAAGAAGGAACGCAGCAGTATAGCAATCCCCTTCTATACTCTTGATCACTGCAACTTTTTACTTTTAGTTTCCTTTGGAGTCCCATAAAGAGCTGAGATTCTGGGACTAACTCCACCGACTTCCTGAGACTCCAGGCTCTCAGCCAGTTTGGCAGCCTGAGAATGTCACAGATACAACCTGACTGTCTGAAACTGCTCCCCAGGGAAGCCGAAGGGGATGAGAAAATCGGGCACTGTGCCACTCGTGCCACCGTCGGCTCTCTCCAGTTCTTTAAGTCAGGGAGATAAGGCTACCCGCACGAACGCTGGGAGTAGTGCGTGTTCCTTCCTGGAACATGCCCCCAATGTGGTAGATAAAGGGGGACTGAGAGGCACCAGCAAGGATCTCTCTCTCAAATTAGAGATTTGCTTCCCCATCTCCTTGTGCTCAAGGGAAATGAATCATGCCTCTTCCCACACCCCATCTCATGTCTGCACAACAAAGTCATTTCTAAAATAAGAGCACACCCCGAAAGCAACTTACTGCAGTCTCAAAAGAGGCTCTATCTCCAGGACGTGATGCATAATGAGATTAAGGAACTCCTCTGGGTCTAAGAGGTCAGAGAAAAAAGCATTGATCAGAGGAGATAAAAATCAGCAAGCTTGCCTCTTCTACCTCATCCGCACAGGATGGGAGTTTGGGGTGGAGGAAGCCAGTAGACATGGGGCTGTGTTTTGATATTGTGTTTCCCTTCTTTTTCTTTACGTATGGTGCTATTCAGACTAGGAGCTGAACTCACACAGTTAACTGCCTAGATCAACGGTTTTCAGACTTTCATTTGCAGACCCCTAAAAAAATTTTGAATCATAGTCATCTTTCGCAGACCCCTTAGACAATCTGCAGACCTCTGGGGTCTATGGACCAAAGTTGAAAGCCACTGGCATAGAGAAACAGGTCAACATAAGAGACAGACACAGCTCTCCACAAAGAGATGAAGAAGAGTCAGGAAAAGAGATCTCAATTTCATCAGTAGTGAATGACTTCCTAGTTATTTTTTAAAAAGAAAATTCTTATCTGTACACTGCAGGCAGATACTGCAAGACAACTTTACTTAAACTTTGGTAGACTAAAATCTCAACGAATGTTTATTGCCAACTTCAAATGCATTGAACTATCTTTGAAGCCAGGGACAATGCAAGAAACCAGACCAAGTCTGGGCTATCTCTGGTACGGAAGAAATGAATAAAAAAAAGATACTGATAAATAAAAGGACAAGACATCACATGTCATGGGAAGAGTTTGTATCTTTTATTTTTAATTACTCATCTGAGTATTTATATGGCCATCATGTTAGTACCTGGACACTTACGAATCGTTTTGTCATTACTGCCAGACCCCTTCATCTAAGGTGTGCCAGAGACACCTGTAAATACTAAATGAGCTACAGTCCAGAGTTTCTCAACCCGTGGTATGCGTAGCCCTGGGGGTACATGGGACACAGGCAGGGGGTATGCGGGTGCTGCGTTGTGGTCTTTGCCTGCTCAAGCCAGAAGCTCCGGCTGCTGCCCCTCCCGCTGCATCCGGTGCACCAGTGCTTTCACTCCCCAGCAGTGTGCTTGGTGGATAGGGAGGGAAGCCCTGCGCAGGCTGCTTTGCTCCAGGCCACGGTGGAAAGTGAGACTTGGCTTGTGGCAGTGAAACTTGAAGTGCCACGGTGGGACTTCCAGTTTCATTTTTGCCGCGTCAGTCAGCAGGGGTTACATAAGGTACCAAAGGTTGAGAACCACTGAGCTACACTATGAGGCAAGTAACACACAAGCACCTTTCACTGGAGCAGATACCCTGGCTGGGAACAAGATAACTGTATAAATGTGCATAGCAAATGCACAGGTGGAGAAACCTGTCATATCCAACTGAATCTGCAGAGGAATTGCTCTCAGTAAAATGGTACTAATGCCAAATGGAATCTGGCAAACATGGTGGCATTGACAACCCTACTCAGAGGAGCAGGGTAAGTACCAGCTAATAGGCAAGACAGAGACCTCCCTGGGCTATGTTCTGAGAAGATGGAGTTTCTTCTAAGAAACAGGCCAGTGGCAGGAGACTCAGCATCCCAATCTTTCCATCACGCTTAGGCTCCAGCCTAAGCTAAAGAGTCAGAGAAATCCCTCAGGTACTAACCACTTTGAAGGCAATGAAAATGGTTGTGGGACTGGGGGACATGACTTGAGAAAAGGTTGAGGGAACTGGGCTGATTGAGTCTGTAGAAGAGAAGACCGAGGGGGAGTGAATAGCAGCTTTCACCTCCCTGCAGGGGGGCTGCCAAGAGGATGGAGCTGGACTGGTCTCAGCAGGGGAAGGTGACAGGACAAGAAGCAATGGGCTCAAGTTGCAGCAAGGGAAGTTGAGGTTGGTTATTAGGAAAGACTCTCTCCTGAGGACGGTGGTGAAGAACTGGATTTAAGACCTGGCTTGACAAAGCTCTGGCTGGGATGATGTAGTTGGGGCTGGTCCTGCTTTGAGCAGGGGGTTGGACAAGATGTGACCTCCTGAGGTCCCTTCAGCCCTAACTTTCTGTGATTCTATTTAAAGCATTCCGAGACAGGCCTAAAATTAAGTCCCTGACTGGGAGAAGCAGATGCAGGGATTCTCCGGAGAGTCCATTACCTTTCTCAGAAGTGGTAAAGCTTGAACACTGGCCCTTTTCCGTAAGCTGCTGCCTAAGGCGCATCACACTCTGAGCAGTAACAAAACCATTCCTGGAAAGGAGAGAAAGGCAGGAGATGAACTCTGTGCATGGAGATTACAGTAAAAACCCACTGCCTGCAGCACTCCCACATGCCGCACTCACCGTCGGAGGGGGGTCACAATTTCATCCCGAAGGATCTTCTGAACGTTCCTGTCAGATATGGGGGGAGGCTTGAAGAGCATGGAATCCAGCACAGAGGTGCATGAGAAGAGGCTACGGTGAGACAATGCCTGGTAAGTAACTGGGTTTGCAGCAACACCACTTCAAACAGCAGTCTTGGGAGTAAGTCAGCAACTTTTGTTGCATAAAGATACAGAAATGCAAATGAAGGAAAAAGAGAATCCAGGAACAGAGGCAGGATGAAGAGATCTCAGTGAAATATTGCAGCGAGACTAATTTATAAGCAGCGATTGCAGCTAGGGAAAGCAAAAGGAAGGGAATCAATTCTCATGTTCCAGCAGTAAGTCTCATAGCCTGCCATGGGGGTGGGGATAGAAGGGGTCACTGTGGGATATTTTCCTCCACAATCAACTAGTGGCATTGCTGGAGGTTTCCCTGGAGGATCTGTTTCTGATCACTATTCAAGATGTCACTCTAAACTTTAAAAGTGTAAGCCAGCAGGGCAAACTCTGATGTTTCATTACATGCAAATGACAGGATCTTTGCAGCCCGGGAAAATTTTCTCTGTCATATTTTAAAGGAGATCCCATGGCACAGGTGCCAGGGTCCAGGGACATCTCTAGATTAAAGAACTGGACATGTCTACATGTGAAATTAAATTTCCCCAAATAAACCCTGGTGCAGTTTGTGCCAGAGTTAATTACTCCCACATGCTGCATTTAAACACATGACCGCAGTATGTCAAGCCAGGTCGGAGAAGTCCCAGTTGGCAGGGGACCTGGGGGGTCAGCCTGCCAGCCCAGGGCTGCTCCAGCCCAGCTCAACATGCTGCGGAGAGGCTGGCCAACAGGCAGCTCCTGCACTGATGCACCCTTGTGCCCCAGCCAGTCCCGTCAGCATCTATACGTGTGCTGTGGCGCAGGAAGTTAGGCTGCCACAAGACAGTACTATCAAGTTTACAAGTACTATCCTACAGCAGCATTTATTAGTTTACTGAGGCCTAACGGGGCTGCATGTGTAGAAGCGGAGACTTTACAGAGGAGCTAATTTGTCAGCCCTACAGTAAACCACTCATGTAGATGTGCCCACTATGTTCTAGTCTACTCTGTGCAATGTGCTTGCCTTGTGCTCTGGGATAAGCTGTCTCGACCAGCACTCGGTTGGGGCACTGCCAATCAATCAAGGCTATCACTGACCCAAAAGCGTCAAAGTGGAACCTCTGACCTGAAAAGAGCTACATCCATGTAGCAGGAATTGCAGTGCCCTTGAATTCCTCTCATCTGCCCTTTTAAGACATGCACAGCTTCATGGTCCCTGAGAGGAGGACAGCTACCCAGAACCTGCGGACTATCCAGCTCATCTGCAACAGAAACAAATAGAAGTGACTTTTATCATCTGAGAGAAGCTGGGCTGGAAGGGACTGCCAGCGGTCATCTAGTCCAACCCCCTGCCTGAGACAGGACCATTTCTATTCAGACCATCCCATACAACCATCATCTAAACTCTACATAAGAATTTATTGCAGAGCTCAAGGGTTCTCATTACAGCCCCCTCTGTCCTGTACAGTTTTTAGACGGGATAGGGACTCGCTCCATCTAGCACCTTTACCCACCGTTGTCTGCCTCAGAAGTGTCTCAGCTTGCAAGAGTTCATGCCAAGGATGATCACTGATGCAGTCGCTACCCTTTTCAACCACTGCAGATTCCCAGAGAGCCACCGCTACACTCTGTCTTCTACATGAGGTTGAGCCAACTACACCAGAAGCTGGCTTTGTGCTATATGTAAGCTCGAGACAGTATTCCTAGAGAAGTGCTGTGCTTCTCTACAGCCTCTCTCTCAGGGAAAAGGGTGGGAGTCTAGACTGACCATACTAAGGCCTGTTCATTGTACTGCTGCCATCTTGAATGGGTAGAAATTGGCTGGCCTAATGCCACCAGAGGAGGCATGGAGGGCTACATATCTGGATCAACACTGATCTCAGCTGTCCTGTAAGGCTCCTATACCTCCAAGGGCACAAGGGAAATACCAAGGGTTTTTTAGTACAGTTACTCTGAAAGGCTGCTGCTACTCCATTCAGCTGCATTTTGGCCATCCTAGCACTCCAGCTAGCCACTGAGTGGAGGATCCAGACCATGGTGCAGGTGGCAGGGACTACTAAAACCACAGTGATCCTTTCACAAGAGGATCTGCAACGCCTGACAGAATGGCTAAACCTGGCAATGTCCCTGTGAACTTAGTATTATGCCAACTTCAATGCCAGAAGTTGGACAGCAGAGAATTTAAGCGATCTGCCCACTGTCACAGCAAGTCAGTGCCAAGTATCAGACTAGAACCCAGGAGTCCCGACTCCCAGCACCCTGCTCCAAGTACTAGACAACAGCCTGAAAAGGACAGAATGGGAGAGCATTGGAAGAGGGGGAGATGGGAGAAGAGAGCCCATACTCCCGTCCTGCCTTGGCTTGGCTTTGGCTCTTGATTCTCCTTCTACCTCTCTAATCAGATGATCATCTTTATCCCTCCTGGCTTTGCCACAGGGGCTCCAAGAAGGTCCTTTCCTTGGTCCCCTTCTTCAGCCCCTTATCTCCAGGCAATTTCAGCCAGGAATACACGTTCAGTGGTCATCTCTCTGCAGGCAACTCACAGACCTATTTCTCTGTCCAGACCTGTCTCTCTGACAAAGCTAAAACCTCAGCTCACCTCTTGACACTTCCCTGCAGATGCCTGGCCATCAGCTCAAGCTCAACAGGGTTGAGCATAGTGCTTTTCTCTCTCATTCAGGCTCTCCCTGCTACCTCATTTCCCTGTCACTATCCTGCCTATCACTACAGTCCATAACTTGGCTGTCACTTTTGACGCGGATCCTCTTTATGGGCAGCCGATGTCCAAGTCTTGCAGATTTTCTCTGTTGAAGATCTCCAAGATAGTCTTTTCCAGTCCATCTGCACAGCTACCACTCACACCTGGGCTGCCCTCACTTGGCATCTATGTTACTGCAACATCCTTTCTTCTGGCCTTGATGAACACAATTTTGCAGTGTTCAGATCCACTTTGCACTGCTGCCAACACTGCTCTTCTAAACGCTTGCTTTGCCCTAGTCATGCCACTCTGTGCCTTCCTGCACTGACTTCCCCTTTCTCACAAACATACTACTGTCTCCACATTCAGAGTCTTCATGGCTTATCATACTGCATTTGTTGCCAGGATGCTAACTCCTGTTTTGCATTGTCCCATGCCACTAGCCTTTATCACCCACTTCATGCTTTCTCTCATGCTACCCCCATGCCCCAGAGAAGCTCCTCCAAATATGTGCAAAGCTCAAATCCCTTCTTAAAACTCCTCTTTGCCATGATGCCTACAAAAATCTCAGCACTTAAGCTGCTTGCAGTGTGTCACCCTATTTGTAACCACATGGTGTCTTTGAGATTATAGTCCCTTGGGGGAATGGACCAGCTTTCATTCTGGGTTTGTACAGCAACTAGCACAGTGGGATCACAGGCTGTGACAAGTATCTAGGTCCCAAGATAACCAGCTTCAGAAAAGGGGATTGGACAAATTCACAGAGGACAGGTACATCAGTGGGTAAGAAACATAATGGTTAAGGGTGCTACCTCAAAATGAGGACTTCTTGGGCCTCTGAATGCTGGAAGTTGTAAGGAAGGAGGGCAGGGGAAAAAGATCTGTCTGAATAGGTGAAAGGCTATAAATGGGTTCAGTAGCTATGCTGCCACAGTCCAACCCTGTTCCAGGCAGAATCATTCCAGACTGAACCATCCTAGAAGCGTTAAACACTTCAGGAACAACTTTCTTGCACAACTACCAGGCATAATGCCCAAAACATCCCTTAAAAGGACCACAGGCAAAGCAGGGGATGAGGAACCATCAATATCCTGCCCCAGTGAGGACAAGTAGTAGTTTGTTAAAATACGCTCAAAGGATCCAAGGAAGAGGACCATGTAGCCCCTGAAGAAGGCTGCAATCCCCGCACACAACAGTTCATGCCAGCCAGAGCCACCAGCTGTACCCCCTTCTCCTGGTCTGACCCAGCCACTCTGAAGGGAACTTACTGAAGCTGCTGGAATCCAGGCTGGTACTGCTTGAACACCGGAAGCGCATGTCGGGCTGGCATGACTGTAGCTTCACAAAGATGCCGCGCTTTGTGGGGCACTGAAAGTAGCGCACCCCCTGCCATTCACCATCTGTGATCCCTTTGTCTTCATCCTGTGAGGAGGGTGGAAACCAAGCAGTGAGCAATCCCGGTTGAGGCTTCTGGCACTGTGCTAGAGTAGTGAGGGATTTCAAGGGCAGAGAGAGAGAGAGGGCCAGGGTGTCAACAATTCCTTCCTCCCTCAAAACATGCCTGCAGTGGCAGGCAATGTCATGAATGAACTTCTCAAATCCAAGTCCCAGGTATGGTAAAACCAATTCTACAAGGATCCCAAAGCATTTTGCAAACAGGTAACGAGGCTTTATGACATCTCTGCTGGCAGAGAAGAATTATCCCAACTTACACATGCAGAAATGAAGGAAGAGAGAAAAAGCTTGCTTAGGTTTCATAGAAAATGAGGGTGTGAAGGGACTCAGGAGGTCACATCTAGTCCAACTCCCTGCTCCAAGCAGGACTAGCCCCAACTACATCATCCCAGTCATGGCTTTGTCTACCTGGGTCTCAAAATCCTCTAAGGATGGAGAGTGCACCACCGCTAAGTAACCTGTTCCAGTGCTTTACTACCCACCTAGTGAGAGTTTTTCCTAATATCTAACTGAAGCCTCCCTTGCTGCTCCCTTTTACCCTGCTACTTACCACTTCAACTCCTGCCATTTTGTGGGTAGTTCAAGGAGCCCATTGCTCCTTGTCCTGTCATCTGCCCCCACTAAGGACAGTCCAGCTCCATCCTCTTTGCAGCCCCCCCTGCAGGGAGTTGAAGGCTGCTATTCAATCCCCCTCGATCTCTTCTCCAGACTAAATCAGCCCAGTTCCCTCATCCTCTCCTCACCAGTCCTGCCCCCCAGGCCCTCAACCATTTCACTGCCCTCCACCGGACTCTCTCCAACGTGTCCACATCCTGTCTGTAGTGGGGGTCCACAGCTGGACACAGGACTCCAGATGTGGCCTCCCCAGTACTGAAGAGAGGGGAAGAATCGCTGCCCTTGATCTACCGGCAACGCTTCTCCCAATGCAGCCCAGGATGCCTGTAGTCTTCTTAGCACCAAGGACACACTGCTGGTTCATATGCAGCTTCTTGTCCCCTGTCCCCCCAGGTCCTTTTCTGCACAGCTGCTGCCCAGCCAGTTGATCCCCAGCCCGTACCGGTGATTCCTCCTAAGGAGGCCCCCCTGTGGGTTGACATTCGCTCACGGAGGGCTGCCCGGGCCAGCAACTAGCACCATAACTACAGGTACAACCGGCACCATACCCACAGGTTGGGGAATTCCATGCTCATCAGTACAGAGGCGGAAAAGGATTTTGGAGTCATCGCTGACTCCAAGATGAACATGGGCCGGCAGTGTGGGGACGTGGTCAGGAAGGCCAACCGCACCTTGTCCTGCATCCACAGATGCATCTCGAGCAGGTCTGGGGGGGTGATTCTCCCCCTCTGTGCGGCACTGGTCAGGACGCAGCTGGAGTACTGCGTCCAGTTCTGGGCACCGCACTTCAAGAGGGATGTGGACAGCATGGAGCGGGTCCAGAGGAGGCCACTCGCATGGTCGGGGGCAGCAGGGCAGGCCTACGAGGAGAGGCTATGGGACCTGAACCTGTCCAGCCTCCACAAGAGAAGGCTGAGGGGGATCTAGTGGCCTGTTACAAACTAGTCAGGGGGGACCAGCAGGCATTGGGGGAGTCACTGTTCCCCCGAGCACCGCCAGGAGTGACCAGGAATAATGGTCACAAGCTGGCAGAGGGGAGATTTAAGCTAGATATCAGGAGGCGCGACTTCACGGTCAGGGCGGCTAGGATCTGGAACCAGCTTCCAAGAGAAGTGGTGCTGGCTCCTACCCTGGGGGGCTTTAAGGAGGCGAGATGTACACCTTGCTGGAGTCGTTTGACCCCAGTACTCTTTCCTGCCATGGCAGGGGGTCGGACTAGATGATTTGCTCAGGCCCCTTCCGACCCTAGAAACTATGAAACTAAGTGCAGGACTTTGAACTTGTCCTTGTGAACCCCATGAAATTTCTTTTGCTCCAACTTTCCAATTTGTCCAGGTCTCTCTGAATCCTAGTCCTACCTTCCACTGATTTCACAGCAAGTCAGGAAGAAGGACAGGAATAGGACTTAGGAATCCCGGCTGCCAGTTCCAAACTAACCAATATACTACTTGCCTTACACAAAGGGAGTTGTGCATAACCCTACCTCTATTATCCCACCCATGATCCAAGTGCGATAGGTCAGGTACACTTGGCTGGATTGTTCATTATATAGCATGACGTATAAAAGGCCCAATCTAGGTCTTGCTGTGAGATGCAAGGTCTAAAACTGAGGTGCTTCAAAGAGCCAAAAAAAGGCAAAAGCCTGCACCCACCCTTAGACCTGCAAGTCACGATCTCGTGCCCCCAGGAGCAGAACTTTTACCCTGCTACTTACCAGTTCAACTCCTGCCGTTTTGTGGGTAGTTCCGGGCAGATTCCCCACCCAGCGGATGGTTCCATAGACTTGGTTCCCCTTGTCTAAGGGGATCTGTACCAGGGAGTTCACATCCAAGGAAGGATGCCTGCTTTCCCACTCACTTCCATTCTGGCTTCTTTCCCGCATCAACTCTTTCTGGAATCCTGGGTCCCCAACCGGCTCAAATACTGAAAATACACAAGGTCAAGAACGTGGTGTAGCAAGTCCACCTTCATAACGCATAACTGCCAGCAGACTGCTCCAGTTCTCAAACGTTATTTGAAAAAACACTGCTGCCAAACACTATTGCCTAGGATTTCCATGCCAGCTAATGGAATGACTATCAGGTGGTGGTCAAGACATACAGGGTATGATTCGCAGTGAAACCAAGACCCTTCTATGCTTCTCTTCCTTTGAACTCTGCACCAAACCCTTTACTCATTTCTGCCTTGCCTGCTCTCTGCTGCTAGGTTTCGAGGCAGAAATGAGTAAAGGGTTTGGTGCAGAGTTCAAAGAAAGATTTCTGTCTACACTGCTTGTCATCTTTACTATGTAGAGTGAACAAGGGACATGTTGGAGGGCCACGATCACACTACAATGCACTGGCCTCTGCTTCTCAGGACCCAGGAGGGAGGATCTGAAACAAGACTTAACTGGAGTCCCCCAAGTCTGACCTAATTCACCCTAGAAGGCTGGCAGACTGTGTGGAGCCACAGCACATGGGGAACACAGATGGCTTCAAGCCACCTTTGTCTCCATCCCATTGGCCATGCTCCAGTTGCAGGAATGAAAGGACTGAAAATCAGAATCCCAGTTCTCCCACTGGCTAAACGTTAGACTTCAGACCGGTCACAACTTCTTCATAGCTGCAACCCCACCTGGGAGAGGGATAACATTCACTCACCTTTATACACTGCTTTTAAGATGTGCAGATGAAAACATTTCTATTTAAGTAACATGCAAGATAGATTTGAACACGAAAATGAGTGGAGGGGCACGCCTCTGAGCAGGAAGTGGAAGGGGAGAATTTTCACCTGTACATAAAAGATCAGCCTTATCACAAAGTAGCTTGCTGCAAATCTTATCACTCCTAGAAGAAAAAAAACATGTCCAAGCGGAGACATTTCAACTCCTGCCCAAAGTACTCCACCAAGTGTGGATTACTGTAGATTCCTCTTTATCCCATATGGGTTATCTGAGCAGGTTTTCTCAACAACTGTTTTTCTTCTACCTAGTCAATTAAGTTCCACCTGGTTACTTGTGAGGGAGTTCCAGTTATGCTAAGCCATAGTTATGCTAAAGGCACCAGAAAGGAGCTTGGAAAGAACAAGCCTCATGATCACTGAAAAACCTGACAAGAAACGTAATAAAATTAACACATATTGATGAGTGAAGAAGATTCAAAAGGAGGAGAAAAAGCAGTAGCTAAATAACTCAAGAAGTAACATCAAAAGGTAAGAACCCACTAACAAGGCAGTAATAAAGAGAACTGAAGATGCAGGCGTGCAAGCTAGACAAGAGACCAGTAAAAGGAACATCTTGACAGGAAGACAGATAAACACTGCTCTGAAATGAGGGCATTTTAGGTATAAATACAGGGGCTGCGAGACTTGTTTAGGGACTCTGGGGAGTGTAAACTAACTGAATTCCTGTGTGGCTAAGTGTGGCAGATGGTTAAAAACTGAGCAGCTGGTGCACTGGCCAAGTGATAATAGACCTCGCCGAGCTTTCCCACCAAACCCCAATTTGAGTTGTTCCGAGTCACGTCTGGAAGCTGGAAGGCTGCTTGCTAGCATCAGCCTTCCAGCACACGTAGGCCCCTGGCAGCCTGTACACCAGAAGTGACCGCAGCCTCTGACCACCTGAGGAAAAAAGAAGACACTCCCACACTTCAGAGTGACAACTTTTGGCATACTTCAGTTCACTGCACAAGCCAAAACTCGAAGAAAGCTTAAGAGTGGTTCTGCAAAAAACAAGAAGACTGAAGAGTGCATGGAAAGAGATTTCCACTCACAACAGATGATTTATCAGGATGCTTAAAATGATGAAGTTTGTCATCAGATTATGCATAGCTTTGTTGCTGTTTTACTTGAACAAGCACATCCTGCTTTTGGAGGTACATTTAGATATGTTACCTCTCATTAATGGTCACATCAGACCATCCACTCAGCAGGAGGTCTAGGAGAAAAAGAACCGATTTGTGAAGTGTGGAATTTTCTTTGTTAATTACAGCATACGTGCCATGAGGTACAAGGGGACCGGGAACAGAAGATGCGATTGAACATCCGTTGCCACAATTTTCTGTTTATTGACTAGCAAGTCCATAAGAGCAGACAAAAAACTGGAGGGAGCAATTCCTAGCGCAGTATCACATTATGATCAGGAATTGCACTACCCACTTCCGGCCTATATTTTTCTTCTGTTCTGCTTATTAACTTAGTCCACTGATTTACATAAAAGGAAAAAAAGGTCAAGGAAACGACCTAAATCTACTGCATTTCATAGATGGTAACTCCAGAAAACTGGATTAGCTAACCTGGTCTGACCTCCTGAGAATGACAGATTGCAGAACCTCACCCAGTTACCCTGTACTGTGCCCAATAACTCATGCTTAGCCAAAGCATATGATCCAGAAGGCATCTGGTCCTGGTTTGAAGACACCGAGACGGAGACTCTACCACTTGCTTCTTAATTAGCTTCACTGGTTAATCACTCCCCGTTAGATATTTATGCTTTCCTTTTAAATGTAATTAGTCTGGCACTAGCTTCCAACTTGTCATCCAGCCTCTCTCTGCTAAATTAAAGACCCTTTTAGTAACTGCTATCGCTTATACTCCATAATCAGGTTAACTCTTAATCTTTCATGATTAGCTAAATAGATTAAGCTCTTCAGGCTCTCCATGCAAGACCTTTTCTCTCCCAGACCTTCAAACACTTTATAGCACATTTACCCTACATCCTCTTTAAAAAAAATTAGCAAAACCTGATGCGTTTGAGGGTCATCAGCCATGCTGCAGACATTGGAAACACAAAGGAAAAAAACAGCAGCAAATCCAGCATCCCAGGGTTCGGCACGTGCTGGACAAATGCAGCTGTGTATGGATTTACCTGAAGAGAGCAAGCCTTCCTTCACAACAGAGTCCATGGGGATGTCCCGAAAACTATCTGTTGTTCCTTCTTCTTCCTAAAGCAAAACATTCCACAGAGGATTTTACCAGTTTGAGTGATTTGTTGGGGACAGGGCTCCAGGAGGAAAGCCACTAACTGAACAGGCTGGCTTTATCCCAGGGGCGGAAACTTATTTCAGGCAGAGGGCTGCTTACTGAGTTTTGGCAAGCCACGGAGGGTTGCATGACAGGCAGCCAGGGACAGATAAATATTAACTTTCTAAATTTTTTAGGGGCCCCATGGGCCGGATAGAATGGCCTGGCAAGCTGCATCTGGCCCGTGGGCTGCATTTTGCCCATCCCTGCTTTATCCAGACCCACAGCATTCACACCCCGCCCCACAACTGGACGGTATGCACAGGACTGATCAAACACATTTATTAGTCACCAAACACAACACTGGAAATGAAGCTTACCGAACAAACCCTCACAAACCACTGGTTTCCTTCCTTGTACACTCCCACTGCTAATCCTTTTGTCAAGATATCATCCAGGTAGAAGCCCACAGCATCCCCCACTTTGACTGGATCAACTCTAGTTGCATCTGGTTTCAGTTCCTGTTTCACTCGGTCGCTGTCAGGTCCAGGGACAAAGTTGATTTTGTTAAATGGCAGAAAGATCCCACAGTTTTGCTTACACTTGAAATACTTGATGCCATGAAAGGAGCCATCAACGCGTCCTCTGCTTTCGCCATCACCCTGGAATACCAGCAGAAAAAACACATTACTTTCTGAACCATGCACCAGTCAGAGAAATTCTGAATTCTAGTTCCCTCTAGAACTAGTGCTGGCAAGACGAGCTCCGGTTTCCTCAACAAAAGGCTCTTATAATCAGGGATCTGGGCTTTCTGTTCGCTGTGGAAAAAACACAGGTTTTCTACCCTTAAGGAGAAAAATGAGGGAAATGGTGGGTATCCCCTTTTAGGCTGTCAGAGTTTCAGCCTGCAGGAGGCTGCATCGTGCATGTGCACATGCATACATGCACGTGGCAGCCAGGCAGCATGGAGAGCAGCTCCTGCAGTTCCCACCAGGTAAGTTGTGGGGGGAGGGGGATGAGAGGGAGGGAAGGAGTGGGCCAGGGCAGGGCTGGGGGTGCTGCTCAGCTGGGACAGTGCATGGGGCCTGGGGTCCAGGGCTGTGGTGGGAATGTGTGGCCACAGGGCCCAGCCAGGGACCAGAAGGGAGTCATAGGTGGCTCATCCAGGGGGTGGCAGGGGCTAGCTCCCTTCCACTGAGAGCACTCCTGGAGGAGGGTTGGGGGGGTATATGCCCCCCCCCCCAATTTGTGCACAGGGCGGGGGTGGATGCAGGCTCTCTGCTGCGGGTTCGAGGGTCCCTGCCCTGGAGGACCTCCATGGGCCAGCAGGACAAGGTAAAGTGGGGTAGGGAGGCTCAGTGCCACAGCAGAAGGCACAACTCCACACCGCCACTCCCACTGCTGCTGGGCAGGTAGGGGCGCCTCGCTATGGCATTGCAGCCAGCGTGGGGCTCCCAACAGTGGCACCGAGCCTGTCCACTCCATTTTGCCCTGATGCGCCGGATCTGGCCCACTGAGCTGCAAAGGCCCTGGGGAGACAGCAGCGGGGCAGGGAGCCCTGAGCCTGCAGTGGGAAGCCTGCATCTGCCCTCCTCCTCCTCCCCCTCCCCCACATCATGGGCTCCACTACAGCTGTGCCACCCACAAGGGACAGGGAGCCAGGCTCCATGCTCTGCGTGGGCCGCAGCAGCCAGAGCTCAGGTGCTGCAGGCCCTGGTCCTATAGCCCTGGCAGCTGGTGACCCCATCCAGCAGGGCTGTGGGTTGGGGAGTGAAGTGCATCAGTAGGGCTGAGGGCTGTGAATAAGGAGCACCAGGAGGGCCAGAGGTGGAAAAAAGGAGTAACTGCAGCTAGACCCACATCCTGGTAAATGAAGGTTGTGGGGCGAGCTCTGATTTTCTATCATAAAAAACCAAAGTCAAATGCCAAAATATATAGGTATTTAGAATTCATTTTATTATAGTGATTGAGTCACTGGTAGGCTTCCAAATTGCTTTAATATTGTAAATATATCAATTACACATTGTGATCAGCTGATACCTATATATAAACACACACACCTCTATATATAATAGTGGCATTTCACTTTAAATTGTGGAAAAACATGGATTTGAGTTTTTTAAATCAGAGAAAACCAGGATCCCTGCTCACAATATATGGGTGGAAAGGCACTGCAGGTTCACTGCCTGTGGCCAACCTTTCTGTTAGGATGAGATTCTGGCCCAACATAACTTAACTGGAGAGGAGGACAAGGGAAAAGCTCCTCCTAAGTACCTTACCTGTAACTCCACCCCAAAGAAGATGGCAGACAGAGGGGACCAAGTGGATTGATCAATCTTTCCAATGTAGCGGATGATGCCAGGGAACTGCTGGTCAAGATTCACCACCACTTGTTGGCCCAGCTTAGCCTTCATAGCTGCTTCGAGGCCCTGCCTCTCCAGGAAACAGTTCAAGCGTTCGCTTTGGTTGCCAATGGCCAGGAGGAAGCCAGGTTCTTGGTCCTTGAGGGGCTGAAGAACTTCTACACTGACAGTGACTGTGGAATTGTCCTGCAGCATGGTCACCCTCAGGTGACTCTTGGTAGTACTCTCAATGGAGATAAAGTGCATGTAACTTCTCTCGCTGATGAAGCACATGTGTCCGGCTTGAAAGAGCTTGCTGCCATAGGGGAACTCCTCCATCAGGAGGAAATAAAAGTTTCCATCCCCTTGTGCAGGTGGGGGGCTGGTTGCTATGACAGCTGTTGTCATAGCTTCTGCTTGGTCCTGAGAAGTGGCAAAGACATATAAGGGCAAGGCAGGTTATGGAGAATCATGTTTCTGTGGTAGCACCCAAGTGACTAGACACTCAAGATCCTTGCACCCAGGCTATGTAAACTCACAAACTCTTTCTGCATCAGATCTGAAAGAAACAGCCCTTCCTTCCACCCAAACCTGGCTGGAACTCAAGGCTCTTGTCACTGCACACAGAGTTGTAGAAAATGAGGGTTGGAAAGGACCCGAGGAGTTCATCTCGTCCAACCCCCTTCTCAAAGCAAGGCCAACCACAACTAGATCATCTGCATGTCCTAATGTTTTCTGTTCTGGCTCCATCTTGTCTGTGTAAGTATAAGCCACTAGTCTCCACATTCGAGGGCCTTCATAACCTATCACCTCTAATTCACTCCTCAGGCCTTTGTTCTAGCCTCCAATTAGCCTATGATTCTCATCTCTCTCATCAGACTTGCAAAAGAGCCTGGCCTGCTTCCTCTTATATTGTTGCCCTTGTGCTTGGCAGGTGCAGCAGGTGAAGACCTGCAAAGCTACACTGCTACCTGTCAAACCCATCCTCAGAGCTCTCCTTTGCTCCGATGCCCACTTCACTGCATCAGGCAATGTCATTACACTGCACTGACTGGTATAGTCATACTGTCCTCAAAATCCCTACTGATCTCCATCCGCCACCTCTCACATTAACTGTGAGCGATTTGGGGCAGGGGCTGCTTTGATCTGGGCCTGTACCGTGTCTAGAAGAGTTGGGCTCTGGTCTAAGACTACTGCATAATAAAGAGTCTGCACCTAGCCTTGAGATCACATATTTGAGATGGGCAAAAAGACACATCCAGCAAGGGAAGCAGTTAAGGAGATTGTCAGTACAGCAAGGATGGCTGTTACCAATGTGAGGGACATAGGGTGGATGCGGTCATGGAGATGGGAGCCGTGGAGTCGAGTCCTGGAAAGTGGGAACACACTAAGGACTTTTGAGGAAGAAGGCATGAAGACGACTGTTTGCAAGGTGGAAGGGGAAGCTATGCAGAGGTCAATAATGAGGAAAGGAGAGTTTTTCAGACTCAAAGAGATGACTGGACATTTGCAGAGTGGGGTGGTAGTATTTTTGAAAGGGCTAATCAGTGTTATTTGTATGGAAGACATGGAGCCCCCTGGTTGATGCTGTCCTGACCACAGCCCCTTAGTGGCAGAGGTAGTGAGGGAGGAAGGACTCAAAGCCAAGTTTTTTGTACACCACCACCCAGGACAGCCAGGATCCCAGAGGCACCTCACGGTTTCTCCTCTGTACAGCAGGGCAGTGGTCAATACATCACCTGCCCATCTAAAACTCCCACATCCCTCAGGTCAGGCTGCAATGAGGAACGCCAGATTTGCCACAAAGCCAGTGAATTGTCTAGTATGAAACCAGGCCACCAATCCACCTACTCCTGTACCTTCTCCCTCCCAACAAGACCCCTGGAACATCTCCCACAACAGGGGATAACACTTAGGCCACCAGATCCACCCATGCTACCTTGGCACATCGAAGCACTCAGTTATTTGGCTTGGTAGATTAGTTTCCTAGGTACTGGCCAGTGCTGTACACAACACAGCCTCAGGAAGTCAGGGTTGGAAGGGACCTCAGGAGGGCATCTGCCCTGGCACCAGGCACTGTCTGTAGAATGAAGCAGCTGAGGCTGCTTCTACATTAGGATGTAGGAGGCAAAACCAGCCAAGGACATTTCTCCTACATCGAGCTCTAGGTTAGCTGTTATGACACAGGAAAGAGACCCGAGTCATGGGACAGGTTGCTAAAACATCATCTCAGTGCTTAGCACTGGTGTTTGTCAAAAAAAGCAAACAGCAGGTTAGGGATGATGATTAAGGGAGCTGTATACAAAGCGGAAATTATCACGATGCCCCTTTATAAATGCATGGTGCATCCACACCTTGAATACAGTGCCCAGCTCTGGTCCCTGCACTTCCAAAAGGATCTAGGTGAACTAGAGAAGGTCCAGAGACAGGCAACAAGGACAACAAGTGGCATGGAGGAACTTTCCTACGAGGAGAGAGTAATGGGGCAAGGGCTGCTCCGTTTAGAAGAGACACACTTGGAGGGGATGACATGAAAACGGTTTACAAATTGCTAAATGGTGAAAAGAAAGTCAGAGAGGATTCATTATCAACCGTCCATCACAACACAAAAACAAGCAGTCACAACATGAAACTACTAAGTAGGAAAGTTCAAGCTAACACCATGAAGTTTTTTTCTCCCATTAAAGTGGGGGGACGACTCCTGGCCACCAGCTGCGGCAGAAGCGGAGCATATAGACAGATGCACAAGGGATTGGACACATGCTAGGAGGGAAGGGGCACAGAGTCATAGACAATGAGGGTTGAAGAAGGGACCTCAGGGGGTCATGTCTAGTCTAGTCCCCTGGATGAGTTGCATCCGAGGGTACCGAAGGAATTGGCTGGTGTCATAGCAGAACCACTGGCATGGCTGTTTGAGTGCTCGTGGCACTTGGGTCAGGTCCCAATGAACTGGAAAAGGGCCAATGCGGTCCCTATTTTCAAGAAGAGGAGGAAGGAGGATCTGAGTAATTATAGGCCAGTCAGTCCCACCTCCATCCTTGGAAAGGTCTTTGAAAAGATTATGAAGGATCATATCTGTGGGAGTCCAGCGGGAAAAAATAACGCAGCAGGGAAACAAGCTTGGATTCGTAGCAGGCAGATCATGCCTGACCAACCTGGGTCACAAAATGCTGAGACGCAGGAGTAGAGGTGGATGTCATTTTCTTGGACTTTAGCAAGCCCTCGATATGATTTCTCATCCCATTCTCACCCATAAATTAAGAGGCTGTGACACAGATGTGGGTGGCAAACTGGCTTGGGGGTTGCACCCAGAGTGGCAGTAGACAGGTCGGTATCGACCTGGACGGATGTGGGTAGCGGGGTCCTGCAGGGCTCGGTCCTTGGCCTGGTACTCTTCAATTACTTCATCAGTGACTTGGATGTGGGTGCGAAGTGTACTCTGTCCAAGTCTGCAGATGATACTAAATTGTGGGGTGAAGTGCACACTCTGGAGGGTAGGAAACAAATGCAGGCAGACCTGGACAGTTTGGATAAGCAAACAGTACACAACAGGATGCAGTACAAGGAGGACACATGCAGTGCTGCACCTATGGTGCAAAAATATCCAGCATATCTACTGGGTGGAAAGTGGCCCTCTCAGCAGCACAGAAGCGGAAAGGATCTTGGAGTCACAGTGGACTCCAAGATGAATATGAGTTGTCAGCGTGACGAAATCATCAGCAAAGCTAACTGCGCGTTAGCATGCACCAGCAGATGCATGGCAAATAGATTCACAGAGATGATACTTCCCCTCGGTGCGGCACTGCTCAGACCGCAGTTGGAGTACGCGTCCAGTTTTAGGCACCACGCTTCAAGAAGGATGTGGATAGACTCAAGAGGGTCCAGAGGAGGCCACTTGTATGGTCAGGGGCTTACAGGACAAGCCCAACGAGGAGAGACTAAGGGACCTGGACCTCTTCAGCCTCAGCAAGAGAAGGGTGAGAGGGGATCTTGTGGCTGCCTACAAATTCATGAGGGGGACGCAGCCAGGGATCGGAGATGCTCTGTTCACCAGGGCTCCTCTTACGGTAACAAGGAGCAATGGTCACAAACTGACAGAGAGCAGATTTAGGTTGGACATCAGGAAGAATGTCTTCATGGTAAGGGCGGCCAAAACTGGAATGGGCTCCAAGGGAGGTGGTGCTCTCCCCTCCTTGGGGGGTCTTTAAAAGAAGGCTGGATAGGCATCTGGCTGGAATCGTCTGACCCAGCGCTCTTTCCTGCCCAGGCAGGGGGTCGGACTCGATGGGGAAAGGGATGTAATGGTGGGGGTCTACTACAGACCACCCGACCAAGGGGAAGAGCTTAAGTCAGCTCATGGAGGTAGTGAGGCCAAAGGACGTGGTCATCATGGGTGACCTGAACTTTCCAGACATCTGCTGGGAAGAGCAGTCAGCAAGGTCTGACGGCTCACGTACGTTCCCAGCCAAAATGCAAGACCTCCATCGAACCCAGGAGGTGCACAGCCCCACCAGGGGAGATGCCCTGTTGGACCTGGTGCTGGCCATGGGCAACAACCTGGTGAGGGGGCTGCGGGTGCTTGACCACCTGGGCAACAGGGATCATTGCCCACTGGGATTCACCGTCCAGCGCAAGGTGGCTAAGGCCTGCAGCAAGGCAGCAGCCCTGGACTTCAGGAGGGTGGACTTCAATGAGCTAAGGAGGATAGTCGGGGAGGCACTGAGGTCCCAGAGGGGAGGGGAGCCAGGTGTCCAAAGAGAGTGGTCGCTCCTTCAGGAAATGATCCTCCAAGCCCAAAGGGAGGTAATTCTGACATGGATCAAAGGGGGCAGGAGGGCACACAAGCCCCCACGGCTCACCAAAAGCATCCGGGAACGTCTCCTAGCTAAAAGGGAGGCGCACACCTGATAGCAGGGAGAGGCCATCACCAAGTAGAACTACACTGCGGTTGCTCGGGGATGTAGGGGGGTGGCCAGGAAGGCCAAGGCAGAGATGGGACTGGGACTAGCTTCCCGGATCAAGGACCACAAGAAGTCCTTTTTTAAATACATAGGGGCAACAAGAAAACACTGGGTAACGTGAGGCCTCTGCAAGACACGCTAGGAAATCTGGCTGTCACACCAGACGACAAATCTAACCTATTTAATGATTTCTTTGCCTCCATTTTCCTGAGCAGGGACCGGATCAGCCCCCCACCGGGTCCCCCTCAGGCCCTAGGGGAGGTGCACCCAGGCCCAGGGTCAGGGAAGATCTAGTCAGGGAACGCCTGGAGGGACAGGATGCATTTAAATCAGCTGGTCCGGACGATCTCCACCACCGAGTGCTGAGGGAATTGGCTGCAGTCATTGCTGGGCCCCTGGCACTCGTGGTGCTCTGGGGACTGGAAGAGGGCCAATATGGTTCCCAACTTCAGAAAGGGGAGAAAGGAGGACCCAGGAAACTATAGGCCAGTTAGTCTTACCTTGATCCTGGCTAAGCTTTTTGAGAGAATTATCCTGGCACATATCCCTGAGGGGCCAGGGGGGAGATTATGCTTAGGGGCAACCAACACGGGTTCATTAGCGGCAGGTCCTGTCAGACCAACCTGGTGGCCTTCTACGACCAGGTCACCAAATCCTTAG
>NW_017728886.1:270055464-270095836 GCF_001723895.1 Crocodylus porosus | reverse complement strand
CGGCGGTTGGGGGTGGGGGGGATCACGAGTGGACGCGCCCAGCCCAGCCCAGCCCTGCCCCCCCGGGATGGACGCCCTCACCTCCGAGCCGCCGCACTTCCGCCTTCTGCCACCATAGAGTCCAGGAGGAGCGAGCCCACGCGGCGCCTCCGCGGACGGGCAGCTCTAACAGCCAATCCGGTTTGCCGGGATGTCCAAGCGTCCAATTAGCGCTCGGGTGCGGCGTTGGGGCAGCGCCGGCCGCGCTCGGCCGCCCCCTCGTGGCGGGAGGCGGCAGCGCAGGCCTGCCTGGGGCGGTTGGGCCCCCGCCCCGTCGAGGCCTCCAGAGTTTGCAAAAACTTTTTGCGGGGCTGGCGCTCGTGCGGGGAGCGGCGCTGCTTGCAGCGTGACGCCCGACTCCCCCCAGAGAACATGAGAAAGGGCCACGATACAGCTGTGGGGCTTAATATTTCCCCGGGTACCGCTACGGGCCCTAATGACTCCCTTGCGCGGGCCAGCAGCCCCGAGCAGCTGCCCAAATAACGTGGAAGGGAGAAGCGAGCAGCGTGGCTCGTGAAACCCGTGGGGCAGCGAGTCTGGCCTCGTGTCCAGCCACCTTTGACTCTCCGTCCCGAGTGACCGGCTGCCCGCTCGCAGCTGCCTGGCTGGAGACAGCTGTTGGGAAACATCTGGAGCAAGCTGCCATGAGGCCCCCTTCACTGCCTTCCCCGCCCCAGAGGGGGACGGGACAATAGATAACCTGGCAGAAATGAAGCCTGTGAAGCCGGTGTGTATAAATACTGGCTAAATAGATTTATTTTCATACAAAGAATACACGGATCCCCCGGCAGGACGCCCGATCCCCGGCCAGACGCCCCGTGCCCCTGCGTGGCCCTGACAGCCGGAGGCCTGAGCTGGGCTGCTGGCTCCCTTGTGCTTCATTGATATTGCTGCCCGTGCCCCCTTCCCTGATCAGCTCCAAGCCCCCCAGGCTGGCTGACTCCCTGGGGGTGCCGGCTCCCTGCCCCAGGGCAGCCCCTTGCCTCTAACCTCTGCGCTTCCCCCTGCGTGGGCCGGACAGAGGTTGGGTGGGGCTGACAGCCTGGGCGTAACGGGGCACAAGAGCAGCAGCTCCAGGCTGGAGTTGGTCCTGAGACACCTCCACCGTTTCCCGTTTAAATGGGCTGCCACGGACCACTGGGGGAGCTCAGGATACCGGGGGGGGAGGGGGCTTTCTGGCTCTGCCACTGACTTGCTGAGTGCCCCTGGGCATGTCCCTTCCCCTCCGTGCCTCTCTCTCCCCTGTCCCTGTGTGGTCCTAGGAGAGGGAGAGTCTGTCACCACTTGCTTGTGCAGCGGAGCCCTGATCCCCGCTGCTGTCATGCCAGGGCTCTCCCTGAGATGCAGCCAGCTCTGGGGTGGTAGGTGGCAGCTATTCCCTAGCAGCTCCATGCAGAGGATGAACTTGCCTGCCGTACCTCCCCAGAGCATGCTGGCTTGGCTGAACATAGCTGCTTGTGCTGGGACTCGGGGATCATCGCTGAACTGATCCCTTTATTGGCCGGACCCCCCTCCTGTTCCTTCTCCCACCCAGTGCCCAGTGCCAGGGGAACCTCCCTGCTGCCGCACACCAAGCCCCCCTTCCTGACCTCCTCCCAGCCCCTGTCCTGACCTCATGCAGGATGTTTGTCCTGCTCATGGCCTATGTCTGGCTGGGACGCGTAGCCCTCTGCCTTATATGCATGTGGCAGAAAGGGAGCCCAGCTATTTCCAGGGGAGCTCCAGGGACAAATCTTCCCGCTCTGCCGCATCCCTGAAGAGCTCCGTCCGTGGTCCCCGCTTCTGCCTTTGCTGCCCCCAGCCCACGGAGCAGACAGCTCGAGGCACAGTGTGCAGCCCCCCCACCTCGAGGGCAGCTTGTGTCCCTGCCCCAGGCAAGGCAGGAGCCAGCAGGGCCCCTGGTCCCTGCCTGCCCAGCATCACGGTGCTGTCCTGGGCCTGGTCCATGTGTGCACAATAAGCCATGTTAAGCCTGCTGGGCTCCTGCTCCTGTCGCCGCTCCTTCACTGTTGGATCCCAGCATTGCTCTGTGCCATGTGCGGGGCTCACGGTACTGATTTCCCCAGCTTCCCCATCCCCAAGGCATGGGAAGCACGTGGGAGAGGGATGGCACCAGCTAGGAGCAGCGCCCGGCTGGGATTCCCACGGATATCACAAGGCAGGGAGGGGGCCTGCCTTGCTCCTGCGGGGTCTGAAAAGCCGCCCTCCCCAGCCCTGGAGGCTCCTGCTCTCCGCCACTCAGGCACAGGCTGGCAGGGATGGGGCACGGTCCCTGCCCCACAGCACGTGCCTGTCACCGCAGCCTGGGGCAGCTCTGCAGGCCCCATCTGAGCAGAGGCAGGGGGTCACAGCTGTCCTAGGGCCCCGGAAGATGCAGAAGGGGCCGCAGCACCTGACGCTCAGCGCCAAACGCCAGGCTTGGAGCAAGCACCGGGCACCCGGGGAGCTCACGGAAGCGAGGGGGGACTCGAGTGGGCCAGAGCTGACCGTTGCTCTTTCAACCTGGCCTTGCTGGACCCCCAGGGTCCAGGCAGCTCTGCAAGGCTGAGACCGCAGAGCTGCAGCCGTTGCTTGACCCACAGGCAATGAGAGCTTTGGACCTCCTGAGACATCCCTGCCTGCCATGCTCCTATCACCCTGGTGCTCCAGCAATGATGGAAGCCTTTAAAACTGATGGTGTGGGAGTAGATCCAGACTGCACAGCGGCTCAGACCCCAGGGCTGCTGCTCCCGGCATCCTCAGTGTCTGCCAGAGCCCCTCGAGACACCCGGGTGTTACATCAGGGGAGGTGCTGGCGGCTCCCGAGCTCCCAAACCAAGCCCAGGTCGCTCCGGGTCCTGTGCTCCCTGCAGCCGAGGTCTCGTCCCCCCGAATGAGGCAGGGCGACGGGCAGCGAGCCAGATGGAAGAGGGGACTGTCCGGGGATGGCTGGGATCGAGGGCTGGATCTCCTGTGGGTGGGAATCCCCGGGCTCCCCCCCAGCGCAGAGCCCCCCGGCTGGCTCAGTTGCGCCTGTTGGCCATCTGCCGATCCCGCTTCTTCTTCTCCATGAGCCTGCAGCGGGGAGAGGCAGGGAGCAGGGCCTTAGCAACAGAGACCCAAGGGCAGCGACTCTCAAGTGGGGGTCGCCGCGGGATCCTTTCACGGGTGTCGTGTTGGCGCCACGCCGTGATAGCAGCGCCACGTGCAAATGGGATTCCCGAGATCAACCCAAACAGGAACTTTGCCGTGGGCTTTCTGAGCTCTTTGCAACTGAAAAGTTGCTCTTAGTATGGGTGGGTTTGGACAGGGCCGATCCTGCCTCAGGCAGGGGGTGGGCTAGATGTGATCTTCCAGCCCCGCTGCTCTGTGAATCTGTGCGTGTCGCTGCAGAAAGAGGACACTTGTGGGATTAGGCTGCCTGCAGCATCTGGTCTGAGGAATGGATAAAAGCCCCACTACTGGCACCACAGGGGGGTTGGTTAAGACATGCAGGGCCGCGGGGAAGGGGCCGGGTTCGAGGCCCTACTTGCCCCAGCCCAGTGGGTGGGAGTCCCCTGGAGACCCCACGGGACTCACTTCCGGTTGCGCACTTCGGTCAGCTCCATGAGCCGCTCCTGGGCCGCCCGCAGCTCGTCCAGTCGCTGCTGGTAGCGGGAGTCGCAGTTGTTGCTGCGCTCGAAGCTGGACACCTGGTTGGAGAGCTCGTTGGCGCGGTCGCGCAGCTGCTGGATGGAGGAGTACAGGTTCTCGTCGTCTTCCTCCTGCCACGCGGAGAAACAGAGATGGGTACAGCAGGAGCTGGTGCAGATCCGGCCTGCCCTCACCTCCTACCCCGGGCAAGAGACCTGAGCAGGGCACAGAGCTGGGGCCCTGGTGCCCCTTCCTCCAGCCCCAGAGACCTTCTTTCAGCATCACGTTAGCTGCAGAGTGACAGGAGTTTGCCCGCTGCAGTGCAGCCTCCAAGATGGGGACCGGTGTCCTGGTCCCAAGTGACCCCTCCAGCTAATGGGCTTTTCCTGCCAGTGTGCTTGAATCAACCCTTGTGCCCCACCCTGTGAGCCTGGTTAACAATTCAGCCATTATGCCCATTTTAGAGACATGGAAACTGAGGCACAGTGAAGGAAAGGCCTTGGGCAAGGACACAGTGGGTCTAGGGTGGGCTGTTTTGGATGCCAGGCACTCTGCCTGATAGAGGGCAGTTTCCAGTGTTTTTCAGAGCAGGGTGGACAAGCAGACAGGGAGGATCCTGCTTCCTGAAGGGGCCTGGACAAGCTGTGACCTCCTAAGAGCCCTCCCAGCCTGGCTGTCCTGCGATTCCAGTCTGGCTAAAGGACATCGGAGATGGGCCACGGGGGCCCAGCAGGTGCGCGTGCCGCGTCCGGGGGCACTCACCTTGGCATTGACGATCTCCATGTGGACGAGCAGGGAGGAGAGCTCCAGGTCCTCGGTGTAGCTGTTCTTCAGGGGCACCGACCTGTAGCCTGCAAGCAGCACTGGTGCGGTAGGAGCTTGGCCAACCCGGTGCAGCCCCTGCATCTCTGCTCCTGCCCCCACTGCACGTGTGTGTCACGCACGGCCTCATGCTAGTGCAAGCTCTCACATGCATGCATGCTTGCCCATATTGTGCAGGCTTTTGGCAACCCCAGGTGCTCACACCTCACATTTGCGCACGTGCGTGCCCCAGTCACAGGCATGGGGCAGGCCAGGGTGCCTGGGATGGCAGCGGGGCGGGGGCAGGTCTAGGGGCAAGGGCTTTGGGATGAACAAGGAGGTCCCGCAGGGAGGGGAAGCTCATGCAGAGCTGACTGGCGTTGGCAGGCTCCTGGGGGGACATGGGGGTGCTGGGGGGGGGGCGCCTCTACCTGTTTTGAGGCCCTTGACGGGGAAGGTGGCCTGCGCCAGGAAGTTGGGATCGCTGAACATGTCCTCCTCATACACCACGAAGCGCAGGAAGGCAAACTCGGGATTGTTGATGTCAAAGACGAACTGCTTGAAGAGCCACACGGGGTTGAGCCCATTATCCGCTGGGGGCAAGAGGGGAAGGGAGAGGGGCCGGAGAGCGAGAGAGACAAACAAATTAACCCCTGTACCCCACCCTGGGAGCCTGGTCAGCCATGGAGCCATTATCCCCATTTCAGAGATGTGGAAACTGAGGCACGGCAGGGGCCAGACAGTTGGATGTACCACCGAGGACCAGGGGGTGCGCACACCCTCTGGTAGACCTTCCCATCCCTGGGAGCTCCTGGACAGGAGCCCCACTCTCTGCAGTGCTGAGGGGGACAAGCTGAGGGGTGCAAAGGGGAGGTGGGGGGCCACGGGCAGTTTGTGGCAGGGGGAAGCCCCAGAGCGAGTCCAGTTGTCTGGGCGAGTCTCTGGCCCTTACACTACAGCTAGCTCAGCCCCAGCCCTGCAGGGCCCCGCTGAGCTCCTGCCTGTCCCGGGGGGCACAGGGGGTCCCAGCACTGCCCCTTGCAAAGCCCACGGGGACCCCCCTGCCGCTCACCGACGACGTCCGTCTTGTTCTTGCTGTTGTCGTACTCGGAGCCACAGACCTCCACCTCCACGAAGGGGCACACGATGCTCCGGCCGTTCTTGGGGAGGTGCCGGGCGCCCAGGATCTGGGGCAAAGAGGAAGAGGGAGGTCAGGGCAGGTGAGGGGGGTCCCCCGGGAACCCAGGACCAGCTCTGCTTCTCCTCGCCAAGGACCTCCTGTTCCACCAGCCCCCCAGGTGAGGCACGTGTGGCCAAGACACCGCGGGCTTTGGCTGGGACAGGGACAGCAGAGGCTGGGCAGTGCCCGCCTGGGGAAGGGGAGTGGGGCAACCCCCACGGGTCTCCAGGCCAGGATCCAGTGCCCGGGGCCCCTGGGGAAAAGGCTTCCCATCATTTTGGGACATGGAGGGAGCCTTTTCTGCAGTGGCGCCAGGCACGGGATGCATCCCCTGCCCCCAGCTCCAGCCCCCACCTCATTGCACATCTCTTCTCATTATTTTGGGGAGCAGAAACTCTTTGGCACGGAGCTGAGGCCCCTGGAAGGCTCCTACCTCCCAGCTGTGGAGGTCACGGTCTTGGTCTGGGTCACTATAATATAGGACTCTCCTTCCGCAGGCAGGTGAGCAGGGGACGTGCACGTGATGGTGGAAAGGCAGTGGGGGGGTGTGCACGCACGTGTGCATCCATGGGACACAGTCAGAGCAGCTCAGCCGTGTGGCAGAGACCCTATGCCGCTAATAACGAGCAGGGATTCCCTCTGCCATGGTGCTGCGGCCTGTCCTGGAGGAGTGGCCGCCGCACGGAAGGATGCACCTGTACCCAGGTCCCATTTGCTGGCTCTGCCCTCCCTCACCCCCCAAGCCCGCTGACCGCAGGGCTGTGCGGCTGTATCAGAGAGGTGGGCTGGGCCATGCAAATAGGAGATGGGCTCTCATGGCTCACGCCCCCGCAGGACTCCTTGCCCCCCATAAACCAGTGTCTGCCTTGCCTGGAGCTGCACGGTGATGGGCTCCACGATCTTCAGGCTGTTCTTGTCAAAGGGGTCGAACATCTCATCCCGCATGATGTCTGGCTGCAGGACGTAGCCGCTGCGGCCCCCCAGCATGAACAAGGCCTGGTTCAGCTGCATCGGCTTGTCTGCAAGGAACATAAGAGCCACCACGGACTGGGTCACGCCCTAGATCTGTCTTGTCCGGTCTCCTGGGTCACACGGGGGCATACAGCAGAGGCTGCAGGGACAGTGACTGGATCTAACTGGGGTTTTTCCCCCATTCCTGTCTCCTTTGCGGCCTCCAGCATTGATCAGCAGGTCTGATGCAGAGGCCGTGCCCCCCACTCCCATGCTCCATAGCTCCTGATGCCCTTTCCCTCCAAGCACGGGTCCAATTCCTTTGCAAACCTGACCAAACTCTCAGCTTCCACCACCTCCGGTGGCCACGAGTCCCAGCCTCGAATGCTGCGCTGCTGGTGTCAGTTTTAAACTTACGACTTACTTGTCCCATGCTGTGACCCCTCGTCCTTGTCTGGTGAGAGACAGGGAGTAATACATCCCTACTGCTTTCTCGTCACCATTTAGTATGTTGGAAACCTTTCTCATGTCCCCCCTCAAGCACCTCTTTTCAAAATGGAGCAGACCTGGCCTCATTACTCTCCCTTCCTTGGCAAGCCCCTCCATGGCACTCATCATCCTTGCTGCCCTTCTCTAGTTCTTCTATCTCCTTTTGGAGGTGCAGGGACCTGGGCTGGGCACAGTATCCAAGGTGTGGATGCACCATGGGTTTACAAAGGGGCTTGAGGATACTTGCCATTTGGTTCACTCTTCCCTTTTTAATCCCTAACATGGTGTTTGCCCCTTTTTGACAGGTGCTGAGCACTGAGCTGATGCTTTCAGCAAACTGTCTGCAATGACTCCCAGATCTTTCCTGTGGGATAGCAGCTAGGAGATGCAGTGCAGGAGCACTCGGTGCCGGGAAGGTCTTCACCCTGCAGAGGAAGGGGCTCCGCATGGGAGAGCTCGTCAGCTGCGGGATCGCCTCCCTGGGAAGGGACGGGTCTCCCATTGCCCGGGACGGCTGGGACACGGCTTGGGGACCCCCCACCCTAGCAATGGTGGTGGGATTACCAGGGGTCTGGAAGTTGAGGGCCACAAGCTGGCTGCCGCAGATCCACATGGGCAGCGGGTCGTAGTTGGAGGAGTCCAGGCGCTGCCCCTTGGGGTAGATGCGGCTGAGCTGGCGCCGGTTGTACTGCAGGAACTTCTTGCCCTTGCTGCGGTTGGCGTACTTCTCCGCCTTGGTCTCGGGGAAGGAGGACATGTCCCGGTAGCAGGCCTTGTCCGTGCCGATCTCTGCAAGGACAGCAGAGAGGTCAGCACAGGCCGAGGGGGGACCCTAACCCCTGCAGGGAGCATCAGGGCCTGGCCTGGCTGTGGCAGGCATGTGGGGAGCGGGCTTCAGGTAGCCTCTTGCATGAGCTGCTTCTGCCTAAATTCAGCCTCACATTGGGCTCTCCTCCACCATCCTTTGCCCACCCACCTCTCGCTCAGCCCCGGAGCGGAGAGCTGCAGCTGGCTGGAGGCGGCAAGTCAATGGGGCTGGGGCTGGGAGGGCATGGGGAAGGGTCTTCCCAAGGCCTGTGCCCTTCCAAGCAGACTCAGCACCCCTGGAGAGTTTGGGTAGGGACACGGCTGCTGCTAGGACCTTACTCTCTTCATCAAAGGGCACCGGGCGGCAATAGACGACCAGCTCGGAGAGCTCCAGCGCGATCTTCTTTCTCCTCTCCATGATCTTCCCCTCTTGCATCTGCGCGAGGGAAGACAGGAGCTCAGGTCACTGCTTGGACCTTGCAGTGGCCACAGTGACACTCCCGGGCCATGCTGGAAGGCACTGCTGGCATCACATGGCAGCCCCCTTCCGCCACCTGCTCCCCCCGGGATAGTTTGCTGGGAGGATGGGGTCCTGTGACGCACAGGCTGCACAAGACACTTAGCACATGTTAAATGCACTCAAAACTGGAGCATCGGCATGTTCAAGCAAGGTAGCAGCTGCTGACTGAACTCTTATAGTGTTGTAGCAAAGCGAGGAGGAGCTCCAGACTCCTGGAATCGCAGAATCACAGACAACGAGGGTGGAAGGGAGCCCAGGGGGTCACATCTAGCGCAGCCCCCTGCTCCAAACAGGGCCAGCCCCGACTACATCATCCCAGACAAGGCTTGGTCTACCTGCATCTTAAACAGCTCCAAGGAGAGAGATGCCACCACCGCTCTGGGTAGCCCGTTCCAGTGCCTCACCACCCTCCTCATGAGAGAGTTTTTCCTAATACTTAACCTCAGCTTCCCTTGCTGCAACTTGAGCCCATTGCTCCTTGTCCTGCCAAGACCTGGCTTGGGAGGTGGTAGCAGTCCTTGCTGCGAGACTGCCCGGAGCATATTCTCACTTCGGGGCATGCTCACTGCGGTCTCAGTGAAACACATGCATGCCCCGCGCGGACAGGCCCTCTCCCTTCCAGGCAGAGGCACATCTCTCCACGACTACAAGCACCCCGAGCGGGCCAGTGGGCTGCTCAGGTGGAGCCCTGCACGCTGGAAACTTCAGTTTTCATGGGTCGTGCTCCAGAGTAGGGGTGAAAGGGGTTGCAATTGGCTTTACAGGGTGAGTGCAAGGACCATGCCCCTCAAATGCTGGGTACGTCATAGCATCCTAGAGCAGAGGGGCTGGAAGGGACCTGCACAGGTTATGTCCAGTCCAGCCCCTGCCTGAGGCAGGATGAGCCCTGCCCAAACCACGCCAGACAAACCATCATCTAAACGTATAGCAACACGGCACAGTCACCCCGACACAGCACCAGACATCACACCTGATCCTGCTATAAGTAAAGCAGGGGAATTGCAGCCGCTAATGTCCTGAGGCTGCAAGGGCTGTTAATGGGGACTCGTGGCTGAGGTGATACCTTTTATTAGGTCACCTAGATTTTTGCAGATAATTTGGGCACAGTCCCCCTTCATCACTGTGAAAGTAATATATACTCAAGAGATCCTAGGCAGAGTCTGCATCCCGCTGCGACAGAGGAAGGCAACCCCCCCCAGTCCATACCAGTCTGACCAGGAGGGTAAATTTCTTTCTGACCCCAAATTGGGTGATTGGCTACCCCTCGGCTCCCTGTGTCTTGGCCCCGTGCTTCAAGGTAGGCTGGAGCATGAGAGCGGGGCTCCACCTCGCCCGGACCCCGAGGGGTAATGCTCTGCCTCTGTGGGTCTCAGGCATCAAGGCACCTCCAAAGCGGGGCCCAGAGACCTCGGTCTTTCCTCTCCCAAGGGCCCCTCTCCCAGTGCCGGCAAAGAGCCCTGGGGTGCCAGGCGCGCGGCTCCCTCCGCTCACCCTGGCATCTGCGTTTTGCGTGGCCTCCCGGATCTTGGCCACCCAGTCGTTGAGTTCCTCCTGCGTGTCGGCGGCCACGTCCAGCGACTGGGACGGGTGGGACATCTGCTGGGAATGGATGGTGAAGACAAATGGTTTGGAGCTCCTCCCGTCTTTGGAGATAACTATAAGGACATCAGAGGGGGCTTTACTTGAAGAGATTCCCAACGGATGGCTCTGTGGAGCAGAGGAGACCTCAACGAGCCTGCTCTCCGACCTGCTAGGGGCAGGGGCGTGGTGGGGGTGGCTGCTCTCCCTGGGGCTTCACCTACAGCCGGGGGCTGGACTGGCCTGGGCATGGCTGGAGCAAGCAAGCACCTTCTAAGAGCGGTCGCTTGCAAACAGGGAGCGGAGAGCCTGAGCCTCATCACCCGGTCTTCCTGCGGCTCAGCTAAGCCGGAAGGGACGCGGCTTTCCAACCCGCCTCTCGTGGGGTCTTGAGCTCCCTTACTGCCCTCTGCCTTCTGCGGGGCCGAGAGCTCGCGATGCTTCATGACCGGCTCTGGGCCCCAGCACGGGGCAGCCGCTCATCTTCCTCCCTGCACTCGCACGGGGGTCAGCGCCGCACCCCTGGACTGCCAGGCGGGTGCCCTGGGGTTTCAGCACCTCCTGCTGCAAGGCCAAAGCACAGGCCACTCCGAAAAGCCAGGCCTGGCGCGGATCTCAACCCCCAGCCCCACCCTGCTGCATTTCACGCCAAGCGGGAGCAACAAAACGGCTGCTCGTTTGCAGGCAGGCGGGTCCGTGGCTGGCTGGGCCCACACGTGCAGTGAGTTGGGAGAGCCTTACAGCGGAGTCTAGACGGGCACGGGGCAGCGAGGAGGAGCGTGATCGCAGCCAGTCTTCGCCTGGCTAGATGGGGACCTGCTCTGTTGGGAGCGACACAGGCATTTCCTACCGACCTCGCTTTAGGAGCATCCTACACCCCTGCTAACGAACCCAGCAGGACTCGCTGTGCCAGGAGGAGATGGGCTGACAACTACCAGACCTCACTGCATGAGAGCATCCCGATGCCCAGCCAGCGCCCACCGGGGAGAGGAGTTCCCCCCGCTGCCCGCCCGAGCGACTCACGGTCTCTCTTCCCAGGGCACGCGGGCGGAAGAGGCTTCTACCCCGACCCTGCCCCGTGGTTCAGTGCTTCCCCCCAAAGGTGCACGCGCAATCTACCTGCTCCTCCAGCCACGGACGCCGACACTCACCTACGTGGCAGGACGGGACGTCAATGAAGCCTTTCAGGAAATTCCCCAAGGGGCTGTTTTCTGCTGACTGGAAGAGAGGGACAGAGGAAAGGTCACGGAGAGACGGCTGCTTTCTGCCTTTGCTCTGTCTGCAGTAGCTCCGGGCGCGGGGCAGTGAGGACCGGTGGCAACAGTCTCCAGAACTGGGGCTATTCTAACCCTCCCTTCCCAATGCCCCTTTAGAAACCCTCGGTGCAGCCACACCTTGGATCCTGCACCCAACCCTGGTCCCTGCACCTCCAAAAGGAGATAGGAGAACTGGAGGAGGTGCAGAGAAGGGCAGCAAGGATGATGAGCGGCACGGAGGGTCTTCCCTAGGAGGAGAGACTAATGAGGCCAGTTTAGAAAAGAGATGCTCGAAGGGGACCATGAGCAGGGTTTCCAAAATACTAAATAGCTCAAGAGAAAGCAATAGGGATTTATTATTGCCTTCTCCCACCAGACAAGAACAAGGGGTCACAGCATGAAACCAGTAAGTAGTAGGTTTAAAACTAACACCAGGGAGGTCTTTTTCCCCCCAGCATGGCATTAAAGTGGGGCTTCATGGCCCCAGAAGGGGTGGGGTTACCTATACAGCTGGGTTATCTCCCCTCCACATAGGCACACAATTAACCCCTCGTGTTCAGGACAGCTTGAGGGGGTCTCTCCCACTGCAGCCTGGGGGCTGGGAGAGGAGCCGGCACGGGGGTTTCGCACTCACAGCCTCATCCTGCTCCGGCGCTTGCGTGTTCAGCATCTCCTCCACGTAGTTGGCTGGGAACCAGAGCTGCTTCTTGCCCCCGTAGTCTCCTCGCCACCTGCAAAGGGTCACAGGAACAAGGCAAGCAGACTGACTTGGGGGCGTTGGGGCGTTCACACTGCACGCAATGTCGAGGGAATGGTTGGAAGAGGGGGACAGAAAAGGAGCCGTTAAACCACATCTCAGCAGCACTGACAGGCCAGACAAGGACAGCAGCCACCCCCGCGCAGCTGCGGGCTGGGGCTATAGCTACAGCTACACAAGACCAGGACATGGGACCTCCTCCCCAGGGCAGGCAGACATGGGCATGGTGTCACAGAAAATGAGGGTGGGAAGGGACCTCAGGTCCAAGCAGGACCAGCCCCAACTACATCGTCCCAGCCGAGGCTTTGTCTACCTGGGTCTTAAACACCTCCAAGGATGGAGCGTCCCCCACCTCTCTGGGTAGCCTGTTCCGGTGCTTTACTACCCTTCCCGTGAGAAAAGCTTTCCTAATATCCAACCTCAGCTTTCCTTGTTGTAACTTGAGCCCATAGCCCCTTGTCCTGTCGTCTGCCCCCACTGAGACCAGCCCAGCTCCATCCTCTGTGCAGCCCCCCGGCAGGGAGGTGACGGCTGCTGTTCAATCCCCCTCGGTCTTCTCTTCTCCAGACTCAGTCAGCCCAGGTCCCTCAGCCTCCCCTCACCAGTCCTGTCCCCCAGCCCACAACCATTTCCATTGCCCTCCGCTGGACTCTCTCCAACGTGTCCACATCCTTTCTGCGTGTCCAGCGAGGTGTGCTACTGCAAGCCTTCACCTCTCCACTTGCCTCTGAGCCATCCCCTCAATCCGGCCAGGGGCTAAGACAATGCATGGCTCCCCTAGCCACCAGGATTGCAATGCTCTGACTTGCCCCGATGGGATGAGGGATGCCTCTTTCACTTGTTCCTCAGGACAGGGTCAGGCGAGGAGCCAGCCCCTGGCACTGGGCTTTCCCAGGTTACTCTAGGCCTCAGCTGAAAGCAGCCTGAGGAGCAGGCACTCACCAGCCTCCATCCTGCTTGTCCACATTGTGGATGATGGCCTGTTTGCAGAAGGAGAGCTCGTCTTCCCGCTGCGCCTTGTAGTCGTACAGGGCCTTCACCGTGCACTAGGCAAGAGCAGAGACGCAGGCTGGCATCACTAGCGCTCCTGGGGTGGGAGCTGCAAGGCGAAGCTTGCAAAGGACTGCAAGGCAGGTTCCTGTCCCGTGGTACCCAGCCCCAGGTAAACAGTGCTTGTAGAGGAGAGGGATAGACGGGATGGTCCTGGAGAGCCCTGGCCACAAGCATCTCTATACGTGCTGTAGTCAGCACTGTCACTCTAATCATTCACGCTAATCACGCTAAGCCTCATCACTTCTTTGTACCCCCACCATCAGCTGCCTTCTGTCTTACACGCAGAAGTTGGAGGCAGGGGCCAGCTCTCCGTCCTTGCTTGTACAGCCCCTAGCGCAATGTGGTCTGATTGGGGAGCTCCAAGAAACTGCTCTCTAGCCTGTGGCCGTAACAACTCACATGCCCCCCGACTGGCAGCGGGGCACTCCTTGATAGCACGGGCTATCCCGGGGGGTCCCCTCATAGTCTGGCTGGGTGACCATTTATGTGAGCAATTAAAACCCCCTTTCCCTTTCAAGGCTGCCAGTGGTCTGACACAGCGAGCTTCAGCTCGCAAAAGCTTGTGCGGTATATACATAACCCCCCCACATATATTTATCACGTACACTTTGGTTAGTTAGTCTATATGGTACAATCTGCCCTGCCTTCTTCTCAACTTCAGACAAACACGGCTAACTCCGTCTGTTAATGGTTGCCCTTACCACCCTGGAGGTATTACCTCCAAACTTCTGTAATTTCCCAGAAAAGGGCTCCCTTTGGGCCCAGCCTTCCCCTGGTTGGGCTCAGTTGAAGGGCTGGTCTGACCGAGGACAGAAGTCAGAAGTACGACAGTGTCTTGGAAAATGTTTGACAGCCTGTGCTGCGCCCCGCCTGCATCCATTTGCTCCATCCCTTTCTGAACCCACTCGTGGCCCCCGCTGTGTCCAGAGGCAAGGAGTTCCACAAGTGAATGACGTGCTGCATGAAAACGTATTTCCTCGTGCTTGCTTCACACTTGCAGCCCACTGCCCCTTTGTCTTTGTATTACCAGACTTCAGCCGGCACTCTCTTACCCTGGCCATTGGCATCTTGTTGGCCTCCACGTAGAAGTGGGGGGTCCGCACCTCATACAGGGCTCCGTAGTCCAGCTCCTGCAAGGCCGGGCAGCAGAGTTAAGCGGGCAGGCGGTCCCCCGCTTCCCCCTTTCCCTATTCTGGGGCTGGGGGAAGAGACCTGAGAGCATCTCCACTGGGGAAGAGGAGACTAGGGTGGGATGCAGGTGCCCAAATGGAGCCACGTGGCATGCAAGGCAGGGAGAGCCGTGTCCTGCCCTGGGGGAGCAGCGGCAGCTGGTCTGTATACGCCTGGCCTAGTGGTGAGGGGCTCAGCCATGTCCTTCCCCCCTCACACTGCTCCTCTATTGCAGACATCGAAGGGCATACGGCCCGAAGACCCAGGTGAAGGTGGCACGTGACAGCACGGCACACCTGCACTCTCTCCGGGTTGTGCTTGTGGGTGCATGCCCGGCGCTGCTCTGTGTCCAGGTTGGTGCACACAGCACCGTTCAGACCCACATTTGCAGCCCAGCCCCTCTTGCCCCCCGTCTGCTGCATCTCTGGGGCACGTCTCAGCAGTGGGGCTGCGCTCCAGCACAGTCTGTGGGCTAGAGGCCAGGTAGCGTCCTTCCTATCGCTCCTGTGGGGACCCACGTCCAGGGGCTGATATGGGGGAGGCGTGCTGGTGCATTCAAACCACCCTTTGATCCCTGCTCCACCCAAAATTTAAAACCCGAGCTTGGCAGCGACAGCAGCATTTCTAGTCGTGCTGAGGGAATCAACTGAATCGTGCAGCCCTAGCCCCCCGGCCTAGTAACACAGCTTCTCGTGCAGTTGTAACCGGAGAAAAGTAGGTGTTGGTTTATATATGATGCACCCCACCATGCGCACCCTGCTTTTTACAATCCTAGATCCACCCATGCCCGTAGCCACGGCAGAGCCCAGCCTTGTCCTGCCTGCAGTGCCCCTCTCATGCCCCCTGTCCCCATACTCACGGCGGTGCCCATCTTCTCCAGCGTCTCCTCGTTGATGGGGTAGCGGAGCTTCATCTTGCGGTACAGCGGGTGCTTCTCGTAGTAGCTCACCAGGTCCACCAGGCTCTCGAACTCGGCCGAGCTGCCCAGCATGAAGAGGCGGCCTTCCTGCTGGATGCGGCAGTGCTTGATCTTGCCTTCTGCCCTGTTGGCAACACAGCCCAGAGGGTTTCAGCCCGGGACGGGACGCACAGGGGGTGGGGGTGAGCTCGGCG
Organism: Crocodylus porosus; assembly: GCF_001723895.1. Lineage (NCBI taxonomy): Eukaryota > Metazoa > Chordata > Crocodylia > Crocodylidae > Crocodylus > Crocodylus porosus. The sequence continues at coordinate 270,080,510 of NW_017728886.1, read as the reverse complement.
GTGGGGTACGTCCTCCTGGGGGTCTTGCAAACTGGGAAGAGGGTCGCTCTGCTTGCTGCAGAAACGATGCACAGCAGCAGCAATGCAGAGCGCGGCAGGGTGAAGAAGTCTAGAGATGTGCCCCGGGGGGGTTACGTCGGTACCCGCCCCGTGGGAAATGCTGCCAGGATGTAGAGGGGCGAGCATCCTGGAAGGACAAGTTCCCAGCAGCCCCAGGACGCAGAAGGAAAAGCCGGGTGCTTCTCTGCTCTGTGCCCAGCAATGAGCCAGTTTGCTGGGTCTGCGGGTGCCTGGGGTCCTGGGGGGACACTCACCGGAAGGAGATGGCGTACGAGCTGGGCTCGCTGCGCTTGCGCACCAGGAAGGCTCCGTCTCGGGGCACCCGCATCAGCATGTGCTCGGCTTGCAGGCGGGTCAGGCTGGCATGGTACCACCTGGGCCAGGGAAGAGCAGAGGGCAGGACCCGTACATTAACCTCCGCACGGGCGCCAGCCACGAGTCCTGCTGGGCGCCGACAAGAGGCTGAGGCTGGGAGCGGGGCAAACCGGCTCCGATACTCCGCTTCCTAGAGACACGCTAGGTGCCCAAAGCCTTGGCTAAGGGTGCGTGTGTGTCAAAGATGTATGTGTGTGTGTGTGCGCGCGCACATGTGTGTCTATGTGCAGCACTTCCTCCTCCTCAAGGGAGTCAGGCCTGCTTTACTGCATGTGCAGGCGTGTGTGCAAGCATGTGTGAGCAGGCAGACTCTCTCCAATGCCTGAAGAAGGGTGTTTGTGCCTGACAGTTTGCAAAGAACATTTTTTCCAACTAAAAGTATATCACATTTACCCAAAGAACCTTGTCTGCAAATATGTGTGCGCATGTGTGCACGCACACGTGTGTATGTGCATACATGTGAGTGTATGTGTCTTCAGGTGCATGCAATGTGATCTGTCCCCTGTTCAATACCCACCTGGACATCCACTATTTATCGATTTACAGCTGCCAGAGGAAACACCTCCAACCATTCTCTGCAATAGCCGTTCATCGCCCAGGAAGGCACCCCGGCCCTTGTTGGCCTGGCTGTGCTAGCTGCCTCCACCACCCTCGTGGCAATGAATCTCACCAGTTAACGACACGCTGGATAAACGAGTCCTTTCTCTTGTTCGTTTTACACCTGTCGCCACCATTCGCCAGTGTTCTGGGTGTTCCCTGATCGCTCGGTCCAAACCCTTTTATAAACCCTTTTTTTATAAACCCACTTTATAAACCCATTTTATAAACCTCTATTCTATCCCCCCTCAGTCTTCATTCCTGGCCTGGCAGGTGCTCCAGGCCCCTGATCGTTTTGGTTACCCTTTTGGGGCCATTTCTAATTCCTTTAGGATAGGTCTAGAAGGAGGGAGACAAGGAGGAATGGGAGCAGCAGGGGGAAGGGGCAGGACAGGAAGATGCTGCACAAGGACCATGAGGGCCAGGGGGATGGAGACAGGAGAGCACCGAGGAGCAGGGCAGCAGCGGGGGAAACGCTCACTCTTTGCTCTCGTGGGCGTTGGGCTGGGGCACAGGGTCCGTGAGCCGCATCTCGAACTCGTTGCAGCGCAGCGGCACCTCGCGGTAGTGGCAGATGAGGCTGTACAGGCTGTCGAACACCAGGTTGTCGGTCAGGTAGAACTTGGTGGTGCCGGCCTCCTGCCGGGAGTGAATGCGGCAATGCTGGACCCGGTTGGACCTCCTGCAGCGGGGCGAGACGTCCATAGCCAGCGGTGCCCGGGGGACGGTGGCAGGAGACAGTCAGCGGTGCAAACTAGTTTTAAGCACCCTTTAGGCATCTTAAAGTTACGCCACTCAAGGGTGGGTTTATCTCTGATCCCTGTTCCACGCCCCAAATTGCAGGCCTCCAGCATCCCAGGATGCAGTGCCCCTCCTGCTCCGTGTGGACAACTCAAGCGATAGCTCCTAGCCTAGGCCCTGCTCACCAGCCCTCAAACGGCAAGTCACAGCTGTGCAGACCAAGTGTATAACTGCTCCGAACTCACACTAACACTAAAGCCGATCAGCTCTGGAGAAGCTGAAAGCGCCACGTGTGACAAGGCCCTTGGCTTGCAGTGCAAGCTGGCTCCCCGTGGCCACCCTGCAATCACACCTACAGCAGGGGAGAGCTGGCCGTGTGTCCACTCCTAATGCAGGAGCAAGCTCTGGGGTGAATTATCCCACAGGAATCACCGTGTGTGCCCGCAGCCCTAGTCCGTGGGATCGTGTTGCCCTCTGCGGCAGGTCCCAGCGCTGGCATGGCAGCAGCCAGTGACTTACAGCTAAGAGCAGGGCTTTTTAACCCTAGCCGTGGGATCTCGTGCTTTTGGTACGGGAGGTCCCAGCTGGTGAATATCTAGATCTGTGGTTCTTTACGTCGGCTCAGAGCCGTGGTCCAAGCCCAGCTCCTCCTGGCTAAGGTTTTCTCGCCTCTGACAGGGATCGTTATCGGTTGCTGTTGATAGTTTATCACGCAGCGGTGCCCGGCAGCTGTGAGGCTGGAGCAGGACCCCTCTGCGCTAGGCGCTGCACGCACACCGAGCGCAGTGATGGTCCCGATCCCGATCCCAAAGCAGTCAGGCACTGCTCTCACTTGGGACTGTGCTAGGATGGAGGGAGACTAGGGGCTTTAGAGAGAACGTCCTCACTTCCCCGAGCCCCCGCGCCCCCCTACAGGGACGGGGCCGGGGTCGCGGCGATCGGGCATGAGGGGCCTACCAGAAGGAGAGGGTGTAGTCCCCCACGAAGGTCTCGCTCTCCCGCACCAGGAAGGTGCCGTCCTTCCCGCCCGTCTCGGTGCAGTACTCGTGCAGCAGCTTCTCGGCGATCTGGCGCCCGTCGCGCCCCCCACCCAGCTTCCCGTGAAACCACTTCTCCGTAAAGTGCAGCTCGTTGTTGTTGAACTCCTGGAGAGGGGGAGACGGACAGGGCTGGGGTGACGGGGCGGACCGGAGAGAGACCAGGAGGAGACGCGCGGGGAGAGGCAACACGTTGAGAGCCGCAGGCCGAAGCGCCCCGGGGGGGGGGGGCAGCGACGCTTCAACAGAGCCCCGAAAAGCAACCCAAGCGCTGAGGCTCCCAAACCCACAGTCCGTGAATTGCCCCAGTCGCAATGCGGCAGCACGTGGACGCGAACGCCGTGTCTCGTGAGAAGCGCCACGGGCCGCTGCACGGCCGGCAGTGGCCAGGGCTTCGGTTCTGGGTCCAAAAAGCCAGGGCTGCTCCCCAAGACAGCTCCAGCCACTGCCTTGGTCTAGCCCTGCTTAGCCGGAGAGCCACGCAGCCACGCGCCCTCGGGGCCCCGATCCTGAGCACGCCTTCCCCCCCCCGCCCACCTCCTTCGGCTCCGCTTCCTCCTCGTCCTCGTTGAACTGGTAGCGCGACGTCTCCTCCGAGTAGTAGATCTTGTTGCTTGTCAGGACAAAGTAATGTGGGCTCCAGGTCTGCCAAGGAGAAAGCGGCATCAGACCCGGGCCCCAAGGAGGCTGCAGGCGCGTGGCACCTGGTTGCAAGAAGGGCCCGGTGCTGGGTAACAACCTAGTACTGCTGCCGGGCAGTGGAGTCAGTCCTTCAGCTCCCACAGCAGTGAGTGAGCTCAAGCCCTGCTGGAGACCCACAGGGGATGGAAACCCCCAGTCCCTTGGGGGGTTGCTCCACATCCTTCCCTACAAGCCCTGGTCGGGGCTGCTTGGGGGATGAAGGCGCCCTTCTCCACCCTCACCCTGTGCTGGGAGAGAGGCACGTACGTGGTCGATGGGGTCCTCGAGGTAGAGGATGCCGTTCTTGATGGAGTTGCTGATGTCGTTCTCCGAGTAACTGGCCGTGGAGACTTCTTCGTAGAGGTTTCCTTCCACCAGTTTCTTGTGCTGGGGAGCAGGAGCGAAAACGAGCAGAGGCGAATTACTGAGGGCCCGAGCCCAGGGCTTGCACTGGCCCCTGCCCTGGGCACGAGCCCCTGGGAGGACGTGCTGCAGAAACCGTTTAGGGAAACCACACTGCTTGGTGTGGCCTCTTGTTAACAACCGGCTCCAGGCGCAGGGCTGCCGCTCTTTGAGTTTACGGCACCGCAGGCAAACAAAGGCACCTGGCAGTGAAAAGCACCCCCGGGAGAGCCACGGGATCAACCCCCCTGCACTTTCCCTGCAGCCTTCAAGTTTGGGGCTGTGACCCAGCGTCCCCGCGCTCTCCTTGAAACAGGGATGCGTTTGGTAGCCGTGTTGGGCTGAGACAAAGAAGAAATGCAAAACTCTCGAACTCTTGGTTCAGAGATGATGCCTTTTATTAGACCAACTAAGAAGCTGCAAAACAAAGTTTCAGCTTCAGCTTCCTCTTCAGCTTCCTTTGTGCAAAAATGAAGTTTGTTTTCTACTTATGGGGACTTTTTACCATCTGTAATTTTCCCTGACCCTGAGGAAGGGCGTGTATGTCTGAAAGCTTGCAGAAAAAGATTTTTTTTGTGTGGCTATTTCTTAGTTGGTCTAATAAAAGGTACCTGCTTGAAACAAGACTTTTATCCCCAGCTGGCCTGCAATCAGCATTACCGCTTTGCCTGTCTGCAGCAAGGGGAAGCAGCAGTGGTGCAAATGCCTGCCTGTCCCGGGAGGCTGGGGATCATCTGGGACGGTGTCCCGGGTTTTCTCCCTAATTGCTGGCTGCTTTAGCTAGGAGAGCCTGGGACCATGGTTTAAAGTGCAGGGGGCTGGCAGGCTCCCAAGCCCCTTAGAGGTGCAGCAGGCAGGCGGAAGAGCTGGAGGCAGGGGAAGTTCATCCCATCAGGCTATGAAATTTCCAGGCTAGAGCTCTGGTACCACCTGCTTGCCTGGGATCATAACTTCACATCCTTTGTGCAGCGGGGGGCCCAAAACTGGACACAGCCCCCTGTGCAGTCTGAGATGCAGGGCCAAGGGAAGAGATCCGGGCTCTTAGTGCCGCACCTTGATGAGGATTTTCTTCTTGAGCTGGGTGGGCGACGGCAGCTCGTCCGCATTGATGTCCACCGGCTTGGTGAGCAGCATGTCCCCAAAGACCTTCTTGAAGTGGGAGGCCATGTTCCTCTGCTGCACGATGCTGCAGTGGTCCTCGATGGAGAGGATGATGGGGAACCTGGAGGAGGACAGGGCAGACCTCTCAGGGGGGCAGCCGAGAGAGGAGCAGACCTATGGTCTGAAGCCCTATCGCAGTCAGGGGCAAAACTCCCACGGGCTTGAACGAGAGCAGGGCCGGGGGCCAAGGGCATCACACGAACTCGGAGCCCATCTCCATCTTTTCTGTCATCGCCCTTCAGGGATTTGCAGACTGTTATCAACCCCCCACCTCCTCTCCAGACTCAATAACCCTACTTTTAGCCTTTCCTTGTATGTTTGTCTCCCCGGTCCCTAAGCATTTTTGGTGCTTTCTGCTGGACTCTTTCCAGACTTCGTGAAGAGTGACACAGACCCCCAGGTGAGCAACCCTAAGGGATGGCCCTTACTCCGAGGTCACAAAGGCGTGCTCCTTGATGGTGTGCAGGACATCCAGGAACTTGATCTTGGAGGTGAGCGTGTGGCCGTGGTAGATGATTGGCAGGTCATCCGGACCGTCCCAACAGTCCACTGCGGGCAGAGACAATTCAAGGGTTAACACGGTCATGCATGTGATCATTCTCCCGTTGCATGTTCATACGGGGCCGTGACACGGCTACCTTGGGGCATGGCTATGACCGCCCCAGAGCCCGGGGTGCAGCATCTGCATTGGCCAGAAGGAGGCGCTGTGGCACTCCTGTGTCATGCCAGACGATGGGCACTTGCTGGGAGCTGACACCCCTTGGTTAACCCTTAGGTGCCCATGGTGCCCGGAGCACGCTTCCCCCACACCGGGTCCCAATGGGATGTGCTGGCCAACATCCCGAGGGCCACATCTGGGGGGGGCACGGCCAGTGGTTATGCAGTGCAGGGCTGGAAAGCAGGGAAGCAGCACGTTCCCCCCCACTGAACGGGGTTAGGGTACTGAGGCTTGTAGAAATGCCTGGGGAGCCTTACAGCTCGGGGACCTGGCTTCACATGTCACATGGATGCTGGTGGCAATGGGGCTTCAGGGCTAGCTCAGAGGAAGCAGCGCTTCCTACTGCATCTCCAGGTCCACTCCCAGGAGTACCTTGGAGGCCTCCCAGCTAAGCAGCAGCCGGGACTCAGCCTGACCAAGCTCGTCGCCCCAGCCCAGCCCCCAGGCCAGCATCAAGCCACTCACGCTCGATGCAGCGACAGCCCATCCGGAGGCAGCGGGCGTAGGCTTCCAGCGAGGACTCGCTGGAGAACTGGTCCCCGGTCAGATACCTGCAAAGAGAATAAGGCGGGGGACTGAAGGGCCAAGCTGCGTGTGCCCAAGCACCTGGACGAGGAGAGGAAGCTGGATCCCAGGTGCCCCCTGGTCTCTCTTGGTTATTCTGACCTCCTTGGAGTCCCTGGGCTACATGCCCCCTGGGGAAGGCTGCCCTAGCCTTGCTGAACTCACTGGAAGCAGGTGGATGAATAGCAGCAAGCATCTGAGCTATATTTAAGTCCCGTTTTCCAAAGTCCCTAGACTCTAGATGGAAGAAGCAGAGATGCTCCCCTAGAAAGCCCAGGGAAGATGAATGAGTGCCCCTGCCCCCCTACTCAATACGACATCCAAGCCAGAGGCCTTCAGGAGCTCACAGGCTAGAGGAAAGGGTCCCCAGTGCTGGCAGAGGGGTGGGGGGGGGGTCAGGGCTGCCCCCCACCCAGCTGGGGCTCCTTGGGACGGGGATGATGCCTGGCTCTTACGTGTTGTGGGAGGAGGAGATCCAGTACTGGGACAGGGGGTAGTTCATCTCCTCCGGGACCACCCGCTCATACTTGGAGTCCATGACCATGTTCTCCTTGGAGAACAGGTATGTCAGGAACTGGGGAGGGAAGGAAAGCTGATTAGAGTCACGGACGCAGGGGCGGGCTCCTGGATGCAGGGATTCAGGCCAAGGCAAGATTGGGAGAATGGGCGCCGGGCCCAAGCGCTAACAGAAATGGGGTGAAGATGGTGGAGGAGAGCGGAGGATGAGCCAGGGAAGAGGGTCCAGTGACTTCAGTGTAACAGCTGGGGATGGGCCAGAGGCAGGGAGTCCGGGGGGGTTCTTCCCCAGATGTGCATGGGGGGGACGCAGACCCATCCTTCGTTACAAGCATTCCCATGTGCGACAGCGCAAGGTCACCTGCTCTGGCGGGACCTTAGGATCAATAAATAGCAAAGCAGTGGTTGTGTCCCCTCAACGAGGACAATCCAATCTCATGCTTCAGAGCACAAAGAGATCCCCCTGCAAGGGTCAGGAAGGAAAGTCATCTCCCAGATGTGCAGCACCGTGCACCAGCCTAACGTGAGGGTCAGGCTGCAATACCAGATTATACGGCCTGATCTGGCCTGGTCCCTGGTCCAAAGAGGTGTGCTGCCTGGGACTTTACACTCACACACACGTGCAAGACACACCCTCTCCCTACCCCAGCCGGCATCATTCCCAAGTAGGAGTCTGAGGTCTGGCCACGGCACCACAACTTCTAACACGGAGCTGGGTGAAGACCCACCTACCTCATCCAGCTGGAAGAAGGGCTCTGCAATGTCACTGCAGGGGTCCCGGAGGTAGGCACACATGTGCTCCCGCACCTTGCCGACGTCGTTGGCCCAGGGCTCCTGGAGAAGGGATTGCAGAGGGTAGTGTTATCAGAGGAGCTGCACCAGAGGCTTGATATCAGTCAGGGCTCAGACCTGAAGGCCCAAGAGTCACACGTCATGTTACCGGTGGCTTCAGCACCCCAGGAACATGAGGTAGGACTCTACTTAGGACTGCCACACACGGCTGCATCGCCAGCCTGATCTGCTGGGAAAAGACCAGGGCTCACCCAGTGGTTGAGGGATGCCGGTACTTATCCAACAAGTGGGCAACCTGGGTTTGAACCCCTATCTCCCATTTTCTGGGCAAGCGCCCCAACCCCCGGGTTCAGCTCAGGGCCCCGTCTCTGGAGCTGAGCCACGGAGCGGTGGTGAGGCCGAAGGAGAAAAAGCAAGGGACTGCATGTGCCACTTGCATTCGATAGCGACTGGATATGTTGCATAAAGTGTACTGGGAGCCCAGGGCTCCCTCCTTCCCAGGGAACTGCCCTTTTTCCTGCTCGTTTGCTGTCCCTGCTAACGTGGGGCAGCTTCTTTCTAGTCTGGATCGGTGTGGCTTTGGCTTCCTGCAGAGCCCGGGTGGCAGCAGGGAATGCGTCCCTCTCCCATTGACCTTTCCCGGAGAGCGCTGGGCTCGTTTTCTCTGCTGAGATTGGGATGAGGTGGTTCGTGTGCCACCAGGCGAGGGAGAGAGCCACCAAACTCATGTTCCCCGTGGACCCGAACATCCGCTGGACGGCAACGACTGTAGGCTGCGCATGTCTCGAGGCGGTGGCGAGGCTCGCTCTGATTTCTGGCCAGCGGCCGTGAGGACAGTGCCAGTGCCCCCGGGCAGGGGAGCAGGGCTTGCTGCCCCCGGTGCAGGGGTTGCCGGGTGCCTGTTTCGGCACGTACCTTCTGGTCGTACAGCAGGAACTTCTGGAAGTCATACAGCGTAATCTGGCACAGCTCCGGCCGGTCGACGTTGCTGGGGGTGCAGAGAGCCCGTCAGGCGAGCTGGGTGCGCCCAGTGCTTCGTCCCACCCATCCCTGCAGCTCAGTGATAGCGGGCCAGCGTCAAACCCCGGTTGCTACTCAGGTGCCATATTAACACACCTGAGAGTTCAATCTTGCCCACGGTCTCCTAGGGCTGGGGCAGGTGGGGGCAACTCATTGAATCCCAGACACTTGCTCCGCTCCCAGGCTGGACCTCACTGCCAGTGCCTGTGCAAACAGGGACAGGGACAGAGTCCTCATGTCCAGCTTAGTCTGTCCAGCTGAGCCCTGTGGTGCTGGGTGCTGCTGTGGGGGGCCGACGGGGCTGGGCTTGTAAAGGCATGTCTCTTCTGGGTGTCTCACACATGCAAGGATGAGGCTGGTTGTAAGGCCAGTGCCCTGGGCGGGCAGGGGGGCTCATCGCCCCGGGGACGGAGAGGAAGGTGGCAGTGAAAAGCCTTCGTACTCACCGCAGGGGGAAGGAGAGCTCCAGCTGCTCAGTGACCTGAAATGGGTGAAACAGGCTGGTTAAACAGCCGGGAATAGGCGAGCACGGGCACTTCACCAGAGACATTGGGCACGCATCAGGCAAAAGGGCTCAGCAGGATGCCCATGCCCCCCAAAGCAGCTGCCTTCCCTCCCTGGATCCTCTAATGAACCCAACGGGGTTGTCCCATCTCCCTGTCTGGACACTTGCCAGCTGAGAGAGGCTGTTTCTCCACACGCCGTACCCATTGGTGTGCGATGAAATGACCGCTCATGGAAACGGGCAACAACGTGCCCCCCCGAGGCCCCTCCAAGCAGAGCCACCTGCTGATATTTGCAGGCTGGGGACACTTTGCCTACGTGAAGCTCCCACTGCGACCGTTGGTGACTCCATAAAACTGGCCAGGTCCAGACCCCACAGGGGGTCTGGGACAAAATCCTGGTTTCACATCTGGCTGCCTTCACATCTGGATGCAGCGGCAGGGTCTCCTGAGGGCGGGCAGGGTCCCTGCAGGTCCGGGCCTCTTACCGATTTCTGAGCATCGAACATCAGGTTCTTGTAGAATTGGGTGAAGTGAGAAAAGGACATCTCGTTCCTGGCTTCCACTTCCTGGTGGGAGAAAAGGCAGACCGAGGTGGTGACAACAGGCCATAAGATCCTGTTCCCAGATCAGTGTGAGCAGGGAGCACGAGAGAGGGGCAGGAAATACAACAAAGCTGCTTCTGGAGAGACCCCTTTGACAACCTTTCTCAGGAAGCTCGTTGCGTTTCTATCCAGCTGTGCCCCAAGTACAGAGCAAGGCGGAGGAGCAGGCAGGGAAGGGGAGAAGGCAGCAGGACCGAAAAAACTCAGCCCCTTTTGCTTGGTTTGTCAAACCCCGGTTGTGGGAAAGCCCTCTTCAGATCTGTAGGATGGTTCAAATCCTCAGGAAGCGTTGACCCAGTGGGAGTTTAGGGCCTTCTCTGAGGACCCCGATGGTATTTCAAGACAGCGCTACTCCTCCTCCATCCCATCCGAGAAGGGAGAAGGGGGCAGGAGGGTGTGAAGGGGGATGGGTTGGAGGACGAAAACCGAGGGAGGGTTGTTACCACAAGTCTGTCCCGCAGGAACCGCATGTTGGGCACCCGGTAGTTGACCTGCGGCAGCACAGCCTTGAGATCCTTCACGGTGATACTGCAAGGCACACAAAGCAGGAGTCAGGCTGCAGAGAGGCATGTGGATAGTCTGGGCTCAGGGCCAGGGACCTAGGGCACAGCCTGGGGAGCTCGCTGTCTCGGAGGGGCCTGCCGGGCAGACTTTGATCTAGAGAGGTTTTCCTTTGAGGTTTAACACGTGCCTGGTGTGAGCAAAGACACCCCAAACAGCTGATGGCACGGTAGAGATTTGTATGCCCGCGAATAAACACCCCCAGCACATTTGCGTGGGGGGCATGCGTCCGTCTGCCTACAAGTCTTTGGTTTGAACCCTGAATCCCCAGCCCAGGCTGCCCACCCGCCTCCCCAGCTGGGCATTCAGGTTAGCAGAGGCGGGCGTTGCATCTACAAACACTTTATTGTGCTTATGGTTTTCACTGGGTTTTCTTGAATGCCCCTGGGAGCCACTAGTGGGTGGAAGACGTGCAATATCTGATGTTTGCACCCTATTTTTGTTCTTGAACGGTGGAAAAGCAGTGAGTAGACCAGGCCACAGGTCAATTTGGCTGCAAAAATGGCTCCCCTGGGCACTAAACTCACCATCAACAACGTTAAGACAAATATCAAGATATCCGAGAACTTGCCAGGCTCCAGCTGGGCCCGGGCAAACCAGCGATTTCATGGCTTGGTGGTCAAGCTGGAAGATCAGAAAGCAATTCATTTCATGTTGTCTCAAAACAGGGGCGGGGGGAGGGGGTGTCGGACTTTTTGGCAGGCCAAGAAAGCCGTTTTGTCCACCTTTTGCACCTTTTTTCATAAAAGCAAATGGGGTTTGGAAGCTAAGGTCTGACCGCACAGACGGATTTGGTCGTCAGTCACAAAATGGAGGAGATGGTTGTCTTCTGCTTGGACATGGGAGATCGGGGCTTAGACTGTCTCTCTAGTCAGCTCAGAGCAAGGGCTTGATCCTGGGCTCCTCACACGCGGGGCAGCCCCCAAACCACAAGGCTATCAGCTTTCTGGGGTGGGTTTTGGTCAGTCTTGGTGGTTGGGGCTGTTCCATGTGGCACGATGGGCTTCAGTAGGCATCAGGGCAGAGACTGGCACTCAAGGGCTATCCCCGCTTGACCAACAAGCCATGAAATCACTGGTCTGCCTGGTCCCAGATGGAGCCTGGCAAGTTCTCGGATATCTTGATATTTGTCTTAACGAGTGCCCCCCTACAAGTCCATGCACAATCCAACTCTGTTGTTGATGGTGAGTTTAGCGCCCAGGGGAGCCATTTCTGCAGCCAAATTGACCCGTGGCCTGGTCTACTCACTGCCTTCCCACCGTTCAAGGACCAAAATAGGGTGGAAATGTCAGCTATTTCACATCTTCCACCCACAAGTGAGTAGCTCAAAGGATCTAGCCCAAAGGATCACAACGATCCATGTCAGGAAGGTTGAAACCAGCCATTTGGGGGCTTCTGACCTTTCCCTTCATCTTTTTTCGCTTTGGAAACTTGTCGCGAAATCCATCCCTGAGTCACTCGTGGGCCAGGCAGGCCCCGAGCTCCATTTATCATGGAATAAATGATCCGAAAAATACCCATCACGGGAATAAGCTAGAAAAAATGCCCATCTGGGCCAAACCCAAGCACTCAGCCCAGCTATCCATTGTCAGCCTGTTGCCGACTTTCATAGATTTCACAGATTTCATAGACATCAGGGCTGGAAGGGACCTCAGGAGATCATCGAGTCCAGCCCCCTGGCTTCCGACAGGAGATGGCGGCATCCTCCCCTCCCCGACAGCCACTTAGTGCAATTTCTGGGATTTCAAAGGCCTGGGTGAGATCCTCCAAAACGAGACCTCGTCTGCCCCAGAAGGGCTGGTCGGCACCATGGTGCTGGTCACAGACCTCCTCCTCGCCAAGAGGCAGCTGGGATGGGCTCAGAGCTGACCTGCCATATGCTACCACTTGCATCGGGGTCGCTGTGTTGCTCTGAAAGGCAGTTTTCTTCTCTTTCCTGCCCAGCCCCGATGTGAGTTGCGCATATACTGAGCCGGAGATCCCAAGATCCGGGTCAACTCATGCCACGGGGAAGGAGCCGCAGGAAGGAGGGAGCCCCCCCCCACTTCCCTGAGTGCTCAGAGCTGCCCCAGCCCAGCTGTATTGGCTGGCGACTTGCAGACCGGAGATGCTCACATATTAAGGGCCTGATCCTGGGAGGTGCTGGGCACCTGCTGAGCCCCACAGGCTCCCCGTGACTTATGAGGAATGCCTTGCCAACTAGTCTTTGCTGCACGATGCAACGCGCCCAATAAAATCACCTCCATGGGAGTATGATAGAGCTGGGAGCAGGCAGGATGCCCTGGGGACCCCTGCAGCAATTCTCTGGGGGCTTTCCCCCCTTGCCGCGAGCCTGAGACAGCCTCGCACAGCCAGCAAGGCCACGATGGCTGGAGGACATCGCCCTGTTTTGCAAAGAGCCGATGGTTCCTCCCATTCTCGTCCCGTTTTCTGCATCATTTCCTGCCCCCTTCCTGGACAGACCCCCCCGCTTCCTGCCTGATGTCCTGTTTACAGCACGCAGTGGGGCCAAAAGGTCTCCCTCCACCCCCTGCTGCTGCTCCTCATTAGCGCCTCGGGCAGAGCAGGGCCCCGATGGTGCAGGGGCCCCGCTCTGGGGGAGCAACATGATAATTATTCCATGATAAAGCAACGCGGAAAACCCTGCTCTCTTTTCCCCTCCTGCACCAGCTGCCCCACGGCTCCTGTATCGTCCAGCAGCCCTGTCCCACTTCCCCGGCTTCTGTTCATTCCTGTTTGGCTCCCGAGCCCAGGGTGAGGGGCCCAGGATGTCCTGCCCCTTGCCGCAGGGCTCAGGCCTTTTCCCTCCTCACGGCGACAAGGAGCTATTAGATCTGGCTCCCAGATGGCCCCAAGGGAGAACCAGGCTTTGTCCCACTGCCTTCACATGTGCAAGGCTCCTGGTGATGCTAACGGGGGCTCTAAAAGAGAGCTCGAGCGGTGGCACTCGGGCATCCGCTGCAAGGGCACGAAGACCCAGAGAAATGAGCCTTTCTGAGCCGGCTTGCATAAAGCATTGGGATGCAAGGGGTCAGCTGCTGTGCCTAAAGGGCGACCACTCCTCTTCCCAGTCCCCTTGCTCATCTGCGTGAGATGAGGGTCTCTTCTCCCTGGCCTCGTCTGACCAACTCTTTGCCCCAGGGAGTAGAGGGGGGAAAGTTTCCTATGAGCAGGGACGTCACTCACCTGCCTTCTCTCGTCCTGTCCATCCCATCAAAGAGTTTCCGCAGCCACCTAAGGAGGGAACAGAGAAGAAGAGGGTCAGCTTGGAGCCAGGGGTCCCCTCAAGTGCTGGGGGACCAGGCTGGGCCTTCTCCGCAGGGGATGGAGCCTCATGGAGAGCTGGTAGCACCCCCGGGCCCCTCCGGATCGTCGGTGCTCTTTAGGATTAGTAATTGCATGGCCCCAAATCGGACCTCATGCAAACAGACCCTTCCCCACCCTTCGCTGCCCTGTGCCCCCCAAAGATGCCCTGTAGCCAGCCCCGCTCGGGAATGACTGCGGGACCTAGAAGCTGAGGTCCAGGGGATCCCAAGTCCTGCCCCTACCTCTCAATCTGCAGCGGCGTCTGGGCTTTCTGAGTGTCTGTCACCAGCCAGTTCAGGCCCGCTACCCACAGGCTGACGTCTTCCTCGCAGAAGGCTGCGGGCGAGAAGGGACGAGTCAGGCCAAGGTGGCAGGAGATGACTTGAGGTGGGGCTGGGCTGCAAAGGCAGCTTCTTCTCCTGAGCTCAGGGGTATTGGGGCTGCGGGGTTTAGGAGATGCTCTGCTTCATACATCCCTTCCTCCCTCTCGGTACTCACTGAGCTAATTTCAGCCTAAAATCGGCATTGCTACACCGACGATAAAAGGGAGGGACGTGCAAGGAGAAAGATTGGCTTGGAACTGCTGGGGGAAGTGTCCTGTCTCCCCCCTGCCCTGTGGCCCTCTCTCCCAGCCTGTGTGGCCACGTCCTACTGTCTTCCACGGCTGCCGCCCATCCTCTCCCTGAGACCAGGGGCGAGATGGTTGGGGCTCCCAGGTGCCTGAGACCTCAACATTTGCAACCCCCCAGGGAAGAGCGAAGATGTCTCTCATCACCCGCCCTTCATCCAGCACTGACCGGCCACACTGAGAGTCCGCAGCCTGAAATCGGGTCCATACAGGATGATGAAGCACATGGCGGAGTCCAGTTTCCGAGCATCTTCTGGATATCGTTCAAAATCCCGGGAGTTCTTCCCTGGGCGGATCTCCTTGATCTCTCGGATGTCAACTGGGGAACAATGAGATGACCTTGTCACACTTCCCCAGAGGGACCTCTTCCTAAGTCTTTCGTGCCAGGAATTGGGGCAGCTTAATGAGTAATAAAGACGTAGTCCTGCAGCGGCATGCAGCTAACTGGATCGTGAACTGCTCTGTGCATCTCACGCATAAAAGTAATGTTACTCGTCACTGAAATGCAGCTACTTCTGGGATGGAGCACAGCAGGACACTGTTTCAGAGAGGGGGTGAGCAAGTAAAACCTCAGGAGGAAGGGAGGGAGGAGGACACTGATCCTACTGGTGTGAAAAGTGCCAGGGACTTCATGCAAGTACAACCAGGCAGGACCTGAAGGTTATCTGGGTAGCGCAGGGCTACGGGGCTCTGGATCCCACATCTCAGGGGGGAAAGCACCCTCTGCATAGGCTTTTCTGGTGAGTGTCCCCTACAAGTCCATGCACAATCCAACTCTGCACCTTGGCTTATGCGTTGCACACCTATGTATGCACGAGAGCCCGTGAGCCAAGTGCACCGGGCAGCACTCAATGGCAACCCTCGAAGAACCAGCTCAGAGGGGGACATTGTCCTGGCTGCAGGGAGGCTGGGACTGGGAGACTAAACTAGAGGCCAACCAGAAAATGCCTGAGTATGGAGTCTCCCCCTCCTCCCATAGCAGAAAGCCTTGTTCTTCCCAGTGCCCCCGCTTCCCCAGCAGTTATTTGGAAGAGACAGGGCCACAGCCTGGACTTTGCTTGGGCAGAAAGCCCGGCCTGAGGCGCATTATGTGCCCCCCTAAGCTCTACCCCATTAGGGCTGATGAAGGATTCAAGTGGTGCTTCAGCCTTGTGCTGCCCTTTCTGCACAGCCTGGGATTTCTCAAGGCAAAAGCGACATGCTGGTGGTCTCCCCAGGCACATCTCTAGCAGGGAACCCCCTCCCCCCCCGAGAGTACCCACTATTTGCCCAAGTCATGGACTTGCAATGCACGGTGCTGGGCACAGATGAGAATTAATGCACGGCTCACCAAGGCCAGAGAAAGGGTGTCGCAAGCATTAAGAAGCAAAGGTGTTTTCATCGGGCACGTGCTTGCGTCTGGGGGACGTGATGCAGAAGGGCCCTGCAAGACCTAGCGGGGGTTAGGACCAAGGGTCAGAGATGGTGCCCGGGGCGCAGGCCTGAGGTGGGGGGCGGGATGGTGGTGTTCTCCACCGCGATGGAGAGAGGCAGCAATATGTGTCTCAGCTGGAGCCGACCACGGGACTTGTCAGCAAAAGGCAGACGGAGAATTCAGCTTGGGCCGAAGGAGACACGTCTGCAGCAGAGAGGTCGGTCGAGTGCATCCCCTCCACGGAGAGAGCAGCGGGGTATCTGCTGGCAGGTGAGGTTACCCAGAAGTAAGGTAGGAGAAGAGAAGGGGAGTAGGAGGAGAAATAAGTGCAGGCAGATGGGGAAGCGATGCCTGGAAGAGGACAGGGGTCAGGCATGGGTCCAAGACGCTGGACGGCAGCTGATATCAGGGTTCAGAGGGAGCTGGGACGAGGGCAAGGGGGGAGAAGGGGCTGGCACCGGGGCAATCAGCCTGGCAGCAGGATTTCTGCCAGAGGCGCAGGGGGATGAAGCAGGTTTGTGCCCATCGAGAGGGAGCAAAGAGGGCAGTGCCAGCCGCCCTCCCCAGCCCCGCTCTTGCCTGGCAGCCAGCGTCTCCGCGTGGGGATTTTCCACCTCCCTCCGTGCGGCAAAACCAGGAGCATGTCCTACCGCAAAGAAACCTCTCTATTAAATCCGAGTCCTTTAGCTGCCATTATGGGCAGACCACACAGAATTAGGAGGGGCAAAACCGTCTGTGAAGGGTGGGTAACCCTAGCCTGGTAGACGCCACAAGAAGCAGGGGCTGATGGGGGGCTAGGACACACAGCCCCAGGCTATGTCCAGCGGGGAGGTCCTGGCCTCCAAGCAGTTAATGGAAGCCCTTTTTGCCATTGCTTTCCCACAAGCCACAGCCCCCCTGGGCATGACCATGGGGGTGGGGAGGTTAGCATCACGAATGGGTATGGAAACAAAAAGGCTCTGCTCTCTCGTGCACCCCTTCTCCCCGTGCCTGCCAGCACAGCAGAGGGGCAGAAAGGACTGGGAGTGGGGCAGCACATGGGGTGAACGGGGTCTGCGATGCCTCTGCTTGCTTCTTGTGCCATCAGTGGAGGGCAATAAAATGGTTGTGGGGCTGGGGGACAGGACTGGCGAGGAGAGGCCGAGGGACCTGGGCTGATTGAGGCTGCAGAAGAGAAGACCGAGGGGGACTGACCAGCAGCCGTCACCTCCCTGCCGGGGGGCTGCACAGAGGCTGGAGCTGGGCTGGTCTCAGTGGGGGCAGATGTCAGGACAAGCAGCAATGGGCTCAGGCTGCAGCAAGGGAAGTGGAGGTGGGATATTAGGGAAAACTTCCTCACTTGGAAGGTAGTAAAACACTGGACAGGCTCCCCAGAGAGATTGTGGAGTCTCCATCCTTGGAGGTTTTTAATACTACACAAAGCTTTGTCTGGGATGCCTGGAGCAGGGGCTTGAACTAGATGTGACCTCCTGAGGTCCCGTCCATCCCTCATTGTCTCCGATTCTGCGATCACAGACCCTGTGCAGAGGGGCAGAAGGCTTGCACTGAGACTAGCTCTGCTGGGTGTGAATGAGGGGCAGGCCCCAGGGCAGGGGACAGGGGGGCAGGTCCAGGGTGCAGCGAGATGGACTCAGGGGAGCACTGGAGGGGCCAGGCCCAGGGCAGGGGGTCCCTGGGCATTTCGGTGCTCCCCCATTGCTGACCAACAAGCTATGAATCCCATGCCAGGCTGGCGTGCACCCCAGGGAAAGGATGGAGGGATGCCATCTGTGAGCACTGACCAGCAAACAGCTTGCAGAGGTCGGGCCTCCTTCCTTGACCGCCCAGTTACCGCAAACACCAGCACGCCGTCAGGTGCGTGGCTGCCAGCGTCCCTGGAGCTGGCAGGGCCTGGCGGGATGCTAAAGCACCCACGTGCCCTCATCCTGCAACCCAGCCCGTTTCTCTCCCCTCAAGCAGCCTTGTGCACGGTCCTGGCCTCCTCCGCTGCCTGGACTCTGCTCTCCCACTGGTCTCTGCCAGCTGGTACGTCCCTGCTGTCCTTGCCTTCAAGCCAGGGCAGCCTTCAGCAAGGCCAGGCAGGTCACGCACGCCAGCGGTGTCAGCCAGCCAGGGTCAGCGTCCGGCCAGGCTCATTTCTAGCCTGGCCCCAGATGGCATCTACCAGGTCTGAGGCCTGTCAGGTGCTGCTTGTTGAGCTGAGACGGGAGAAGGGCAAGGTGGACGGACGCACTGGAAACGCAGTGGCTGCTGTTCATCCGCAGGACCCAGGGACTCCTTCGCTCCTTGCTGAAATGCAGCCAGCTCTGGGGTAGAGCTCTGCCAAACCTGTGCAGAGCTGCTGCACAACAGTCTGGGGTATGAAAGGGAGGAGGATCCTCAGTGCCGCACCAAGGGCATCGCAACTTCTGTTTGCTCAGTGTTATCCCTGGGCTTGACGCCCAGGTCAGCACTGCCCAATGCATGCAGCGTCCCAGGAGATCTCGATCAATGGCCGTATCTCCTCCGAGGGAAACTGAGGCCAGGATACCTCCTACTGACCCTGCAGCATGCTGGGACCCTGGGGTCACTCCAGACCCCCCCCTCACCTTAGCACTGACTCAGCGGGAAGAGCCGTGCACACCGGGTCGGGACCGGAGCCACTTCCCGTGCTAGCAGCATTTCAGAGGCAGCCTTCCCTTCTGCTTCCCTTTCCCCCTTATCTCTGTTCACCTTTGAGCAGGGACGCCTGTCTCTCCCCCTCCCTCTGTAATCAGTTACCCCCAGGCTGACTGTGGATGAGATAAGCAGGAGCAAAGGGCCCCGGGTCATCTGCCCTGGGTGGGTCTGGTGCAGAGGGTGGCGGGGGGTGCATTACCCCCCAGGCTAACACCTTTCCTCTCCCTGCTATTCCAGCTGTTTCTCATCTTCCCCTCTGGGTCCCATGTGATGGGCCTTATGCTCCTCGTCCACAGGGCCAAAGCACCCTTCCCCAACACTGTCCTGCTAGTACATCCCCCGCTGCATTGGATGGGCCGAGCAGGGTCCATAAAAGCCAAGACTAGCAGAGGATGCTGCCCAGAAAGGGTCTGAGGGCCAAGCGTTGACTGGGCTTTGCAGTGGGGATGCCGAGACCCACCAAACTCATTTCATCCAGGCCAGAAAAACAGCTAGTCCCTGCAGAGACAACACAGGCTGGATCCAAAGTAGTGACCCAGGGGCCCTGCAATACGTGAAAGCAGGACAGAAACCAGCTATAAAGTTGTGACACATTTTCAAGCACTAACTGTAGCTGGCTGGCTCTTTTGATAGTGGGAGGGGCATTTTTATGGCGTGATCGTTACTTCGCACGTGTGGCCTGACTAAATGTATTGAGCATTTCACCAGTGAAATGTGTGATATAGGTAGCGTGTGACAAGGGCCCTAGAGGTGAAAAGCCCCACACGCCAGCATGCCCAGATCCAGCAAAGCTTTCCAACCTTTGTCTATCACATCTCCCCTCTGCTGCCCTCCAGGTTAGCAGAAGAGGGGGGGAACTTCCTTCTCGGCTCATCAAAGTTGCTCTTGAATAGGCTGGCATAGCCCACCTCTTTCTGGAGATGCCCAGACTGGGAACAGCTTCCCTGCACCGGTCCTGTACGCGCTCTGCGTCGCTTATACACATCACTGAACGGCAGCAAAAACCATCCTTTCGCTAGCTGAGTCGCATGTGAAAATACACGCCGACATCTTTTCATCGTGGTAGATTTTGATTTACTGTGGTAAATTAGACCACCTCCGACATGTTTTATTTTTAGCGCGGCCAATTGTTCCAGCAGGATTATGACCGTGCTGTGACAGCTCTGCCGGGGCTGGGCAGGGAGTTGGTTGCAGCGTTGGGATCCAAGCTGCCGAGTTCCTGGCTGCCAGGAAAACATGCCCTGTCCCGTGCAAACAACGTGCCATCACTGAGGTCCTCAATGCAGGTCCCCTGCTTGCAAACCCTTTGCCCACTCCCCAGATGAACGGAAGCCCAGGGCAGAAGAAGAAGAGCGCTCTGCAGCTCCCCGCCCTCGCCCTCTTTTCCTCTCCAGCCACAACCAGAGGAGACACCCAGCCAGCCCGTTTCCCGGCCTCTATTCTGGGATGGTGCAGGAAGCAACCCGACACAAACAAAGAGCCGGGTTTGGAGGGCAGGGCTGGCTTCTCCTACACACACACGGAGGAGAGAGCAGATTCTGGACAAAAATGCCTTGGAAAATGTCCCCGTGATTTCTCCTGGTGGAGGGAAGCGAGAGGAAAAAATGCTACGGGTGACAGACGTGAATCTCGCTGCTCAGCCCACTTCCAGCAGACGCCTGACGATTTGAGGAAGGAAAGCCATGCAAGACCACGACGAGAAGAGAATAAATGCCGTACAATAGATGGATGAAGCCAGAACGGAGGGAGAGGAAGGACTCGGAGGCCGAGGGGAAGAGATACGTCCTTGTTCTCTCCCGCCATGTGCATTAGGAAGTGCCCAGGCGGGACAGTGCGGGAAGGGAAGGCAGGGCAGCAAATTCTCCCTGTGCCCCAGGCCAGACCTGGACCGCGAGGCTGCTTGCAGGCTGGATCCGTGGGTCAAGTGGTGATTGCAATGGGGGCTGGTGGCAGAGGCCGTGGGGGCAGCGCAGGCCGCCACCGGGTGAGTGGGGCCGTGTTGCTGACTGCCACATCCACTGGGCCCCGTAGCCCCACGTTTTGGGCAGGTCTGCCCCCAGGGCCCTGCCTGGCCAGGGTGGAGCAGCTCTGCAGGGCAGATCCATACGTCTGACACCAGGAACGATGGGATGCAAAGAAAACCTGCGTCTATGTCGTCTCGTGCGGGCTGGTGGGTCAGCCACCCCCCACCCACAGCAAGGGGGACCTTGCGTGAGGGCCACGTGCCACTCACGAAAGCGTTTCCTTTCCTGCCCAGAGCGGCCCATCGTCACTGCAGGTCGCACTGCCGGCTGGGCCGCACAGCTCTTCCCCTTCCCTCGCGCTCTTCAGAGAGGCGTCCCCCCTCCCCGGGCCGGGCTGAGCTCATCTTTAATTGAAGACGTCTGCCCAAAGGTGGCAATTTAAGCCTCCGCCAGCCCTGACCGCAGGGCGTTCCTCCCCTCCGCAGCGCCGTCTGCGGTGCGCTCCATTATCCTCGCTGCAGCAAATGCAGCCGGTGGGTCACCAGGGTGGGGTTTCCGTGCTGGACTCTGTCTCGGCCGGTCAGAGACCGACGCTATTTCCAACTGCTCAGTGCACAGAGCTGGGTCAATGGGCTTTTCCTGCCGGGCCAGCCTCGCCTCCCCGGGGGCACAGGTTGCAATTAGACACGTGCCGGAAACCCCGTGGTCTAGAGGGTCTCCTTTGGCACGCGAAGCCCAGCCCTGCCGAGCGCCTCTCCTGCTTCCACTTGCCTCCGATGCTGGCGTCTCGTGATTGTGCATCTTAGTTTATTGTTCACAAGCAAAGTCTGGGCAGGCTAAAGGCAGCGGGAGCAGTAGCTGCCGTGTCAGACTTCAACATAGCTCCCAGGGTACCATCATTAATACAAGCATCATGGTCTCTGCTGACATTAATGGACACGGCAGTGATGCTAATCTCCTTTGAACCCGCTTCTCGAGGCTTGCTGTTCACCGTGGTGGGCTAACAGCAGCTCCATCTGCTTTAACTGCGGCTCGACAGATCGGGCTTGGCCCTGCTGCAATGAGAAGCAGGGGCTGTTTGTCTGGGTCTGTAGCGCCCCGTGCCGTCGCATCAATCGCTGGGCTCGTTTGTTAGAAGCACAGCCCTTGCCCTCTGCAGAGGAAAGGTGGTTTTGTGAACCAGGCACTGGGAAAGTCGAGAGCTGCTACATCCCGTGGCAATAGGTGACAAACTTTCTTTCTTGTGCTGTGGTTGCCCCGGGGAGGCCGTGCTATTGCCGGAAACGGGGTGAAGTCTCATCTGGAAAAAGCCGATAACGTGAACAAGCGCCCCAGGGTGCAGGGAGACCAGGGGTGCATCCTCATCGTGAATGCAGAGGGGGTGCCCAGATGTTGAGGTCCATTCTGGCCCTGTTCAGACATGCATCTTAGGGCAGGATGTATGCCACCGGTGACAATGTTTGCCAGTGGAGCAGACTCCCATTGCAGGGAAGAAAGTCCTTTACAAAGAGGCTGACCGGGCGACCTATATGACTTATAGCAACATGACCTATAGCAGCACTGTCTGTCACCGTGGTCTGGGGCTGATGGCTCTTGGCTGGGAGGCTGCTGGCATGGAAGCTGCAAACAAAATCTCAGTTCTCCAGCCTTTCCGCTCATGGCTCGGCCTTCAAAGAAGCAGCTGGAGACATGTCAGAGACTGGGGAGGAGCATGGGACTAGCATGGCCAGAAGAAGAAATCCCCCTTCCCTGGACCCTAATGGTAGTGATGGGGCTGAGAGGGACCAGGCCAGCACTGGCACAACCCCCAGAGCCCTCCGGATGTGCGATAACTGTGGAAGAAGGAAAGCAGCTCGGGGGCCCTTTATCCGGCAAAGGCTGCGATTAGCAAGAAACAATCAGTGCTACGTGGAGAGAGACAGCCAGCGCCGGGTTATTGTGAGGCAGGAGCGAGCAGGAAATGGGTCATTTCCCGGGGAATTTCCAGCTCCAGCTGGGCTTGGGACACAGGGCAGGTAGGAAGGAGCAGGGGTGGGAAGAGCAGGGAGGGAGCTACGGAGGTGAAAGGAGGAAAAGAAAATCCTGAGCTGTTCAGAGCAGGCAGCGACTCTGCATGACGGCGGCTATCTGGAGGATACAGCGCAGCTCCTCTGGGTCCAGGGCCCTTGTCGGAAAGGTTCACGGGGTGGAAGGAAATGTGCCCCTGGTCAGACTGGCACAGACCGGGCGAGTTTTTCCCTTCCACTGTAGTGGCAGGTTCCTAGGATCTCTATTAACAGCTTTTACAGAAGCAGGAGGTTGCCCACCGCGGTCCCCCCCGGCAGCTTCGGGTGTGATGTCTTGTGTTGTGTCAGGGTCGACTGTGTCGTTTTGCTCCGAGGTCTGTGCGGGGGGCTTGGGCAGGGCTGATCCTGCCTCGGGCAGGGGGGTTGGACTCCCAGCCCCACTCCTCTACAGTCGCATGCTCCGAGTCCTGGGGAACTGGCCACCGGGAAGGAGCACAGCTTTGCAGCTCGCTGCTCTGGACATCTGGTGAGCAGACCAAATAAAGGAGAGGGAACTTGGCCGATGACTGTCCGAGAGGCAGTTCCCATCCAGCAGGTTAGTCATCACCAACAAGGGCCTGGACTGGTGCCATAAATCGCCTGGGGCAGATGTTAGTCATGTCCTGGAAGGCATGGCTGGACGGCAGCAGCCGAGGAGGGCAATGCGGGAGCGCAGACCCAGCCGACCCTGTGGAGCGAAGACAGAGACCAAGGATCTGCCGGCCTCTCCCTGAAAATATGACCACGGTCCAAGGAGGGAGAGAAACGGGAGGAAAGAGCGAGTCAGGGCACGTCTGCACTGCAGACTGAAGGAGAGGGAGACCTGTCTGGGGACACGACCGCACAAGCACCCCTGCACGGCCACGTCTGAGGCACGCACGAGTCCCTTACTACTGCTCCCCAGTCAACTGTGGCAGGGCTCTCTGTGCTCCTGGGGGGTTGTAGGAAGACACCGGAGGACAGCCAACATGTCAGCGATTTAGTCTGCATCTCAGTGCAGAGCTGCACGCTCCCCTGAGTTAAAATGGAGCCTGGGCTTTAACTCATACGTGCTGTCGAGTCAGCTGGCGCTGGATCAAAGCACCCCCAGGCCCGGTGGAGAAATGAATATGTGTTGGGCTCAGGCTACAGCCAGAGTCCTGGTTAGCTCCTCAGTGGGCCATCTACATGCTCATTAATGCACTTTAGGTAATGCACATTGAATCTAGTACCTCCATTGTGAGGTACTAAAAAAATGCACATTAGCCTATTTTAATGCATATTAGCTAAAAAGCATGGTTTTTGGTGATGCTTTAATGTGCATTAAAATGGGCTAATTAAAGTGCATGTGTAGACATGCCCACTAGTGCAGACAAACCCAGAGAGGAAAACTGAGGAGAGGGAGCAGGGGTAGGGACGATGTGCGGGGCTGTGGACCTCACTCAGGGCCAGCAAAGAAAGAGGAAACCATCTGTTACCCCATCAGGATGTCGGATCGAGATAAAAGAGGGGCAGGGGGCTCAGCTCGGTGTGGGCTGGCCGGACCAGGGCGTGGAAGGGGGGATGGGGCTCAAGAAGGAACCAGCTGACGTTAAGCAATGGCCTAAGGGGGAGGATTTGGGACTGGACGTCGGCACCCGGTGCAGACAAATAACACCCAAATAGGCTAGACCAGTTCAACCGAGAAGCAGCAGCTGGGAGTGAGGAGTGCACCCCAGCAGGCATCAAGAAATGGAAGAGAAGAAAAAGCAGTGCAAAGTCTGAGCTGCGCTCTGGGTCTTCATCCCATCCCTGCTGCTCGCGCCTCTGCAGCCCCGGCGCAGAGCGCGGCGGGACGAAGCCGTTGTACCGGGGCCGCGTCACAGCAGGCTTCGCTCGCCGGCAGGCCGTGTGCAAGCGCCCGGCATCAGCCGTGTGCAGCGCAGGTCCATTGCGGCCGGTCGGCCTTGCGTGCGGCTGGCTGCAGAACAAGGCACGTTGCTCAGCACATCTGAAACTTGCCGCCTCCTTGGCGGACAACGGGGCCTTTCATGCCGCGGGTCCCTATCCTGTCCGCCCGCAAGCACAACACGCATCTCTGCTGGGTCGCCTCCTCCAAGCCGAGACCGCCTGGGAAGCGGGAATCCTCCCACGCAGAGGCCAGGCAGGTCCGATCCCAGCGCAACGGAGAAACTGCCCGCGTTCCCCCTTGGCAAGACAAAGGCACAGAAATAATGTGTGACGCCGGGGACGAGACAGGGGAGAAGCATTTCAGGGGACAGGAGGGCACAGGCTGCAGGGGCATCTGACTGGGGAAGTGCGGGGGGGACGTCATCATCCTGAAATCCCCAACTTCAGCAACCACGGGTGGATTTCTGGTTCATTCCTGTTTTTGAGGAAGAGAAGGCTGGATGGGTTGACCAGCCCCAACTACATCATCCCAGCCAGGGTTTTGTCTTGCCGGGTCTTCAACACCTCCAACTATCTATCAAGATGCCACCACCTCTCTGGGTAACCTGTTCCAGGGCTTCACCACCCTCTGAGTGAGAAAGGTTTTCCTAATATCCAACCTCAACTTCCCTTGCTGCAGCTTGAGCCCGTTGCCCCTTGCCCTGTCATGTGCCCCTATTGAGACCAGCCCAGCCCCATCCTCTGTGCAGCCCCCCGGCAGGGAGGTGACGGCTGCTGTTCAATCCCCCTCGGTCTTCTCTTCTCCAGACTCAATCAGCCCAGGTCCCTC
>NW_017728886.1:270045646-270054870 GCF_001723895.1 Crocodylus porosus | reverse complement strand
TTTCCTGACCTCTGATCCTGCACGTGGCTCTCCTCTGGACTCTCTCAAGCTTTTTCACGTCCTTCTTGAATTGTGGAGCCCAAAACTGGACGCAGTACTCCAGCTGCGGGCTCACCAAGGCCGAGTGCATCCCAAATAAATGCAAATGAAATTACTCCAAGATCCCGGGGAAGGGAAGCGACAATTCTCACTATTCTAGAGATTTTCTGAGCCCTCCTATTGAAGCCTGCAGCGGGAATAGAGTGCTCTGTGAAATGTATGAGCATAACACCCCAAAACTTAAATTTGGGGCTACATCACCTCAACACTACTAAAAAGGTTAACTGCATTCTGCATGATTTGTTCTCATACCGTGCCCATCACCGTGGTATCTGATCCCCTTGCAACAAGATCAGCATCCCAGGGACCTCCTGGGCACTCCTTCTCCCCCAAAGCAAGGAAGAAAGTTCCCAAATCCACATCAAGCACTATCATTTTCCTTGTGATTAGAGTGACAGCCAGAAAAGGGAGCCTAAAACAGCTCCAGGCTTCTTCGTTTCCAGCAAGAATCAGCAGATCGAATACCTAAAACCAGGATTCCTGTTTTCCTGTTACTGGCCCTGCTCGTTCTGAATCGGCTAGTGCAATTGTGGTCTGCCTGTTCTCTAAACAAAACGTGGAACCTATTCCTTGTCCTGGGGACAAATCATCAGTGAGATATTTTTTAAACCTCAGAAAAGGAAGAGATAAAACATCAACTGTATCAGGGCAAGAATGACTAGGAAGATGCTGAGCCTTGTATGTGATACTAATGAGCCTGAAGAGGTGGGTAAATACTATAGCACATTGAAATAGTGACAATGTCACAGGCACACCTGGCTCTTGCAGTGCTTTTCCCTAGGTAGATCACACAGCGCTGTCCAGAGGAGCTCAGTAACATTATCCCCATTCTACAGGTGAGGGAACTGAGGCACAGAGAGGCAAAGTCCCTTGCCAAGCTACCTGGTTAGCTTATGGCAGAGGCAGGAGCAGAACTCAGGTCTCCTAGGTCTGAGTTAGCCATTAGCAGAAAATACAAGCACCAAAAACTGCATTACAGCGCAGTAACGCTCTGTGTGGGCTGACTTGGGACTAAAGCTAGGTTACGTACAGGGCTACTGCGCAGTAAGGTGTCTACACATGCCTTACTGCACAGTAACTATTCAGACATAAATTTGCTACAGGTCCTATTTAGAGAAGCAGGTTTGGGAGCTGAGGCTGGAGCAGACCTTGCATTGGCTCGGGAAGCAAGAAATGTGATGACCAAAACGGCGCCTGGTTCATGAATGCTTTAGACCCGGGAACGCAACAGTGCCTTCAGATCCACATGAGAGGACCCTGATGTCCGCATGGATCTTATTACCAGACCTCAGACCGAAAGGGAAATGGACCGCTGGTGCTCTTCTCGCGAGTGCCGGGGAGCAAATGGAGAGACAGAAAGACTTGTCACCACTGCACTCTCCTGTTCTTCTGTTTGCTGGATTTCGAGATCCCAGGGATATCGGGATCCCAGGGAATTACAATAAAAAAAACTTAACAGCTATCATTGTCTTATTGATTTTACATATTTATATGGCCCCTTGGCTGCAGCATCTGAGCTTCTCACAACCTCTAATACATATTTAGCCTCTTAACACGTCTGGCAAGCTGAACAGGGCACCAAAGCACTAAGGGTACCAGTGAGTTTCCATTTGGTGGTCCAGATTTTATTTTCACCTAGGCTAGAAGGCTGCAAATTTTGCAGCTGGGAGGTACTTCAATGGAGATGGAGCCAGAGACAGAGCTGCACAGGCACCGCTTCTTTTCGCTGCCTGGGTGAAGCCTCCTGCCACGGAAATGCCACAAAAGCCCACCGTGGCTCCGCAGGCTGGATAAAATAGCTCTGTGGACCACATGTGGCTTGCATCGGCTGTCGGCTCCCAATCCCTGATCTAGCCCATTGGACCTAATGGTCACTTCGATGACCAAATGGAAATAGGGTCACCTTAAACAACCCAACAGCAATAGAAAATCATCCTGAGGGGCCAGCAGCTTGTCCAAGGCTACAGCCTTAACCCATGTAGTTTGTGTCTAATGCACTGGTTCAGAAAAATGGTTATAAAAACTGAATAAAAGCAACAGAGGGAAGATAATAACAGCCTGGTGGAGGGATGTGAGCACTCGGGAAGGAGGGGAAGTACTGATTATAGTTATGTGGCGCTAACTGGGAGGAATAAGATGGACGCAAGGAAGGGAAATGCAGACCGACGGCGGCAGGCTGTTTGCATCACTGACAACTCACAATATGATCATGACTCTCACAATATTTAATGTTGCCTTCACAGCCCTGGCTCGTGCAGAGGTGCATTTACGTGAGCATCCCAACTTTCCCCTTTTAAAAATGGGAGCATCTGCCCTCCCTTGTGCTTGTATAGAAAAATAAGAGCCATGTGAACCATGTGCCCCTGTGAAAAACTGTGAACCATGTGCCCTGAAAGGCTTGAACCCAGAGATAATGAAAATTCAAAAGTCCTGACTTTTTAATTTTGAAAACAGCTCATCTCTCTCCAATGCAAGACACGCTTGGCTGTGAAACGGTCTCTCCAGGGAAGCACCGTCACCTGCATCTTTTCACCTGGGACAAAGTCCTGGGACCAGACTATAGGGAGCCATCCTGCTAAGGGCAAGGGGAATGAACTCGAACCGAGCTTGTGCACTGCGTGCTGCCCTGCAGACGAAGCCTGTGTACACACAACCTGCCAACACGAAACCACCGAGGCACGGAAATAGGAAGTCAACCTACCTAAAAGTACCCATCCATGGGCATGAATTCCCAAACTGCAGAGCAGCACACACCACCGACCACTTGTTGCAACCCTAGCCGTACCCCTGTGCAGGGGAGAGGGGCAAGTTTGGGGAAGGGAGCATGGGGAAGCTAAAGGAGAGAGTCACGGATGCAAAGTTTCTGATTAAATGTCGGGCACAGACAGGATCCAGGTGGAGAGAGGGTCTTGAGGAGCTACTGTAATAAAAATAATGACAACACATAAGGAGGCAACCCGTGGCTGAAGGGAAAGACGGACCTGTGTCTCCTTTCTGGACTCCAAGCAGTGTCTGTGCACAGCGCAACGCCGTTCGCGGTTTCCTGGAAATCAACATCTGCATTGGGTTTGGGGCGGTCATGTCAGAACTATGTCTCCAACCCCCCCACTGCATTGTCTCCAGGGTCCCAGCTATTAAAACAGTCAGGAATCCAATCCCAGGTGTAAACAACCCTTTTCTCTTCTAATGGGAAACGATTGTGCAAGACATTACAAAGAGCGCTTTAAATATATATGCGGCGTGGCTTACATTGATGCATGTGCTGTGGGACCAGCCCTGGTAAAGGGCCTGACCTGCTGCTTTTATCTACATTAAAAGAACCAAGAAGTTCCCTTGATCCATTAGGAGAAAACCTCAGTGCAAAGCAGTCAGTGGTAATTGCTCTGCCTGGAAGCCTTTTGCCCCCGGGCACGGCCGTGCATCTCTGGGGGCGATACGAACAGATTCACTGCCACGGCACCCCTCCCGCTGAGTGAAAATGGAGAAGCCAGCCAAGAAACAGCTGATACCCCATTTTGGGGTGGGAGGCACGCGATGCACATGCCACACATCCCCTCAGTGCCAGGGTGAGGGTGTACTTAAAAAAATAAAATTAAAAATCCCCCCAGCCCCCAAATTTCCTCCTAGTGCAGCGGAATTAAAACACATCATCATCGCTAGCTTTATTTCTCCAAATGCCCCTATTTATAGCTCTCAAAAGCTAGCGGGCATGCAAGTGCCAGTAATAATTAGCAACCCTAGCAGCTAACAAGAATAACACTTATTAAATGCTTTCTGAAAACGCGAGCCCACAAAACCCACTGACTTCTCCTTTTCTCTCCTAGCAGTCATGCGCTGAACCAACCCCAGCAGGCCCATTGAGCGTTACCCTCTCCGACTGCATTCCCACTGGCTCTTCTTCAAGAAAATCTTTGCAAGCGTAGGCCCAACGTTGTGGTTTCATGTTTAAAAAAGGTAAAAGTTGTGGCTCACAAAACCATTTGACCAGGTTGGAATGAAAGGGCTGAAAGGCATGCGCAAAGCACCCTCCCGCACGTAATAGAGCTGGCTCCCAACCACCCGGTTCAAGGCAGTATGGTCATGTCCATACCCAAGCTAATATATTCTGCCCTTTAGAAGGCTAATTAGCCCCAGCAGAGCTACGGTAATGGCTGTGCGTCTTCCAGTCTCCAGGCCGGCTCTGAAGTCTCGACGCGGCACTGCTAAATGTGTTCAGTAAAAGACAGGATATTTTTAAGGATTTAAAGTCTTCCCTGGAGCATCAATGCAACCTAAAAATAAAACTGGCCAGAAACAAAAGTGAAACAGCCCCATTTATGTTTATGCCAGTAAATAGCACCAATAGTTAAAGAAAGAAAAAAAATCAGTGGAGACACTTTCACCCACTGGCTCTGCAGCTTTTTTTATTCCCTAGGTCAATTCAGTAAGGAGAGATCCTCTTGCTGCGCCCGCTTCCTTCCCCACATGCCATTTTCCAGGGCTCGTTTCACCCTCAGGACCTCCCATGTGGGCTCCGCAAAGCATGGCCGGCGAACGATGGCTCTAAAAATATTATAAGGTGGGGGGAAATTAGTTCAAACAGAGGATTTTCATCCTCACTGTGTTGTGTCATCCAAACCAGCTTTTTCGAGATGTTCTCCCCCACATCTCACAAGATAGTTTCCAAGCAGAGATTCTCCACAGCCCTATTTTTAGACAGGATTTTACTATTTTTCCCTCTGTTTAGCTCCGAAAAAAAGAAAAAAAAATCCTCTGCTCCACTGTGTTTCATTTTACCCCCACTGCAAAAGTCCTTGCTCCGAGCCTTCGTGTGTTGGGATCTACCCCTGGCTGATGCTCACTCACTGATTTGTTATTCCCTGCCTGTCTTGAGCTCTTTTTTTAATGATAGGGGGATTATTTTTTGCTGTCTCAGGGAATTCCCTCGGATTTTTCCACCCCTCAGGATTTTCTCTCCAAACCCTGGTGCCTCTAGGTGGGTTGGGACTGCACAGGAGTCGAGATCTAGTTCTGCCCTTGTCCTTATAAAAGAGGAGCTCCCCTCCTTCCTGTCCCCAGGGCTGGGAAAAATCAAGGCCCCCTTCACCAACAGGAGGGGATTAGTGATGGCCAAGTACTAGGATGGGAGCAGCAGTGGTCCCTGTGCAGGTGGAGATGGGATGGGAGCCTACGATGCACTAGAGCAGTGGGAGTTGCCTGGGTAGAGCTCACTGGGGACTAGGGTGACTACCAGTCCCTAACTGGGCGGGATGGTACTGGAATGGGAACAGCAAGTCCTGGTCCCAGGCCGCATGGCCCCGGGACAGCATTTGTGCCATATTTGCAGCATTGGGCAGGGATCGGGGTTTGGGAAGTGGCAGGTTTCCCTTCGCACACTGCTTAGAGCTGCTGGGAGTGGGATGCAGGGGTGCCATATGCCTGTGCACGCCCGCATGTGGTCAGGAGTACGGCCAGGTAGTGTGGAGAGCAGCTCCCTGCAGGTAAGTTTATGGGGAGGGAGAGGGTATAGTAGGGGTTGGGGGCAGACTGAGGCCCCCACAGTGAGGGAGGGAGTGTGGCAGGGGCATGGGCTGGGGGTTGCCACCCAGCCAGGGAGGTGCATGGAGCTGGGGGCTGGGGCAGGGAGCAGGATGGAGC
Source organism: Crocodylus porosus (assembly GCF_001723895.1). Taxonomy (NCBI): domain Eukaryota; kingdom Metazoa; phylum Chordata; order Crocodylia; family Crocodylidae; genus Crocodylus; species Crocodylus porosus. The sequence continues at coordinate 270,049,134 of NW_017728886.1, read as the reverse complement.
CATAGGTGGCTCGTCTAAGGGGCGGTGGCGGGGATGAAAGTGGGGGCAGCTTCCCACATCTGTTTGCACTCCTGGGGGGTATGAGGGAGCATGTGCCCCCCCAGATTTGTGAGGGGGTGGGGAGGAAAGGTGTGCATGTGTCCTGCCTTTCCATTTCAGAAAGATGGTCACCCTAGCTGGGGCAGGGATGGAGAAGGGGACTGGGAGCCCAACAAACTAGCAAGCAGAGAAAAGAGAAGGACAGAGGGGCTGGCTGCTCCTCTGCATGGGACAGGGGTGGAGGACGGGATGGGGCTCCCTTGTATAGGGCCATTGGGAGGCAGGGGGCAAGCACAGCAGTGACTGGGGAGAGAAGGCTGATGAGCCCCCTGAACGTGTGTCAAAAGCACTACTGAGGGCAGCAGAGAAGGCCAGCAGGGTCCTGGAGCAGGCACGGGGGCCTCTCGTATCCAGCCCATTTGGGATCAGTCCTGTGACTAAGTATCTGGCCCATAAATGTGTGCAGCAAGCAGCTTGCATCCCTTGCATGTACCAAAGCCAGAACATGGGTCGAAAAATACGGACTCTGGTCTCAGAGCTTAACCCATGGTTTCTAGCTGAGGCGGAGCGCTTGTACACCGCAGGAGCATACTGGAAAATCCTCCAAGATGATAGCAAAAGGTTAATTCAGAGGGAATGGCCTAACAGCTAATTTCCTTGTTGGTTTAGCTCCCTCACATCAACAGCTGCTGCATGGGAAAGACTTTATGGTGTCTCTTGACTATTTACTGCATCTGCTCTGTTTAAAGGCATACCCTCAGACTGGACCCTTTTTTAATGGGCTAGCTTAAAAATAGGCTTGCTTTAAAAAGGAGACCTGAAAGTTAAAAATATACCACAGGAAGGGATTTTTCTCTCCATGCCAGTTTCTTTCTAGGGTGGGCTGGGACAGGGCCCCTGTTCCTTTCTATGTGCGGTGTTGCCCTCCTCCATACAGGGCATGTCTACATGAGATGCTAACTGCGCAGTAGCCTAATTACACTGTGCAGTAGCATGCCAGGCAAAAACAGTGCTAATATACTACTGTGCAATAGTATCAGGCTACTGCACATCACTAAAAACCTGTGTGCCGGTGCTACTACACAGTAGCACAAATTACTGCGCGTTGGTTTAGTACTTGCTTATCCAAGTACTAAATTTAATGTACAGTAACTATGGTGCTTTGATGAACATGTAGACGCACTCACAGGTCTGTACCTGTGTCGTTCTGTTCCCTTTTTATCAGTATTGTATTTCCACGTGCAGATTTCCTGTGGCTGCAGCAGGCACCTCCTTGGAGAGCCAGGAAAGGTCCTGCTCAGAGCATCAGCGCAGTGTGGCCACATGCACAAAGGGATTAATTGCAAGAGTAGAAAGGGCAGAATGTCTCAGATGGATGGCAAATGTAACCCTGCAAGAAACCCTGCCTGGGTCTGGCTCTTTGTTCAGCCACCTTCTACACTGGGACTACTTCTATTTCTATTTGCAAAGAGATTAGGCTCGTCTTTAACTGTGGCATATTCGCTTTTAAAGCCAAAAGGTACCTCTATGATTAATAGCGTGACTGACCTCCTGCCCATGCTAAACGCATGAGCCCAACCTTTTGCAGCAAAGCATGCATGGGTCAAAGCAGAACCAGCTACCAACCCCTTCACCAGGCTGGAGTTACTGGGGATATCTCCCTTCCAAGTTCCCACCAGGACCAATCCTGCGTAGCTTGTGAACCCCATAGGAGATGGCAAAAGTCATAATATCCTGAACTACTTGCCATCTACATTGCCTCCTGACTCATGGCTGAAGTTTGAAGCCGTCCTACATGTGGACATAACATGCATTTATATTACAAGCAGCAGCATGAGTTCAGTGTTGGTTAACAAACCATGTAATTAGTCTCCAAGAGCACCAGGGCTTCCCTTTAAGAAGCGCCTCGTGCATCCATACACAGCCCTTCTTCGCCTGTTTATCCAGTTAATACATTCATCAAGGTGGCTTTACAAGATGCCTCATTAATTCCTTTTCAAGTTGATAACTTTATTGATGATGGATTTAAAATGGCTAGGGCAGTGGGGCTGCGTGGGGGAAGGAGGTCTTGACAGCATCTGCAACAAAGCAAACGGCATTGAAATAGCCCTGGCTGTTGAAGCAGGAAGCCGGATCGTCTTGACAACTGGTGAATTGAACTTTCCAAAGCTTAAATGTAAGCTGCACACAACAGCAAGCCAGGGGGACCAGCAAAACAGGCACGATAGGGAGATTGTGAACCCTAATCCCTTTCTGTATAGCAGCGGCCGGAGAACAGCCCTGCTTTGTTTTCAGCCGCATGCTTGGCCTCAGAGGCATGGAGTGGGGCTCAATGCGACAGGCGGTCAACAAGACCTGGACCTATGCCGCTCTGTTCACTTTTGATGATTGTTTGAAGGGGTCCTGGTTATACCGAGTCACTTGGCTTCAGCCGGGGAGAAGTGGACCCAAAGGTCATGGTTAGACAGACAGCTCGTGTCACGACCCTGAGCCGCTCTGCTGAGACTCGGCTGTGACTCCCCTGTGGCAGCTCTCGTCACAGCTGATGTTCCCCACGCTCTACGACAGCAGGCTGGGACATTTTTTTCACCCTTTTTGGTGGTGACAGAAGGAAGCTGTACCAAACTGGGAATGGCCCCGATGCTCACGGCTTCTGCCAAGTGGGAGCTGAGACAGAGCTACACGCCCCCGACACACTCAGGGCACACGCAGGTGATAACACCTGACTCCTTTCACCGACTTTCCAAGCATTCATTAAGTCAAATAGCTCCCTTGGGATCACCAGCTCTCTCAAGAGCGCAGAGAATCATAGGAGCATAAAAAAGTGGCTCTCTGATGGTCTCATCTAGTCCAGCCCCGTGCTTGAGGCAGGATTGTCCTGGTCTGAACCATCCCAGACATGTGTTTGTCTAACCTGCTCTTAAAAAACATCCCACGTCCTGCCTAGAGACTCTCTTCTAGGGCTTGAACCAGCCTCACAGTGAGAAGTTTATCCTAATTTCCAAACTGAAGTTCTTCCTAATCTCCAGCCTAAATTTCCCTGCCTGCAATTTAAAACCATTGCTCTTTACCCTGTCCCCTGTGGCTACAAGAAACTAGTCTACCTCCATCTGGTGCATAATCACTCTTGTGGTATTTACACACTTATTATCAAATCCTCCCTCGCGTCTCCTCTTCTCCAGACCACGCGATCCAATTTCTTCCAGCTTTTCCTTCTAAACCAGACTTCTAATCATAGGGGAAATCTTCCCTTTCCTTTAGGGGTTTCATAGTTTCATAGTTGGTCGGGTTGGAAGAGAGAGACCAGAGCAAATCATCGAGTCCGACCCCCTGCCGTGGCAGGAAAGAGTATGGGGGTCAAATGACCCCAGCAAGATGTTCATCTAACCTCCTCTTAAACACCCCCAGGGTAGGAGCCTGCACCACTTCTCTTGGAAGTTGGTCCCAGA
>NW_017728886.1:270014197-270045083 GCF_001723895.1 Crocodylus porosus | reverse complement strand
GGTCGAACATGACCCATCCACCACCGCTCTCGGGGTGCGGCCCTCCCGCCAGTCGGCGACACATCTGACTGTGTGGGTGTTGACACCACAGCCCCCCAGTTTCTTAATGAGAACGGGGGGAGAGACAGTGTCGAAGGCCTCCGCAAGTCCAGCAAGACGATGTCCGCTGCTACCCCTGCGTCTAAGGATTTGGTGACCTGGGCGTTGGAGGCACCAGGTTGGTCTGACAGGACCTGCCGCTAATGAACCCGTGTTGGTTGCCCCTGAGCATAATCTCCCCCCCGGCCCCTCAGGGACATGCGCCAGGATAACTCTCTCAAAAAGCTTGCCTAGGACCGAGGTAAGATTAACTGGCCTATAGTCCCCGGGTCCTCCTTCCTCCCCTTTTTGAAGATGGGAACCATGTTGGCCTCTTCCAGTCCTCTGGCCCCACACCAGAGCCCCACGGGTGCTCGTACAGCCGTGCCGGGGTCCTGCAATGACCACAGCCGATTCCCTCAGCGCTCGGGGGTGGAGATCGTCCGGACCCGCTGACTTGAACACATCCAGTCCCCCCAGACGTCCCCTGACTAGATGCGCCCTGGCCCTGGGCCTGGCTGCGCCTCCCCGGGGCCTGAGGGGGCCGGTAAGCAAGCAAGGAACCAGACAGAGGCATCTCTTCCCTGTACACGTGATGGGGAACCGGGAGAGGTCACCGGGTATTAAGCTCAGTCATGGTTGATAGTTCACAGACTTTTTAAGACTAGATCAGACAAACCCTTGCTTAGGATGGTTTAGACCAGAACAATCTTGCCTTGAGCAGGGGAGTGGACTAGAAATGACCTTGTGAGGTCCCTGCTACTCTCACTTCCCTGTTTGTCTGATGTGCCCAGGAAGGTTGCACAGGTCTGTTGGCTGTTTGTGGACCAGGCGGCTGGAACAAGGGCAAGTTTGCACTTCATCTACTGCAAACGGCCCGCTGCAGCCCGTGCTGCGGAGGGGGCTTGCCAAATTCTCTTCAGAGCAGCAACCGAGTGCTTCAAAGAGGCTTTTGCTGTTATTTCAACCACGGGACACAGGGGTTTTATGGCAATCTAGAGCTGCTGAAGCTAGAAAACACTGCTTTCATGCTAGAGCCCTCATACTGCTGATTAAGTCTGAGCACCTCTCCCCCAAGGCACGGTTTGCTCGTCATCGGGAGAAAGAAGTGTGGGTGCCTCAGGCGAGATGGTGATGGAAGCGGAGGGCTGGGACTCTGGATGACCTCTGCGTGCCAAGCCTGACATTGCCACTGATCCACTGGGCAAGTCTCTTATGCTCAGTGGATAGTACGGATCAGATCCCAAAGCACGTCCCCGGAGGGTCGTAAGGACTGGTCCTGACATGCTCTGGGCCGCGCGGGGGAAGGCAGTGCCAGAGGCAGGTGAAGCACCGATACCGCAGCAAGTCGAATGGAGCAGGAGCTAGTTCCAGTGTCCTGGCTCAGTGCTGTGACACAATGGCAAATCCATCTCCCCCGGCTGGGCAGCCAGGGCATCCATCTGGGCCACACTGAGAGCACCCTTCTCTAGGATAAATCTCAGGGACGAAGAAGGAGTCTTAAATGATTGGGAAAGAGTGCAGCAGGTTCAAAAGTGAGAGTGGAGCAATTCCCAAATCACTGCAGGAATCAAAGAACTGGCACAGACCCAACTCAGTTTCTCCCAAGGTTAGGGTTTAATTTGGCACGATGCTCTGAAGCTGCATCGTGCCACCTAAACGTTAAGTCTTAGTGTATCCAAAACGCATCAGTGCATTCACTCCAGCTCTCCAGCAAACACCCTTGCACACTTGCACATTGCACCCCTATGTTAATCCCAAACGCCATCGTCCCATCTGTGCAAACATACCCAAGACTGGGACTGCCAGCCACAAGCATTTAACCACGATGGGTCACGTTTGTTAAATCCTGGGATTTTAACAAATAAATGTCAGGTTGTATTAATTTGCCTCTTGGCTTTGGAGCTGATGGGGGCTCTGCTTCACCAAAACCATCCCTTCACTAAAACCGTCCCTTTCTAAAGAAAAGAAAAATCTGAAAGCAGAGAGTGTTGTGAAAGCATGTACATGATTGCAGGAGCTGTAGCGTCAAGAAAAAATATTAAATGTCATGATACTGGTGACAAAAGTGACCAGAGCCGTCTCTGCTCCAATCCATGCTTTCCTTCCTCTTCCACAGATCCCCAGAGTCATTGCTATGTACTCACAAGCAGCCATCCAGCATCAACTTACACCTACTCCAAAATGCAGTGTCAACCTGTACATAATGAAATACATCCATACACTAGCACATGCTCAGACACCTTGGCTGTCCCTAGGTATACACCTATATAAATACACACCCATGCACACAGCACCATCCCCAGACAGGTTAGAAATAATCTGACCCTAAAACAATCGTCTTGCCAACTAATACTGAAATGAAACAGAGGCAACTTAGAAACACACCAGAGAGTTGGTTTCTCCATGAACTTCTACAAGCCTCGTCATAAACAGGTACTGAAAAATGTGGGTCCTATCGTCTATGCACTGATGTTGATCTTATGTGTGCCACCTCCTATATAGGAGGATCCCAAATTGCTTTAAAAGCAGAGCATCTGGGAATTAGTTTACACAGCTAAGAAACAGGTGGGTGGTATACGATGGCAGGTTAGCAACACCGCACAACCATTGCCTGCCCCCTTGGAAAAACGGGAGGGATTAGGCTAACACACTGGTGTGTGATATCACACGAAACGGTCGAGATTAAAGCCAGCAAAATCAGTTCCAGGAAAGATGGTTTCTTCAGCTGTGCTTACACAACACCCAGGACAATGAGACTGATCCTGAGCAAGACCATAATTATAGTAGTGATGGTTCATATTACACGTGCATTAATGCACTTTAGTTCATGTGCATTAAATGCACATTAAATCTAGTACCTCCATTATGAGGTATTAAGAAAATGTGCATTAACTAAAGAGGACGGTTTTTAGTAACACTTTGTTCCGCATTAGTCTAATTTCATACACATGAACTAAAAAGCACATTTTAAGTGATGCTTTAATGCGCATTAAAATAGGCTAATGCACATTGAAGTGCACATGTACACGCGCCCAATGAGATATAAGACCTTTTGGATAAGCAAGCCATAATACAGAGAATTCCCTGGAGGGGAAGAAGAAAAGGGTGGGCTGAAATCAGCAGGAAGTTGTCATTCCCAAGGGTTTATAAACTATTGAAATCCCCACTGGTTTCCTCACCCACATTCAGAAATTCAGTTCAACATTTGAGCTTCCTGGACAGGCAAAGTGGTTGGATGGTCAGAGAAAAACTCTACTTCCCAGAAGCTCCTGATTTCCACTCCCAGCTTTGCCACAGACTTCCCAGGTGAATCACACAGGCCTCTATTTTGAGAGCCCAACCTCAGACATGCCAGACCTGTTTTCTAGAAGGGCCAGGCACTGGAAGCCCCCAGCAATTTTATGTGGGATTTCTGGTCCTCTGCAATGCTGATTATAAACCCCTCAGGCTCAAATCCTGTCCTCACTGAAATCAAGCACTAAATGCCCACGATGGAGCCAGGAGTCCACTCCGTCAAGGTCGGCACCCCATAGTGGTTGGCACTTTTGAAAGGTGAAGTCTAAATTCTGTCTGTATATCCATGTCTCCGGGCTTAACCATAGCAAACTCGGCTTCACAGTGTTTAACTATGGAAGGGAGGTCAAACTGGTTTGGCCCCTTGGGCTGGATCTGGACTTCGGGGCTGTCTGTGGGCTGGATCCAGATTGTGGAGGTCCTCACAGACCAGATCTGGACCCATCTCATGCAGTAGGGCAAGCCATGCCAAGGAGCTAGGGGTGTTAATGCAACTGCTTTTCACCCCTTGCTGCCAACACAGGTCCTCAATGGGGCTCAGCACCCTGAAGTTCAGATCCCCACTCATGCTGTGCCCCTGAACTCCCAGCCCCTCTAGGAGCCAGATACTGCAGCTTTGTGAGCCACGTGTACGACACCCCTGTTGTGCCTGGCTTGTGCAGTGCCTGGTGATGGAAAGTGCTGTCACTCTGCTAAGCATTGCATCATTTTGCAAATATCCAGCTGAAAGGCAGTGCCAGGGGCATAGCTAGCAATTGCAGCACTCCAGGCAGGGGCAGGGCACACCAGGCACTGGAAGGCACTTGTACACGTTACGCGTTGCTTACATACACGCCACGAAATGGCGAGTTTTACTAGACCCTGTCTGCAGCATGGGCTTCCCCCAACGCCAGCCATCCTACAGCTTCCCTTGAAATCTGTGCCTGGAGCTGGTGCCCCATTCGCCCACCCTAGTTACACTACCAGGCAGCACTACTCTGAAAAGGCACCCATCTGTATTCATCCTCTCTCAATGCCTCCACAACAGGTTGTATTTATTTACAAGCAAAGCAAAATAGGTTTTACTATAAGCATCGACCCTGGATCTGAGAGTCCGGCCAGGTTCTTTGTGGTCCGTGCATTGCTGCCAGTAATAACGACTCAATAAACCCGCTCTCTCTGCACACCTGTGCAATTCCACGCTATAATCCGGAGCAGGCTCGGAAAGCAACATGCACGCACAGGTGGCCTGGGCAATGGCAGTGGATTCAGTGTCGTGTTGATGAGGTACAAACCGCATCAGACTCCATCTCCTCCCAGGGCTGAGATGGCTGTATGGGGCAGAAAGGACTACAAGCTGCTTTTGGTTGAGGCACTACAACAAGCAGCTCCATCCCCCGTAATGCAGGAGGAGCAGCACTGCTGAGTAAGAAGGGCCATTCGCATAGTCACCTCCCAGGGCAAGGATGTGCTCGAAGGGGAGCGCACCCACCGTGGAGCTACCCACGCGGGTTTTGCAGGGAGCCTGAGCACTCTTTCCACCCGACACGTGCTGGTTTCCTGCGTACGATCAAGGCGGCTGCCCGTGGTTACAAAGAAGGGGATGGGATCAGCCATTTAGAACATGACAAAGGGGAAATAACCTTTGACAAATTAGGACCTGAGCAACCAAGATGGATAAACAGATTGGCATGCTTTTCAGAGTAGCACAAGTGATGAGACTGAATCCCCCCACCCCACGCGGTATAGCTCAGAGAATGAAAGGGAAGGGAGGGTGGAAGGGACCAGCAAGGAGAAAGCTGGATGGCAGGAAGGGTGGGTTACAGCAAGCAAAGGGCACAACAGGAGCAACGCAGGAAAACACCGCAAATTCACCCTTGTGAACTCCATTCCCCTTGGCAGGACTGCTGCCAGAACGGCCCCGATGCCTGGTGCACTCAGAAAGGAAGAGATAAATGAGAGCGCAAGGAGCTGCCAAGGGAAAGAAAGGGACTGTGGCGGTGACTGGCTGCGAGAAGCGTGATAACGGCGTGAGGACCACGGGGAACGTCGTGGGTATAGTGGCAGGAGCGGAGACCCCGCAGCCGGAGAAGCTGACCACGGACAGTCAGAGAGGATCGACTGGGGACCTCCAAGGGGAAAACCCAGGCCAAGGCTGGCAGTAGCATTGCTGCTGACTCAGTAGGCGATGCTCCTACCCAGTATAAACCAGTGCTGGGAGGCCTAGTGCTTCTGGAGGCATTCTCTTCGGGATGCTATCACATACCCTCATGCCTGCCCCGGATCTCCTGCACTCACAGTCTGGGAAGGTCGTCAACCCAGGCCAAACCCCAACACCAGGCACCCCATTCCCCTGACCCAGCTTCCACCCAGCTGGGCAAATGCTGCGTCCATCCTCGCGGGCTGCTGCCCGGTGCTGCAGCGAGCTATGAAGCAGCCCCCACGCTCCGGCTCAGTGCCGGTTGCTGACTAGCAGTTAGCAAACCGACCCCTGCAAACCAGTGGGTCCCATTGGTGAAGCTGGCGATGTCCTCCGCATCCCCGGTGCAATGGAAACGCAAGGTCATTGCCATTCAGCCACCCCCATTATTACCGCTAAGGCAGAGCACTGAAACAGTGCTGCTTGGAGCTTTGTTAATGCTACGTACGGAGCCCCCACAACACCTCTGTGCAGCGGGGGAGTCGACAGAGCTGCCCCACGCTGCACAGCCATACCAGGGGGAGAGGGAGGATTGAACCCACTAGGTCCTGCTGCATTTGACTGGGGGTTCACTGGGATCTTGCCAAGCCTGGCTTCCCTACAGATAGCTATTTTCTGGATTTGCAAAGCATGGCGCATATACTCACTGTCCCCTTCCACCTTCTCCGGGGTCCGGCTCCAGATGATCTGCCTGGTCTCCAGCCTGACCTGAAATGTCCTGCGCTCCGGCCTCTGCGACTTTTTCTGGTAGAACAAGGTCAGCACGGTGCCAATCTCCAAGCACCTGAGGATCCTCCCCATATCCCCAGCCTCCATCCTGGAGTCCTCCAGAAACCCATTGACGCTGTTCAGCCTGGACACGGACATCTTCAGTGCGTGGCCATCACCTGGTGGAATCGCAGAGCCAGACCCAATGCACCTTGTTCGTCTCGGCTCCTCTGCCCTGAATCACCTGAAGCAAGGGCTTCCCTTGCTGCAGCTCCTGGGGCTGGCTCGCTCTCCCATGCACCACCGATGCTGCAAAGAGCCAGGACTCTCCTCTGGAAGGGGAAGGGAGAGAGGAAGGGGTGGGACTGATGGACCCTGCAACCTCTCTCTCTTGTCTCCGGCTCAGGAAGAGGATAGCAGTCAGCACGCTGAGCCTTCCCCGCTATCACACCGCCGCAGCAGTGGCAGGGGCAGGCAGACAGGTAGGTTTGGTGGCTGCTTTTCAAATCAGAGCGACAGAAAAACCACCCATCCAGCGCCTGTGCAGGGAGACTGACATTGCTGCAGTCCTGTCACCCCTGGGAGGTGCAGCTGCTGGTGCCGGGGTGGAGAAAGGCCCCCCTGGCAGGACTTGGCAGCTGTGCAAGAGGAGGAGGAAAGCACTTCAGATGGTGCAGAAGCTTCCCAGCCAGATCTGGAGGACTCCCCTTCAGCCAAGATAGGTGTGGGAGGTGGGAGCTGGTATGCAGGGAGGACAGGACATCTCTGCTGGCTTGTCCTGCAGATTCAGGGCTGGGGGGACCCCCACAAGGGGAATGGGGGGCTCTCTGTACTCCAGATAGGCAGCCTGGCGCTGGCGGCTTCCCTTTCCCCCCGCAGATCCTGCGCCGAGAGCCTTGGTGCGAATTCCTGAGCGCGGCTCCTTCTGCTTCTGTTGGGGGAGCAGGATGAGCGGGGGGCGATCCCCCCTCTTCTCTCTCCCTCTGTCTGCTGCTTAATTTCAGGCTGCTGAAATGGACGCCCAGAGGAAACTGCAATCACACATGGCCGGAAAGAGATCAGAAAGGAATTTAAAAAAAAAAAAATTGCAGGATCTTGGAGAAAGAAAAATAGGACGGGAGGAAGAAAAGGCAGTGGAGAGTGACATCTAGGGGCAGAAACACCAGCCAGGCTCTGCAGGCAGGGCCTGGGAACCAGCACGGGCACGCTGCTGCCACGGCCCGCTTCCATCTGGGGGAGGGTCACCATGGCAGGGCAGGCAGTTCATCTCCGAAGGCACAGGTGACTCATCTACACATGCACTTTAATGCGCATTAGCCTATTGTAATGTGCATTAAAGCATCACTAAAAACCCCTGTGCTCTGTGGTTAATGCACAGTAAACTAGGTTCATGTGCAATAAAGCATCACTAAGGGCATTTTTGCACATGGTCTGGGAAGCGTGGGGGGGTGCTTTAATTAGCGAGCCATGCTAATTAAAAGCGCCCAAGTGTCACAATGTGTCAGTGTCCCTTGCACTGAAAAATGGCGGTGGGGCGCTTTGAACTAAAGCACGTTGAACAAGCTTTAGTTCAAAGTGTCCCACCACTGTTTTTCAGTGCGAGGACACTGATACATGTGGCGCTAGAGTCTGGTGGAGCGTATTAATTTCCAAGCTCCAGCAGATTCAATTAATTGAGTCTGCTCCCATGAGCTAGATTTCCAGCACACCAGAGCCAGCTCCCTGCACATGTATAGGAGCCCTAAAAACCGTGCTCTTTAGTTAATGCTCATTACAGTAGGCTAATGGGGCATTTTCCTAGTACCTCACAATGGAGGTACTAGATTTAATGCACATTAACTAAAGCATGTTCATGTACGTATAGACATGCGCAGTGGGATGTAGTCACACATGCCCTGAGTGCATAACACTAAGTAAAGCACTTGAACAAGCTACCCACAGAGGTGGTGGAGTCTCCTTCCTTTGAAGACCGGGACAGACAAAGCCTTGTCTGGGATGATGTAGTTGGGGCTGGTCCTGCTTGGAGCAGGGCGCTGGACTAGATGGGACCTCCTGCGGTCCCTTCACACCTTCGTTTTCTATCATGTGGGAAATGGACCACAGAGATCAGACACCAAAGTCCTTCAGTGCTGCCTGGTGTGCTAAGCATCAGATCAGTGACAGGAAGGGCTTCCTGCTGAGGTCTTAGTATTGAAACCTAAAGGACTATGGTCCCCTCTATGCATTACACACCTTACACAATTGACCAGCTAATTGTGCAATTAGATCTCCTACATATGCAAATTAACTACCATGCCATAAAAAGGTCCATCCAGCAGTAAAGTGAGAGCTGGGAAATGTGCAATAAGTGGCTGTCGGAGCTTGCAGGTGCAGGGGGAGCCTGGGACAGTGTCCTGGCAATAAGGGGGGACAGGATCCGAAGCTGGATGTGTGGATCGTACATGCTAATCCTATCACACATGTGGAGGGGCCTGAGGGCATAAGTGGCACGGCAGGACAGCGTGGAAGGGGCTGGAGTCTGGTCGGGTTAGAGAGAGGGGGCTACATTCATGAACTGGCAGCAGGAGTAAAAAGCTTGTTAATGAAGTTCTCTGGTGCCACCTGAGAAGCTGCTAAGCCAGCAGGGCCCAGGCTGCTCGCTTCACTCTGACCGCGGCGCTAGCACATGACAGAGTTCATAAAAACAAGACAAAATCCACAGGAAGTTGAAGCTACATCTGTGGATGGAGCACGTAAAGGACCAGCAAGACAACTGATCCCCTCCTGGCCAGCTCACCTGAGACTATGGTGGAACTAGACGCATTCATTTCCAGGCACCTCGTTACCACAAAGCTATTGATTAATTAAAAGAAGAGTAACACTAATGATCTGCCTGGAAACGTGGTTTCAAAAGGACCCACTAAATGCTTGATCTTGCAAGGTGGTGTGCACCCTCCTGGGAGGCTCTGGGCACCCTGCCCTCCCTCCAAAATTGTTAGCACACAAGAGAAGCCAGCAGAGCCTGGTGCTAAAGGAGCTAATCCACAGCACAGAGTGTGCTGCCCTGGGGCTAACTATACTTGCACCTAGGGACGAAGTTATTTTCCTCTTGCTGTCCAGGGCACAACCGGGACATGGGCAGTTGGGCCCTGACCCTACAGGGTCATAGATTCATAGAAAATGAGGGTTGGGAGGGACCTCAGGAGGTCACATCTAGTTCAACCCTCTGCTCCAAGCAGGACCAGCCCCAACTACATCATCCCAGCCACAGCTTTGTCCAACCGGGTCTTCAAAATCTCCAAGGATGGAGACTCCACCACCACCCTGGGTAGCCTGTACAGTGCTTCACCACCCTCCTAGTGAGCAAGTTTTTCCTAATATCCAACCTAAAGCTCCCTTGCTGCAGCTGGAGCCCATTGCTCCTTGTCCTGTTGTCTGCCCCTACTGAGACCAGCCCAGCCCCATCCTCTTTGCAGCCCCCCGGCAGGGAGGTGACGGCTGCTATTCAATCCCCCTCGGTCTTCTCTTCTGCAAGCTCAATCAGCCCGGATCCCCTGGGTCACAACCCAGGGGATCTGAAATGGACACAGGAAGCAAGTGTCCAGACTAGGGCCAGAGCACTGGAAGCAGGCAGGTTCAGAGGAAAAGGTCTGTAAGGGACTTGGAGATCAGCAACCACCTTGGCTAGACCCAGGAGCCGGGAGTGGGTGCATGGATGGAGATCAAGAAGAGACCCAGACTGAACTCATTAGGCAGGGGCATGGAGCAGGCAGCTGTAGCTATAACGGACTGGGATGTGGGTATCCTTAAACAAAGCTGCAAGCCAAGAGCCGGCCGTCAGAGGACAGGGCCTGGGCTGCTGTGTAGGGCAGAGTGGCCAGGGGGCTGGCAAGACCATCTGGAGCAGAAGGGGTCAAGGTTGCAGCCTGGAACAAGGGATCAGTGGCAGAAACCAAGAGAAAATGGGGTAGACTTGCATCTTCCAGGCTACCCAAAATAGATATCTAATAGCCTGCTGGGCACCAAAAGCAGACAGCCACATCCATGCAGGCACCTGGGGCCAGCTGGGGGTAATTAAGCTACAAATAATCAGGCCCAGCTAGGGGTTATTTAACCAGCCTTCTGTGCAGGCTTCTGACACCTAATTTCTCCTGTTTGAGAGGGATGTGTCCAGTAGACATGTAACTATAAGCTGGGGCTATGGGAATTGGGGCAGAAGGGAAGAGGTTTGGGTGCTTCTGTTTGTGAGACATCCCGCGATTTGTTTCTGAAAGGGTTCAGCACCCGGTGCTCAGCTTGACAGTGGGTGCCAGCAGTGGGTGCAAGTCTAGTGTGACGGGCTGGCTGGCAGTGACCTGGCCCAGGGGTTTTGGAAGGGCAAAAGATGATTGGAGGACTTGGGACTCCCTTTCCACACCAATCAGGCCCCAGAGACTCACCCCCCCATATCCCCGATTGGCCCCTTGGGCCACCTGGAGGGGCATAAAAGGGGCAGCGTGGGCTGACTCAGGAGAGACTAGTGAGGGACCAGAAGGAAGGAGCTTCACAGAGCTGGCAAGAGCTGAGCCAGTGGGGCGGGAGCAGTGTCCCTGAAAAGCCTGAAAGAACAGGACCTGCAGGCAGCAGCGGGACCCTCAGCAGTGCGGCTGGCAGGAGAGGCTCCCCACTGGGCTCCAGGATCCCCTGGGAGAGGCTGCAGCCCCCAGGAGAGGCTTCCCCCCAGTGCCAGGAAGGATCTGAGCAGTGACCTTCCAGCTCCTCCGATCATGAGCCTGGTAGCTTGACATGAAGTTGGGGCTCTATGCATGTCAAGACCCCTAGCAGGCTAGAGCAGGGCCCCCAGTGGTGGCTGTGTGGCAGCATTCCTGCCCACCATGTGGGAGCTTTAGGTTCAAGTCCCAGCTGAGGTGACTAGGGGTGAGTGAAATAAGAAGCAAATCTTCTTGCAGTAGAAAGGGGCTATTGCATTCCCCCCCCCCACCGCTTTCTCCCCCTTCAGGTACTAAGGCCCTATGTCTCCTTGTCATTTTGTGCCTTATTTCACCAACCTGTATTGTTTGTTCTGCTGTTTCTGTTTTATATTTTATTAACCCTGTTTTTTGTCAGTGATTGTAAGTGTCTGACCTTTGTTGAATCCTGCCCCTCAGGGCATTGTAGTGTCCACTATACCCTCTGGTTTATGCCTGTTATGTTCCCAGTATTAAAAGGTATATGGTTAAGTGCCCATTGGTGGTCTGGCTCTGCTCTATAGGGGAGGAGAGTCCCTCCACCTCCCACAGCGCTTGTGCACCTGCTTTGATCCTTCAATTGGAGAGGGGCTACCTCCTTGGAGTACCGCCTGGGTTACGTTTTGGGGGCTTGTCTGGGATTCCCACGTAGCAGGTGCTAGAATATTATTCAAGTGCTGTGTACCCCTGTAGAGAGAGAGCCACCAGGAGACATGTCTAATGCCAACCAGTCTGCCGTTCCCTCTGGGAGTTATAGGACTGTGCAGGGGGGAGTAGGGCGAACTGCTGGTACTGAAGCTACCCTGGAATGGGTAGGCACTTTCCAGCAGATTTTGTGGGACGTGACTATTCCTCCAGTGACCAGGCAGCCTATAAGAGACCAGATGAGTGAGAGGTGCTGTATGTCCAGAGATTGGGGAATACCTGCCCCACGACCCTTAATAATGCTACCCCAGCAGCCCACCTCCTGTTGAGGGAGTAGGAATGGCTTTGCTTGCCCGATGGAGTGCTACATCAGGAGGTGCAGGACCCAGAAGGACGGGAGTATTGGCAGCTGGCCCTCCCTCTGAAGTATAAGGCCCTTGTGTTACAGGCCTTGCATGATGACTTTGGGCACATGGGGGTGTAGCACACCCTGCTGCTAGCCCTTGAGTGGTTCTTGTGGCCCAAAATGGCTGAAGATGTAAGGATTAAATGGTCAAACTGTGATCAGTGTGTATGGAGGAAGACCCTGCCGCTCAAACTGCCTATGTACACACCAACAAGAGCTCAAAATCCATGGAGCTCGTGTGCATGGACTTCCTAGCCATAGAAGGGGAGGGGCACTGAAAGGGGAATGTGCTGGTTGTGACAGACCACTTCACCCGATTATGCCCAGGCCTTCCCTACGCGAGATCAAACAGCAAGAACAGTTGCCAAAGTACTGTGGGAAAAGTACTTCTCTGTGTTTGGGCTGCCCGCAAGAATCCACTCTGATCAAGGGCGAGATTTTGAGAGCTGGTTGTTGGGTGAAGTACTGACAGTGGCTGGCATACAGAAATCAAGGACTACACCCTACCATCCCCAACCCGAGCGCTTCAGTCGCACTCTCTTGAACATGCTGGGTACCCTCCAGCAGGAACAGAAGGCCGCAAGGAGCCAGCATATCGCATACCTGGTGCATGCCTACAGCTCCACTAGGAATGATGCAATGGGGGTCAGTCTGTATTTACTCGTGCTTGGGAGGGAGCCCCGGTTACCTGTCGACTTGT
This sequence comes from Crocodylus porosus, assembly GCF_001723895.1. Lineage (NCBI taxonomy): Eukaryota > Metazoa > Chordata > Crocodylia > Crocodylidae > Crocodylus > Crocodylus porosus. Next base: position 270,032,364 of record NW_017728886.1, on the reverse strand, counting down.
GCTTTGGGGTAGAACAAGTCTACCAACAACATGTGACTCATGGACAATATGCGCAACAGCTTCAGGACCGTCTCCGTCGTGCATACCAACTGGCAGCTGAAACCAGCAACGCCATAAGTGGCTTTGTGATGCTCACGTGCATGAGCAAGGGTTACAAGAAGAAGCCTGGGTGCTGCTGCGAAACCTGGGGCTAACTGGGAGACACAAAATCACTGATCGGTATAGGGCTGAACGCTACACAGTGGTGCGACAACTGGGAGACCTCCCAGGATATGAAATCTCCCCTGAGTCTGGACCGGGTCGAAGTCGCGTGGTCCACCGGAACCTCCTGCTGCTGACTGGCCAATTGGTGGGGCCCTTTCCTCCCAGAGAGAGCCACGAGAAGAGAGGCCTAGGTCTCCCCGTAGAAGGAGGCCTTGCGCCAGCCACCCAGCCGGCAGTTGTACCTGCAGCTCCTCAGGACTCGGACTCTGACGGGTGATACCCTGCTGACTTTCGCCTGCACTTAGGACCTGCCACTCCTCAGGGTGAAGGGGAGACAGGGACTGCTGCTCGTGGAGCCCCGCCTGGCGAGACCGAAGGAGAAAACATCCCCACGCCTCTACCTGCCAGTGGGACAGACTCCTCCGGTGAGAGGGAACCTGAGCCGCCGGGGCCCTCAGGGAGCCCTGCCCCAGACCGCACCACACGACCAAGGCGGGAGCTTCAGCCAGTCCATCGCTTCACCTACGATGCCCTGGGGGTGCTGGGGGAGGTCCCCATTGCTGCCCCTTGGGTCCAGTAGTCCCCCAGGCTGAGGCCTGCACTTCACTGGGGATGGTGAAGGGTTCTGCGGGGGAGGATGTGATGGGCTGGCAGTGACCTGGCCCAGGGGTTTTGAAAGGGCAAAAGATGATTGGAGGACTTGGGATTCCCTTTCTGCACCAACCAGGCCCCAGAGACTCACCCCCCCACGTCCTGATTTGGCCCCTTGGGTCACCTGGAGGGAGAGAGACGGGGCAGCGTGGGCTGGCTCAGGAGAGACCAGTGAGGGACAACAAGGAAGGAGCTTCACAGAGCTGGCAAGAGCTGGGCCAGCGGGGTGGGAGCAGTGCTCTGGAAGAGCAGGACCTGCAGGCAGCAGCGGGACCCTCAGCAGCACGGCGTGTGGCCGGCAGGAGAGGCCCCTGCTGGGCTCCAGGATCCCCTGGGACAGGCTGCAGCCGGCAGGAGAGGCTCCCCCAGCACCGGGAAGGCTCTGAGCAGCAGGGCTCCCAGCCCTGCTTCCAGCTCCTCCAATCGGAGGCCAGGCAGCTCGATGTGAGGCCGGGCTCTGGGAAGGTCAAGACCCCTCGCAGGCTGGGGCAGTGCCACCAGTGGTGGTTGTGTGGCCATGTCCTTGCCTTCCACATGGGAAATCTGGATTCAAGTCCCAGCTGAGGTGATTTGGGGTGAGTAAGATAACAAGAAGCAAATCTTCTTGCAGTGGAAAGGGGCCATTGTGTTTCTCCGCCTTCAGGTACCTATATTTCCTTGTCATTTTAACATTTTGCATTTTGTGCCCTTTTATATTTCACCAACCCATATTGTTTGTTCTGCTGTCTGTGTTTTATACTTTGTTAACCCTGTTTTTTGTCAGTGATTGTAAGTGTCTGACCTTTGTTGAATCCTGCCCCTCGGGGCATTGTAGTGTCCACTATACCTTCTGGTTTATGCCTGTTTATGTTCCCAGTATTAAAAGGTACATGGTTAAGTGCCCATTGGTGGTCTGGCTCTGCTGTATCGGGGAGGAGAGTCCCTATACCTCCCACAGCGCTTGTGCACCGGCTTTGATCCCTTCAACTGGAGAGGGGCTATCTCTTGGAGTACCGCCCGGGTTACAGACTCTTCACCGTTTTACCCTATTTCCTCTACAGCTGGACCCAAAAGGGAAGATAACACTCCTCACACATGCTTCTTGATGCAGCTCTTTAGAAGAACCAGTTCCAGATGCCGTGAATAGGAGCACAGGGACATTCAGGCCATGCTTCCAGGCACATCCACAAATGCTCCTTACAAGACTTGGATGGGAATTTGCTTGCAAAGGCAAAACTTTGCGATTCCAAGTCCCTGCAGGCCTAACCACCTGATTTGCAGCTGCCTGCTTAAAAATGTGGGAGGAAATGGTATGACCCCAAGTGCTGCCTCTGTGTGTGATAGGAACAGAGGAACTGAAAAGCCCTCTCCCAGCCAGGAATAATTGCCTTTGTTAGCTTCCTATTGCTTACAGTTGCTATTTGGGCACCGCTACCTGTCTCTATTTCTATAATCCTAGAAATGGAAATAGTTCTCAAATGGTGCACCATGGGCTTAAAAGGCAATAGTATGCTGTTGTCACGTACCATAGCAGGTGACTAGATTTGATGGCTTTAGAGGTCCTTTCCAAGATCTGTCCGATATTTTGCTGACCTCCTCCTCTCCTCTCTCTTTTGCCATGCAGAGCTTCAAATGCACCTTGGCACAAGGTCATGACTTTATGGAATGGAAACTGGAGGAGATCTTCCCTATGGCCTGTTATGACAACCAGTAGGTCTTGCAAAGTCTGCAAGTATCTTACAAGTTTCTACTGGGTTTCTTGCTGAGTACAGGATGGTCTTATCTCGGTGGACATGGCTAGCATACTCAATGCCACCACTTTTCCTACATGAGCCACTGTGATAAAATAATTAAAAACGTTTGTTTTTTACCAGAAGTTCCTTGTTTGTTGGCCTTATGCAGAAGACAAGAGCACTTCTACTAATAGGTGGCATCAGCATTCAGGTCAGTCATGGCTTGTATGGTTGATTTTCTTTTTTCCCCCATACTAAGGCTTTCTGAAAGGAGATTATCTCTATCAGAGGCATGGACAATATTAGAAACTGAAAAAGGCCTGAAGCTTTCCAGATTCTCTTCCTGCCATTGGAAGAAGACGTTTGCTCCACACAATCTAGTTCTAAGTATTTCAGGTCCTGCATCTTCCACTGTTTCCTTGGGGAGGCACATCAGATAGCTCTCATCTCTACTGAGGTCCAAAAGAAGTTTTCTTGCCTTTTCCCATAATGTTATTCTCTGGTGACTCCAGCAAGATTCAGAGAAGAATTTGCTCAGGAGGGGAGAGCTCCAGGTTTGAAAGAATTAGCTGTGGGCACTAAAGTTAGATCAGTCTCTGGCTGCATTGGGATTCAGTCTAAACTCCTCTCATGCCCTCCTCCCACTTTTCTTGCCCTAGTTACAATATTTCTTTCTTTTTTCTCCTCATTTCCTCCCTAGGTTAAGTGGTACATGGGGAGGGAGCATGACTTCTACTTCCAGACCCAGCACATCCTCGAGAGGTTACAGGCTTTTGTACAACAGGCAAGCCAGCATCATCATAGGTACTGGAAAAATAGCCATGACCTTTGCAGACAAATTCCATCAAAGCCTTTCTGGGCTTCGATTCCTCCTCCTCTTCTCTCTCAAAGTTTACACAGAAGTGTAGAAAAGCAGTTAGAGCCCTTCAATGCCCCACGGTCTCATAAGAAACCTAACCCCCGCACTAGGTTAATCCAATAATAATTGCTATACAATCATGCAGCGACTAGAGCTCTGTTAATAATTCACAGCTAATTATTTATTAGGCACATTTGCCTTTTTCTGCCTTTGGCCGCATTGTGAAATCCTTGAGCGTGTTTGATTCAAAAGCATTTGCAAATACATTTAGCAACTCTTCCTTGGCCTGAAGATACGTGCAGTTGCAACACTTAGGCTTTGCACAATGCACTGTGTGGTGTAACGCGTGTAAAATTGGAGCTGTAATGATACAGCCTTCATCTCCCTGTAGGGGGGCTGCAAAGATGATGGAGCTGGGCTGGTCTCAGTGGGGGCAGATGGCAGGACAAGGAGCAATGGGCTCAAGCTGCAGCAAGGGAAGTTGAGGTTGGATATTAGGAAAAATTTTCCCACTAGGAGGTTGGGTAACCTGTTCCAGTGCTTTACTAGAGAAGTTATGGACTCCATCTTTGGAGGTTTTGAAGACCCAGGTAGACGAAGCCTTGGCTGGGATGGTGTAGTTGGGGCTGGTCCTGCTTGGAGCAGGGGGTTGGACTAGATGCGACCTCCTGAGGTTCCTGCAACCCTCCTTTTCTATGATTCTATGAACAGAGACTCTTTCTTCTGTTCATAGACTTGAACTAAATGACCCTGGAAGTGACTTCCAACTCCATGACTCTCATCTGAAGTCAGTTTACAGCCATCCTTTGAATGAGTCACCATCTGGTGCAGACACCAGCCAGACCAGAACATCATGCACTTGACTAGTGCACATTGTGATGTTCCTGGAGTGGGGATCATGTGCATTCATGCAACAGAACCAAAATTCATTTAATGGATCTGCACAAATATGAGTAGAGATGCTGCCACCTGCCCAGTTCATGCAGATGTCACCTTACAGCAGCTTGTGGACGTGTCTGATGACATGAAGGCTGTTAGACGCTCCTCAGTGGGGTGAAATGCCTATACAGTGGGAGGAGAGGTTTTGAGCGGCGGAGGGGAGGTAATTATTTTAACTTTCTCTAGGGTTTGCTGCCTATCTCACGGATGCCAGCTGTGAGCGAAGGAGCTAGGTCTTCACAGCTCCGTGGTAAGTGAGGATGCCAGGTCCTGAGCTGTGCAGATATGCATCGGTATGTGCGTGTGAAGGGCAGGTGCCTGGGCTTGACTCTTTCAGGGTGTGTATGTAACAGGGGCATGTGTTTGTGTGTTCCTGGCTGTCAGGGGATTTCTCTGGCATGGCCAGGTCTAATTGCAGGGTGTATCTGTGTGTGCACAGTCCCTGATGGGGCACGGGGGATCCCAGGCTTAGGGGCCCATTTGTTCCTTGTTTCATCTTTCAGTGCTCAGTGGCATGACCCGGAGCCCTCAATCTGCGCCAGCGGTTCTGGCTCTAGCCAGCGAGTGAAGCAAAGCTGTAAATACCTATCTGTGCCCTGTGCCTCTGGAGAGGCAATTCATCTCTCTGACCAGCCAGCACAGAGAGAAACCTCTAGAGGAGGGCAGCCCCCGTAAAAAAAAAAAAAAAAAAAAAAAAAGATGCCTCAAATACCCCTTCTGTTTCAGTGACCTCCAAACACTTTAAAAGCATCTAAATCCATAGTCAAGCCATGCACAGGAGGTGGTAAGTTGTATCATCTCCATTCTGCAGAGAAATGGGCACAGCCAAGCTAAAATACTCAAACTTGTCCAATTAATTCGGGGTGAAGAGGATGATGTCATTGGGGCTGGTCCTGCTTGGAGCAGGGGCTTGGACTAGACATTGCCTCCTGAGGTCTCTTCTAACCCTACAACTACCTAGAGTCCTTCTTTGGGTGCCTGGCACCTGAGTACTGAGCCAGCCAGCCCTGCTAACCAGCTGAGAGCTGAAGAGGTCTCCAGCGCTTTGGCTTTTGCATCCCTTCCTTTTTCCTTTAAATACACTGGACATAACCACTGTCCCTGTGAACGACACTGAAATGGCTTCCAACACAATCTGCCATTTTTTCCCTACCACTTCCCGCAGAACTCATTTATTTAGGTCCATGTGCAATGCAGGGACGAGCAGAGAGGCGGCACTAACACCATGCAAGAAATGGAGCCATGCCGCAAAAATCATGCTAGAAAAGTGATACCTACTTGATAAATGAAAGTGGCTTTTCCTTTAGGATTATGCTGCAGTTTCTTTCCCTCTAACTGACATTTTTCTCTGTGGTTTCTCTATAACCCTAGAGACTTCTCCCTCCCTCGGGCATGTACTCCTGAGTCTTGCTGTTATCAGCAGAAATGCAGTTTGGAAGTTTGCTTGCCCTTGGGAGAAGTGTTTTTTTTTCTTAAAGAAAATAGCAAAAAGTTTTCAGGAAGGAAGGAACTTTTTTTAACAGTAAATGACCATCAGGCTGTTCAAAGAGGCATCTGTGTGTCTTCTGCAGTCTTGGGAACACGGGCATTCAGGGTGTCCCATCAGCTCTCCTCCACACATGCCAAGCCTGGAAACAGGGCTGTGAAACTGCTCTGAGGCCAGTCCCTGCCACCTCTCAAGATCTTTGTCTTCAGCACAGAAATCATAGAAATTAAGGGCTGGAAGAGACCTCGAAAGATCATTGAGTCCAGCCCCCTTGGAAGCTCACTGAGTCTCAAGCTTGTTTGAGAGCAGTGGCTCAGAGTGAGACCTCAGGGTGCAACTTCATCACAGTGGCTTCACCCCTGCAATTATAGGCTGAAGGATGCAGATTGGGAGTGGGTGAGCAGGGCACACTCAAGAATGAAGCTTCTGTGTATCATGATGCCCTTTGTAAATCCATGCTGCATCCACACCTTAGGTCCTGTGCCCAGCTCTGGTCTCTACATCTCCAACAGGAGCTAGAAGAACTAGAGAAGGTGCCGAGAAGGGCAACAAGGATGGTGAGCGGCACGGAGGGGCTTCCCTAGGAGGAGAGAGTAAAGAGGCCAGGCCTGGTCCATTTAGAAAAGAGGCACTTGAGGTGGGGCATGAGAAGGGTTTACAAAATACCAAGTGCGAAAAGAAAGTCAGTAGGGTTTTATTATTGGCTATTTCTTACCAGACAAGCAGTAGGGGTCACAGCATGAAACCAGTAGGTAATTAGTTTAAAACTAAGGTCAGGAAGTTCTTTATCACCAGAGATCCTGGTTTTCTCTGATTTTAAAAAAATCCCCAATTTTCAGTTTAGAAAAAATAACCCAAAATCCACACTTTTCTATGAATAAAATGAAACACCACTCTGCCTGTCTGTCTGATAAGTAGATAATCTGTCTATCTAGATAAAGATATACTGTGTGTGTGTGTGTGTGTGTGTGTGTGTGTGTGTGTGTGTATAATATATATGTGTATGTGTGTATATATATAGTGATGTTTCATCTGTGATTGAAATGAAACATCACTATATATCTATAATATAGATAGATGGTGCTGTTTCATGTTAATCATGGACAAATGTAGATTTGGGGTTATTTTTTCTAAATCGAAAATTGGGGGTTTCTTTAAAGCAGAGAAGACCAGGATCCCTGTTTATCACAACAGGTCACTGAAGTTTGGAAGTTGTTTCTAGCAGAAGTGGTGGAAGCTGGTAGTTTAGCCAGATTCACAAAGGGATTAGACAAGGAAAGGGGCATTGGTAGCTGCTGAGCACGGGAATGTGGGGCACGGCTTCTGAATCAGGACTTCTTAGACTTAAAATGCTGGAGGCTGCAGGTGAGAGGGGAACAGGGGAAAAAATCCTGGTGAGACCCATCTCACTCTCCCTTTCAGCATCTGCTTAAAATCTAAACTTCCCGGATATCTGCTGGGAGGAGCAGTCGGCCAGGTCTGACCGCTCATGGAGGTTCCTGGCCGAGACACAGGACCTCCACCTAACCCAGGAGGTGCACAGCCCCACCAGGGGCAATGCCCTCCTAGACCTGGTCCTGGCCACAGGGGCCAACCTGGTGCGGGGGCTGCGGGGCTCGACCCCCTGGGCGACAGCGATCATCGCCTGCTGGGAGTCACCATCCAGCGCAGGGTGTCAAGGGCTGGCAGCAAGGCAAGAGCCCTGGACTTCAGGAGTGCAAACTTCAATGAGCTAAGGAGATTAGTGGGAGAGGCGCTGGGGTCCCGGAGGGGAGGGGAACTGGGTGCCCAAGATGAGTGGTTGCTCCTTAAGGAGACGATCCTCCGAGCCTGAGGGGTGACCATCCCAATGAGAAGCAAGGGGGGCAAGAGCGCCCAAAAGCCCCCTGGCTCACCAGGGGTGTCTGGGAATGTCTGATTGCCAAAAAGGAGCACACCCAGTGGAAGGGGGGGTGCTCTCACCAAAGAGGAGTATCCTCCACCGCTCGGGTCTGTAGGGGGGCTGTCAGGAAAGCTAAGGCAGATACTGAGCTAGGACTAGCGTCAAAGATCAAAGATAATAAAAAGTCCTTTTTCAAATACATAAGGAGAATGAAGAAGGCACCGGGAAATGTGGGGCCCCTGCAAGATCCTCTGGGCAATCTGGTGGTTGTGCCAGAGGAGAAAGCAGACCTCTTTAACCAATTCTTCTCCTCCATTTTCCTGTGCAGGGACCGGGACATCTCTTCTACCGGGGTTCAGGATGGACTCGAGAGAAATGCTGCCAGGCCTAAGGTTGGGGAGGACCAGGTCAGAGAGCTTCTGGAGGGGCTGCACATGTTCAAATCAGCAGGTCCCGACGCTCTCCACCCCCGGGTGCTGAGGGAATTGGCAGGGGTCTTTGCAGGACCCCGGCACGGCTGTACAAGCACTCGTGGGGCTCTGGTGTGGGGCCAGAGGACTGGAAAAAGGCCAACGTGGTTCCCATCTTTGAAAAAGGGAAGAGGGAGGACCTGGGCAACTATAGGCCCGTCAGTCTTACTTCAATCCTGGGGAAGCTCTTTGAGAAGATTATCCAGGAGCACATCTGTGATGAGCCAGCAGCGGGGACGATGCTCAGGGGCGACCAGCACGGGTTCATCAGTGGCAGGTCCTGTCAGACCAACCTGGTGGCCTTCTACAACCAGGTCACCAAATCCCCGGATGCAGGGGTAGCCGTGGACATCGTCTTCCTTGTGAAAGGCCTTCGACACCACCCTGTTCTCATTAAAAAACTAGGTGACTGTGGCATTGATGCCTACAGTCAGATGGATTGCAAACTGGCTGAAGAGTAGTACTAAGAGTGGTGGTGGACGGGTCATATTCGACCTGGAGGGATGTGGACAGTGGGGTCCCCCAGGGCACGGTCCTTGGACCTGCGCTGTTCAATCTCTTTATTAGTGACTTGGATGAGGGGTGAAAAGCAACCTGTATAAATTTGCTGATGATACCAAGATTTGGGGTGGGTACGCTAGTAGGGAAGGACAGATTACAGCAGGACCTGGACAGGTCACAGGGGTGGGCTAATGAAAATAGGATGGGTTTCAACACTAACAAGTGCAGGGTGCTGCACGTGGGCAGTAGGAACCAGCAGCACACTTATAAGATTGGAAACTCCCTTCTTGGGAGCACGGAGGTGGAAAAGGATCTGGGAGTCATCATCGACTCCAAGATGAACACGGGCCGGCAGTGTGGGGACACGGTCAGGAAGGCCACCCGCACCTTGTCGTGCATCCACAGACGCATCTCGAGCAGGTCCAGGGAGGTGATCCTCCCCCTCTGTGCGGCACTGGTCAGGCCGCAGCTGGAGTCCTGCGTCCAGCTCTGGGCGCCGCACTTCAGGAGGGATGTGGGCAGCATGGAGAGGGTCCAGAGGAGGCCACTCGCATGGTCGGGGGCAGCAGGGCAGGCCCTACGAGGAGAGGCAACAGGACCTGAACCTGTTCAGCCTCCACAGGAGAAGGCTGAGGGGGACCTGGTAGCTGTCTATAAACTCACTAGGGGGGACCAGCAGGGTTTGGGAGAGACCCTGTTCTCCCGAGCGCTCTGTGGGGTAACAAGGAATAACGGCCACAAGTTGTTGGGGAGGAGGTTTAGATTAGACATCCGTAAGAACTACTTCACGGTCGGGGCGGCTAGGGTCTGGGACCAACTTCCAAGGGAAGTGGTGCTGGCTCCTACCCTGGGGGGCTTTAAGAGGAGGCTGGATGGGCTGGGGTCATTTGAGCCTGGTTTTCTCTTCTGCCCAGGGCAGGGGGTCGGACCTGATGATCTACAAGGTCCCTTCCAACCCTACTTCTATGCTCTCTGCCACTGTTTGACCCAGGCCTATTTGATGTGCCACAAGACCATGGGTTTAGGCACATCACAAAATACTGCTATAAACCTCCCTTTATAGGGAGATGCATCAACTAATTGCAAGGGACGAATAAAGAGAAAACAGGAAGGGGGATGAGAGCATAGGCTAGTAACATTGGATCTGGAAGGGACGCTGAGCTCAGCACGCCGGCCAGCCCCCACTGCCCCCTGAATGAGTCGAGGGGACGCCGAGCAGTGAAACTCTTCGTGGAGATGTGAGCGGAGGAGTGCCAGGAAGGCAGCTCACACTCGCCTTGTCGCCCGTGGCCAGAAACTCCTTCCTGGTCTTGTTAGGTGTCCAGCGTGGCCCGAGCCAGGAGGAGGTTGACCAAGAGGTCCTGGGGCTTGGTGAGGCCGTGGATGAAGTACATAACAGAACGGGTGTGTGGAGAAGTGCATCAGCAGAAGTTTCTGGAGGAGACAGGAGAGTACTCGAGGTGGGTGTGCGCCGGGGTCTTCCTCCATTGGCAAAAGGATGTTGTGACACAGGAGACCGAGCAAGATGGAGCTCTGGTCCGACCCAGCGCTTATGCTTGGAGGCTGCAGAAGCCTCCTCTCTGCTGGGGACCGAGCATACTGGTTGCTCCCTACTCTTCATCTGCACTGCTTATGATTTGTATTTTGGTAATACAGACACACAGGGCCTGTCTGTGTGGTAAATGGCACACACGCACAGACCCCACTCTAAAAAGTTTCCAGTGGGAAAAAAAACACCGAAACAGGGTGGGATGGGATTAGAGACGTGGAGTGTCTTGCCGATGACACCAAGCAAGTCTGTGAGGAACTGGGAGCAGAGGTGTAGTCTCCGGAATCCTCCTCTACTGCCTGATCCACTCGACAGGCAACCTTTTGACAGCCTGCCGATGCTTACAGCGCTCTCCTCAAGCAAGACGCACGTCTTTGGGGTGAGCAGCGAAGTCTCCGATGTCTAGTAGGTGGAGCTGGACCTGGGCCCTTTCAATTTTCAATCATCATTTATTTTATTGAGTTCATTTAGATAAACATTTGGCTTATCCCTGTTATCTCTTGGGTCAATGTGGTCCTTCAGCTTAAGTAACTCTTCTCCATCCCTGATGTTCCCTTCCTCCATTCCCATGGTATATTTATAGAGGGCAGTCGTCTGCCTCGGTCTTCATTTCTGCAGGCTGCACAACGGCATGTGGTCTCCCCACAGAAGACAGGTTTGATCTGCTGTTGCGGTTCAGCAGTAGCATCTGTGTCTGCCCTGTGGGAGGCCTGGGTTTGATTCCCGCATATGCGCATAACTGCAGCTATCGAGGCACTGAATGCCTGGACTTGGTCTGGATTTTGGATTTCGTCTCCATGGTCTGAAGAGGGGATGGGAGGTCTGGGCAGCCTTTGCTCCTGCACGCGCCTGCCTAGGCGTATGCATTGGAGGTGTTGGTGATCTCTCACATACACATACACCGTGGTCCAGAAGGATTGATGGTTGCCCACTACTATGATCAGCCCAGTAGCCCTTCCCTACCCCCATTCCAGGTTACTGGGGATGAGTTACCAGAGCTGTACAGAGGATTTCACTGCAGTCTCACCAGTGCCTTGTGCAGCGACATTGCTGCCTCCCTCTCTCCATCGGAAATTCCTCGCCTGACGCCACTGAGGATCCCATCTGTGCTCAATCTCCTCCTTTTCTTTTTGCACGCCTTGACTCTGCAGCATGCTGCTGCTGCTAAAATTATCTTCTTTGCCTGCTGCTTGGCCCAAGTCACACCTCCTGCAGCTTTGCATTCACTTCTGGTCTCCTTCTGTACTGTATTCAGGCACCTCGTCCCCATTTCAGGGTCCACCCTCCCCAGCCTGCATTTTTTCTCTCATCCTGTAGAAAATACCACTCCCACGTTGCACTCTGTGCTAATGGGATGTGTTTTTATGCTCCCTTACTTGCCTCCCTGAAATGGCTGTGCCATATATTGCACTCTGGTAATGGGGGTGATGGCTAAATGTAGTATCAAGGGTAGCCCACTCTGGTCCTTTTCCCTAGTATCTCCTTTTGATCCTGCATACCACACCACTTCGCTCTTCCTCCTTTATACTCTTCCTTACTGTTTCCTTTATCATTTTACCATCTTGGCTGCTGTCTTTCGTGCTGCCCTGGCAGCCAGCACCTTACCCCTCATATGGGCTGCAAGGCCAGGATGCTGAGGCACTGCAGACCACTGGCTTCCACTAAGGAGCCAGATTTTTATTTTTATTAAGGTGTTTATTTTTTGATTTCTTGGGTAATCACAGCCAATACCATTTTTCATGGCAATTACAGGGATCCCTGGTTTTCAAGGGTTCTGTGAAAATTGCAAGACTGTGATTTAAGTAGGTCCTTACCTATTAGTTACAGTGGTTATTGCCACTTTTTGTCCATCTCTAGCTAGTCAAAAGGCTTCATCTCATCCAAACGTGTGCTTGGCTGCAGAGATGTGACTATATTCATGTCTACACCCCATACCTGGGAATGAAAACATCGACCCTGTAAAATCTCCATCCGCTTTGCTGTGCCACTGTTCATATTCTAACCAACATTGCCAACCTAAGCATGAACCTCTATTTTCCCAGGAGTTTCGCTAATCCTCTCTGGTCTTCAGATTTAAATTCAAGGTGATGATTTTAATCACTAACACCCTTGGAGAAAAGGCCCTGTGTTGTCCCAGGCACCTGTCTTTTTCTCCATGACCGAGACCTTCCACCACAGCTGGATTCCTCAGATAGTGGATCAAGACATGACAAATGAGACTGAAAAGGCAGAACATTGTTAGCAGCTGGTCTGTGGCTATAAGTTGCCTTTCTACAGGAAATGAAAATGGCCATGCATTTCAACATTTTCAGTCCTGATGGAAATCACTGCTGCACAGAAGCAGGAGCGCTTTGGGTTTGCATCAACACAGGTTTTTCTCTAACCCTGGAGCTCCTGGTCTGTTCGCGATTCTTGGCTCCGTGTTTTCTCCACCTGAACTTTTGCCTTGAATCCCCTGCCTTGCTCCTGCCTGCATCCTGGCTTGCCTCCTCTGCCTTGACCCCTTGGCTCTGGACTCCTGGCTTGTGACCCTCTTGGCACGGCTGAGTTGTGCCCCTGACACAAATGGTGCCAAGGAAATCCTACGAGGCACATGTGTCCACTTCCACTTGTAAAAAGAACCAAACACTGGACTTTACAACTCCATAATAAAGTGTCACACCCTGCGGTGATGAACATGGTACACCTATATTAGGGTTTTCAACTTTTTTGGTCTCAAGACCCCCTGCATAATTTCTGGGAGTTGCGTGGCACCCACCGTTTTAAAAAACGAATATAGATATTACAGTGCTCACCATCTTGCATAGGTGCTAGGCAGGACAAGCCTGAGCTTGCACATATCCTCTTATCTTCTCACACCGCTCTTTTTTTCCTCGCTCCTGTCAGCACCCTTCAAAGGATCTGGTGCCACCTTCGGGTCCCCCAGTACCCTGGTTGAGAATCACTGACTTGTATAGATATGGCCAATAATTAGCATTTATTGCCATTAATAGTACACGTCTAGGTAAGTGCAAACCCCCTATAAGGATGCCGTAGAAATGTTGGGCTGGATGGGACATCTAGAAGTAATTGAGTCCATCTTGCTTTGGGGCAAAACCAAGTATACCTTCATCGCCCCTGACAGATGTGTGTCTAACCTGTTCTAAAACACCCCAATGAAGTGAGCTCTGCCACCTTCCTCAGCTGCTTGTTCCAGCTCTTAACTCACTGTATAGACAGGCATTTTTCCCTGGTATCCAGTGTAAGTCTCCCTGGCTGCAAAGAAAGCGGATTATGTCTTATCCTACCCCCAGTGGACGTGGGGAGCCCTTGGCCACCATTTTTTGGATAATCATAGTTTTCTTTATTGCAAGGCTGTTATCATGTCCCTCTTTCTATCCTGAACAAGCCCAAGTCTTTCATACTTTCCTCATTTTCTAACCCATTGATTATTTTCATTGCTCTTTTTCAATCACTGTCCTCTGGACTCTTTCCATGTGGGTGCCAAGTAGAGAAGAGTAACTGCTTCCCTTGTATTGCATAGGATATTCCTGTTAAGCTTACAGAACAAGGAGTGTTGTAGGTAATACTGAAGGGTAATACTGCAAATCCCTGGATGTCCTTCAGACTCCCGATCCTCTGAGAAGCCAACAGGAAATGCCAGCACCTCCCACTCACGCTGTCATCAGGTTTCTACAATTTGCTGGTGCAGCGCTTAACTAAGTTTAGTTTTTTTAGCTTTTTTCAGCAAGTTTCGTATAAGCCACCAAGAGACTCCAGACTAAACCAAAGCTGATGAGGCTAGGATTTCAAACGTGTGAGTAACTTAATTGGGTCCTATTGCCTGCTTGTCATAAGACATAGAGTTCTGGGAATGTTTAAGGCCATTAGAGGGATTAGCACCATGTTTATTCCAGGCTGAATGAGACAATTTAATTTCTCTTAAGCGTGCCACCCTCCCTGGGGCATGTTCTCACATGCAGACTCCCTGCCAACACAGTGTCAAAAACCTGTACTTGCTTTTTACTCTTTTTAAAATTAAATTAGACTTACAAACAAGTGTCATGCAACTGTAATGCTGTGAAGAAAAAGCAAGTCGTGATCTGGTTGTCAAATGTGTTGTTTGTAACATGCACCTAGCAGCAAGACTGCTGAACATTTGGTATTTACTAATTGTGCATTAAAAGAAGAACAGGAGTTCATGTGTTTGAAGGATGCAGCATCCTTGTCTCTGTATTTTGACCTCTGCAATGCAGCTGATAGGGCTGATGTGCCCCGCCTCTTGTGTGCCCCAGCCAGGCTTTGATGCACATGTGGAGCCAGATGAAGGCTGGTTGGATATTAGGAAAAACTTTCTCACTAGGAGGGTTGCAAAGCCCCGGAACAGGTTACCCAGAGAGGTGGTGGACTCTCCATCCTTGGAGGTGTTTAAGACCTGGGTAGACAAAGCCTTGACTGGGATGCTGTAGCTGGGGCTGGTCCTGCTTGGAGCAGAGAGTCGGACTAGATGTGATCTCCTGAGCTCCCTTCAACCCTCATTTTCTATGATACTTCTATGATTCAGCTTGTTCTTTGAAGGGCTTCCTCATTCCTCCTCCTTCCCAAGCTTCCTTTGGTCTTTGATTCTTTCTGAGTTCCCCTGGTGTCTCGTAGGCTAAATCATTTCTAAGATCCAACCCATCTGTTTAACTATTTGTGGATTTTCCCCTCTCTAAACTCCCATACTTTGCAGAGAAACAGGAGAGAACTGGTGTCATAGAATCAGAGAAACCGAGGGTGTGAAAGGACCTCAGGAGGTCACATCTAGTCCAACCCCCTGCTCACTAAGAAGGTGGCAAAGCACTGGTGCACAGTCTAGCTCATCTCACCTAAGGGGCAACCATTTCCATTGTCCTACGTTTCTCCTATGCGAATAGGAGCCTTTGAAGCAAGGCATTCAGTGATACACCAGTTCCACACAATGCATCACAATGCTTCTACTGTATAACCCCCTTGTACTGTAGAAGGGACTTTTCAAAATGCATCCATCTGAGGAAGGTCACTGAGACCCTCTTGAATATGCTCTTGGGGGTGGAGATCCATATCCCCATTGAGGTCAAGGGGTGGTGACCAGGTTGGACATACCACTAAGGTCAAGGGGCAGAAAAAACTCTGACCTAGCAGCCAGGTTGGCATGTGTGGAGCTGGGATCTGGAGGGGACTGCTCTGGGCAAACTTACTGTGAACGGGGAAGAGTCTGGTAGATTGTAATGGATTGTTCTCTGAAAACTATTCTGTTGAGCTCTGGCTTCTCTGGCTAGAGGGTTAAGAAACCTGTCCAGTGTCTCAGGAACTGAAAGAGGTTGAGAGGAAATTTAGATGACTTTTCTCTAAGTCAAAGGCATGCATCCTGCTCCAAACACCTGCTGGGAAGAATAAACGCAAGATCAAACCAGAACAAATTCATAGTTTCATAGTAGTTTGGGGTCAGAAGGGACCTGAATAGATCATCTAGTCTAACCCCCCACCACTGGTTGGAGCACACCCCAGACAGGTGTTCATCCAACCTCTTTTTGAATTTACCCAAAGTAGGAGCGAGGACCACTTCCCTAGGAAGTTGGTTCCAGATCCTAGCCACCCTGACAGTGAAATAGTGTCTCTTAATCTCTGACCTGAACCTATTCTCCAGCTGCTTCTGGCCATTGTTCCTCATCACCCCAAGTGCTGCTGGGGGGAATAGGGCCTTGCCTATTTGCTGCTGATCTCCCCTAACAAGTTTGTAGGCAGTCACCAAATCCCCCCTCAGCCTCCACTTGCTGAAGCTGAACAGGTTCAGGTCCCTCAGCCTCTCCTCATAGGGCCTGCCCTGTTGCCCTCCAGCCAAGAGGGTGGCCCTGCTCTGACCCCTCTCAAGGCAGGCTCCGTCCTTCTTAAAGTGCGGCGCCCAGAACTGGACGCAGTGCTCCAGCTGCGGCCTGACCAATGTCATGTGGGGGGGAGCATCACCTCTCCGGACCAGCTTGAGATGCATCTTTGGATGCACGACAAGGTGTGGTTGGCTTTGCTGATACAAGATGCAAATACAAGATCACTGGATCCATTGAATCCACCTTCTCTGGATTCAATCTGCTGCTAACTGCACTCAGCATACGAGGGGTATCAGGGACAGCGGCTTATTTGCTACCCTGGAGCAATGCAATGTATAGATGTATGTACTGAATGCTTTTTCTTTTAGGGTTTTCATTCACTCTTGCATTTGTTGCAATAGTAAAAAGATATATTTGGATTTTTGTATTCATTATTATTCATTGAGAAAAATGTGATGCCAGATATCCTATAAAAGGTGCTGCTGGTTTTTATATATATGTGGTGAACTCAGAGGGCTTGTGCATGTGGCATGACATAGTCCTTTCGCTTAGGCTGCGTATAAATTGATCTCTTGAATAATCACATCCTCTCCCTGAGGAGAGAGAAAACCTCCTTTTAACTGGCCCAGACACTGCAGTCTTGCTGTGGTCATGCCTACTCGCTGCAAAAATCATTCTCCTAGTCTGTCCTTTGAAGAGCTCATCTTTCTCCTTGCCTCACTCCACCAGGATCTTCCTCTTATCACATGAACCTTAAGAGGCTTGGGTTTGCTTTCAAGGCTCTTCATCTGATCCCATCCTCTTCTGCCCTGTCCTCACTAAGACGTTGTCTCACCTCCACTCAGCCCACAATGCCAGTCGTTTTGCTCCATTTTCAAACAGCCACATTCATTTTTCTCCTTCCTGGGAAGAGATCAACATAGACATTTGCAAAGCCACCGCGTTATTCCCCTTCAGCGTTTTCCTTTTCCAGTATGCCTCCAAAAAGCTGGACGACAGCCAGGCTGCTGGTATGCTGAGACCTTATCACCTCCTTGTGCTCCCACATCTGTATGATGCCATTTCTTGTGCCTTACTTTATACTTTGATTGTAAGGGTAAAGTGTTTTTGTTCTGTATGTACAGTGTTTAGCAGAATATGATGTTGGGCTCATGATGATGAAGGAGCTACAATAAATAAATAAGTGCAAAAAGTCTAAAATCAAACAGGAGACAAATTGGCAAACCGAGAGTGGTGGTAGTTATCTATCATTCTCATTACCGTAATAACTTTGTGTGCCCACAGTCTGTAGTGGTATTTATTCTCATAACATTGGTGTGAGTTGAGCACAACAGAGGCACAGGCTGACTTGCTCCAGTTCACATAGATATGATGAAGAATAGGAAATTGAACCTGAGACCTTTAGGGCACAAGGCCACACTTGAAAAACTGGATCATCCTGTCTTTACGTGACATTGCATTTTCATCCACATTGGTATTAAACTCACACACCCAGGCTGCCAGACTAGCTGAACGTTTCTGTTAAAAGAACCAGTACTAAAA
Organism: Crocodylus porosus; assembly: GCF_001723895.1. Lineage (NCBI taxonomy): Eukaryota > Metazoa > Chordata > Crocodylia > Crocodylidae > Crocodylus > Crocodylus porosus. The sequence goes on along the minus strand of NW_017728886.1, from coordinate 270,014,744 downwards.
TAAATAACAATTTTGCTCTTTAAATAGGCTGAGTTAGGTTCTGGAGCTGATGAGTGATTTGGAGAAACAGTGCTATGGTTCCTGGGATGGCTTTGCAAATCTTTTGATAGCCCCGTTTGTCTGTGGACTGTTGTCCATGGACCACTTTCTGTTGGCCTATGGAAAGCAGTATTTGGGTATGTTGCTGTCTCCTCCTTCTACTTGCTAAGTTGTATTAAAAGTCAGGTAAGAGCTATTAAACACTTTCATATTTTGTATGTGTGTGTGAGTGTGTGTGTGTAGGTAATCAAGTCAGCAGTTCCGGATGATCTCCACCCGAGAGTACTAAAGGAATTGGCTGAGGTCATTGCAGGACCCCTGGCACGGCTGTACGAGCACTCGTGGTGCTCTGGTGTGGTGCTGGAGGACTGGAAGAGGCCAATGTGGTTCCCATCTTCAAAAAGGGGAGGAAGGAGGACCTGGGAAACTATAGGCCAGTTAGTCTTACCTCAATCCTAGGCAAGCTGTTCGAGAAAATTATGCTGGCACACATCCAGGAGGGGCCGGC
>NW_017728886.1:270010886-270013297 GCF_001723895.1 Crocodylus porosus | reverse complement strand
CTGTTCCCCCGAGCACTGCCAGGAGTGACCAGGAATAGCGGTCACAAGCTGGCGGAGGGGAGATTCAGGCTAGACATCAGGAGGCGCGACTTCACGGTCAGGGCGGCTATGGTCTGGGACCAATGTCCAAGAGAAGTGGTGCAGGCTCCTACCCTGGGGGTCTTTAAGAGGAGGTTAGATGAACACCTTGCCGGGGTTGTTTGACCCCAGTACTCTTTCCTGCCGTGGCAGGGGGTTGGACTAGGTGATCTGCTCAGGTCCCTTCCGACCCTAGAAACTATGAAACTAATCATTACAGATTCCACCAGGATCTTCCCGATCACAGGCAGAGCTCTGCAAGGGAGAATGGGAAACAAGGCAGCCAAAGAGAATTTCTGAATTAAAATAGTTGAGCGACTTCTATAAACTGTCCATCGTTGTGGTATATGAGCAATTGCAGCCTGGGGGCAGAGTTATTTGACCTCAGTTGTTTCCAGGTCAGTTGTATGCCATTCACAAGGGATGCTGCAATTATATTCTGGAATCTGAAATATCAGGACTATTTCTTTATGCTTCAGATATCACCACCATTAGGACAGAGCCTGCAAGCAAAACTGAGCTGAAGATGTTGCTGAGACAAAACAGGTCAGGTTTTTTTCCCCCCTGTCATTGTGTAGGCTCTTCAGAGCAAACCAACTCTTCAAAGTGTCCACTGCAGAGCAGAAAAAAATGTAATTTTCAAAAAAATGAAAAATTTGGGTTTCTAGCAGAGACTTCTAAATCAATATATTTTGATTTTTTTTAAAATTAAAAATGTTAAAAAATAAACTTCTGGTGACAGCATCTTTAAAAAAAGAAAAGGTTGGTTTCTGTAAGTTTAAAAGAATTCTTGAAATTCATGTTGCAGAGAGAACAACCTGACAGCGATCTGCTGAGTGATTTGCTGCCTTTGGATGATTTCTTCAAGGTTTCTGGTTAAAGTTCGTCATCATCTATTATCTTGCATTCTGACATCGATTTGCAACATGAAACCCTTACTGTAAAGAATGGAAAGTTAAAAAAAAGTAACATTTCAAAACTGCATGTTTTAACTCTTTGGGGACTCAACCAACCATATGTTATCTCTGTTGAAAAGCTACAGCTTTTACTAGTTTTTATCACGTTGTCCTTATCTTGCAAGGAAAAGTGCAGCCATCCAGGAAAGAAATTGTCAAGGATAACTTTCCTCCAAATAACAGCAGGACAGATTGTGTTATCAGTACAAGGGGATATTTCAAGTGGATGCTCTGGATTTTGTATCAGTGTTGAGAGGTGAATCTGGCACCCATTAACTGGTCTTTGCACACACCCACATGCGCTATGTGCAAACTAAATGCAAAAGTGTCGCTGTAATAAATCCTGGTGACTTTACTGTCCGGATACCTTCAGCCTCAGACCTCTCTCTACCGTCCTACTTCTTGTCCACTGAGAACAAACTAAGATTTGCCGCTGGATAACTTCTTACCCTGGTAGTCCTTATTTCCACCTGTCCTAGTCCCAGCCTTGCAGCTACAGCAGAGGAGGAGCTGCCATCTTATGAGACACACTCCTACTTGTATACAACTATAGGTCCCCTCTTCAGCAAAAGAGGCAAGCCTGGAGTCATCTGTTGCTCTGAAAATCACCTTTACTTCTGGCAACCAGTCGGGTAAATAAAATAGCAAAAAGATGTATTGTACAAGCAAGATAAATCATGCAAATAAGAAAATGTATGGGGTAAAAACAGAATATAAGAAAATAGCCAAAAAGATTAAAGGAGGATCTCACTCTGCATGCCTTATTAAAATGCAGTATCTCTCTTTGCCCAGGCAACTGTTGCCTCTAATAGCATCTGAAGAAGTCAGCTGTGGCTCACAAAAACTTATAGGTCTCTGATTCAGTCAAGGTGCACCTTTGCCTTGCCTTCTGTAAGACATAAAGAAATACCTACATCCTTACAGAAGACAAACCACTAACCCAATTTCCTTAGCTGTCACTTGCTCCAGAATCAGAGTCATAGACTCACTAAGTGGGACGGGACCTCGACAGATCATCGAGTCCGACCCCCGCCGTGGGCAGGAATGGCACTGGTGGTGGCAGGGCCGTAAGACCCCAGCCAGGTGCCTGTCCAGGCTCCTCTTGAAGATCCCCAGGGAAGGTGAGAGCACCCCCTCTCTGGGGGCCTGTTCCAGGCTCTGGCCACCCTTACCGTGACGTAGTTCTTCCTAATACCCAACTTAAACCTATCCTCCCGCAGCTTGTGGCCACTGCTCCTGGTGACCCCAACGGGGGGCCCTGGGGAACAGACTGTCCCCGAGCCCCTGCTGCTGGCCCCTGATAAGGTTGTAGCAGTCACAAGATCCCCCTCAGCCTCCTCTTGCGGAGACTGAAGAGATTCGGGTCCCTCAGCCTCT
>NW_017728886.1:270006474-270010181 GCF_001723895.1 Crocodylus porosus | reverse complement strand
TCAAAGACCTTCCCCAGGATAGAAGTGAGGCTGACTGGCCTGTAGTTGCTGGGCTCTTCCTTCCTCCCCTTCTTGAAAACAGGGACCACACTGGCCCTTTTCCAGTCCTTAGGGACTTGGCCCAAGCACCAAGAGTCCTCAAACAGCCGTGGCAGTGGCTCCGCAATGACACCAGCCAATTCCCTCAGAAAGAGATGGACTCTGTCATTCACTTCCAGGGTGAAAAGTATCAGTCTCCAATGAGATTCTTTCTGGGTTTTTGTCTCCTTTTTTTTGGCAAAAAATATGTTCATCTATCTATCTATCTATCATATTACTTTGGTCTATCACATTATTTCTATGTATGCATGTATGAATCTATCTATCTATCTGTATAAAACTGCACCTCTAACAGCCTGTCTTGTGACCACTATGGTTCACTTGACAGTCCAAAAACACTTGTACAGTTGCATCATTCTTAGTCCCATTACAAAGATCACACCCATGTGCTCATCATTGTTAGCTTGAAACCATCACGATTATGCAAAGGACTACCTCACTCCCCGCCCCGTCCCCCCTTCTTCCCAACTCCCCCATCTGTTTGCCCAGTCCTTTCATTCATCATGGTCTTTGTTATTTCCTTTCACTTGTCATCATGTTTGTCATCATCATCATCATCATTATCCTCTTTGTTGCTGTCTTTGGAGGGCTTGCCTCTGAAAAGCCTATGCCAGCCCCCTCTCTTCCACTTGACATGTGCCATCTCTTTCCCATCCTCTTCTACCATCTTCCTGTGGTACCAGGACATTTCACTGGGCATGTCTATACATTCTTTAATGTGCTGCAGTTACTGTGCATTTAGTACTTGGATAACCCAGTACTAGATCAATGCTCAGTAACTTGTGCTACGGTGCAGTGGTGCCGGCGGATGAGTTTTTAGTGACGTGTACTGCAAAGTAGCCTAATACTACAGCGCAATAGCATATTAGGACAGTTTTGGCCTGGTACGATACTGTGCGGTGTTATTAGGCTGCTGTGCAGTTAGTGTCTCATGTAGACATGCCCACTCAGTCCCATTTTAACATAGTCCTAGACTGGGGGGTTTGTGTGCCTGTATATGAGCATCAGTTTATGCATCTTTATGAGCTTCCCTTCCCTTCCATCAGTGAGGGCTTCTCTGATGTATGAATAGCTGGTGTCTGGTGAGGGTCACCCTTGATACTTGCTTTAGCCAGCACCCCATGATTATTATTATTACCCGAATGGAAGTTGGCACAGAGCCATGCCAGGAAGGAAAGGAAGGGAGCATAAAAATACATCCTGTCAGCACACTGGGCGTGTCTACATGTGCACTTACTGCACAGTAATTACGGCGCAGTAAGTTACTCCACACTAAGTGGTTTTTAGGCCAACATCTACACATGCAGGTCTTAAAGAGAATTAATACTGTGTGTGGATTGATTTGGGACTAAAATGAGTCCTAAGTCAGTCCACGCACACAGTGTTACTGTGCAATAATGCATCTACATGGCCATTACTGCACAGTAACTAATTGGGCACCTGCATTATTCAGGTATCAAATTTATACCTGATTAGTTACTGTGCAGTAATGCACATGTAGACACCTTTATGCCCAAGCTGGCATAAGTCGCCACAGTTACTGCACAGTACAGGCATGCATGGGTTGCATCCATACCGCACAGTAGTTTTTAGTTACTGTGCAGTAACTTAAATTACTGTGCACTAAATGTGCACATATAGATGTGCCCACTGAGAGCAATGTGGGAATGGCATGCTACATGACAAAGGAAAGAGACAGGCTGCAGTGGTGGAGCCATGCAGGACCTTGCAAGCGAGAATGAGGTGTCTGAATATGATACGGAAGGAGCCCAAAACCAAATGCAGAGCTGCAGGAGGAGGTGCAATGTGGGCCAAGCAGCAGGCAAGGGAGATCAATTTAGAAACAGCACAAAAATGATCAAATCGAACATAGATTAACCTTAGCTATAAACAAAGATGAAACACGACATCAGTAAATCTAATTTGGGAAAAGATCCATGCGTGACACTTGACATCCCAAAATTAACTCTGTTTGGGGTGAGTTTGAGATGGTTTCCTAGTGGACAGAGCACTCAAGAAAGCTGTGCTCTATTCACATCCCTGCCACTGGTCTCCTGGGTGACCTCAGGCATATCACTTGTCATATCTGTGCCTCAATCCCCCCCCCAAAACGTACAGTGCATTGAGACCTACTTATGAAAAGTGCTACAGCTGACATGTCAGCAGTATTATTGTTATGTTGCTATTTTGATGACTTTGCATATTAGCATCCTGATATTGCAAGTACTGTGCACTGAATATTATCCCACCGCAGTCTGTGAGAAGGGAGGGAAATTTACATTTGTCTCCACTCATCTTCCCATATAATAATTAATTTAGCATACATATACAGCACTGGTAATAACTCTTAGTCTGCTAAACCTCAAACAGGAGCAGCAATGTGTGACTAGCTTTCTCTTTTTCTATATTTGTGCAGGAAACAGCCAATGCGGTGGGAATTATTCTCTTAATAAAATTACTCTTGCCTCCAGCCGGTGATCCTTTTATCGTATGTCCGAGGTAAATCATTTTCAATAACAAAAATGATGGTGACACGCAATTCGTGTGGGAAGCAGGAAAAGTGTGGACGAAAATGAGTGATGGGCCTTGGACTAGGGGCCATTTACGGAATATGGGACTGCGGAGAAAGAATAAAGATGGGTCCCTGAGACTCGGGGGGGAAATATTTGGATGCTAATACTCGCTTGCATACCCTATGGGCTGTGGGGTGGCAGGTGCTGGTGCTAAACAGGTAAGAGCTACATATGTAGCACCACCACCTTCGACCCCACAGCCTGACCCAAGCCAAGCCCGTAGGGGATGCACATATGTGTGCGTGTGTGTTGTGTATGTTTCTGCGTGGGCTTGCTTGTTTGCGTGCATATGTGTGTGCTTGCACATGGGTGTTCATGTGCACCTGGGCGCGTGTTCACTGGCGTGTGTGTGTTTGAGCGTGCGTTCCTGTGTTTGCATGGGTGTACATTTGCGTGCACGTGTGTGTAGGTTCATGTGTTTGCTGGCGTGCGTGTGTCTGCACACGTGTATGTGTACGTTTGCATGTGTGTACATCTGCGTGTGGGCATGTCTGCGCGTGTTCATGTATTTGCAGGCACGTGTTTGCGTGTGTTTGCACATGAGTGTGCGCGTAAACGGCGGTGTGTTCGCAGAGCTTTGCATGTTGGCGTGTGCTCACGTGAACAGCACTTCGGTGTGTTCGCACGTGTGCGTGCGTTTGTGCACACACACGGGTGTTTGTTTGCTGCGCTGTGTGCACATCTGCGTGGTTTCCCACGTGTGCCTCTGTGTTTGTGCATGTGCATTTGTGTGGGGGGGGTTGCACGTGCGCGCACACGGGTGTGTGCTGGCTTGTGAGCGCACGTATGCGTGTGGCCAGTGTGCATACGTGCACACACACGTGTGTGTGCGCGCAACTTGTGTGACAGGCCCCGCGGTTGCCAGGGAAACGGCCCGCACCCTCCCCCACGTCACATGACAGCGTGTCGCTGCTCACGTGACCGGCCCGTCGGGGCGCGCGGAGATGACGTGTCCGCCGGTTCCGGGTGCGCGGCGGTGACGTGGGGGGGGTTGACCGGCTGTGGGGATGGAGGAGAAAGAACAGCTGCAGCGTC
>NW_017728886.1:269983500-270006374 GCF_001723895.1 Crocodylus porosus | reverse complement strand
ATCTAGGGGCTGGGGGGGGCACTAGGGGACCCAGAGTCCCGGGCGTGGGACCCAGACTGCAAGGGGGTCCAGAGCGGAGGGGCAGGTTGCGAGGACCCCAGGAGTCCGGGGGGGTCTAGGTTGCCAGGGGCTTTGAGGGGACCCAGGAGTCCAGGGCTGGCGGACAGGTTCCCGGTGCCCTCCGTGGCCCCTTCCTCTGTGACCCAGACGGGGTGTCCCTCCCACTCCGGGACCCTCTGTGGTTCCCTGGCCCCGGCGACGAGCCACCTGGTTCCCAGCCCTGATTTGCCCCTGGTCTGTGGGGCGGAAGGGGAAGAGGTTTCTCCCTCACTCCTGCCCACGCCCTGCCTTCTTCCCCCTGTCCCAGCGCTGGGGCTGGCTGTTCGTGATGGACCCAGGGTGCACAGGGAGTATCTGACATCCTGCGGCTAATCCTGCAGCACCCCGGCGGCTCCAAATTCAGACTTCCTAACTGCCATATTTATTTCCCACTGATGCACGTGTCCTGGTCTGGACAGATTTGGCGAGGATGGCTGAATTGGGGATGATTCTGCCATGAGCAGGGGCTGGATTAGAGGCCCTGTGAAGCCCCTACCAGCTCTGCTTTCCTATGACCCTATCCTGTGTGGATTTACCTCGTTCTGTTTGAACCTGGTTATGTTGGCCTGTGTCTTGTGGCAGTGAGTTCCCTGAATTAATTGCACGTGATACAAAAAAGAGCTTGGTTCTGCTGGTTCTTCTGCTGATGTTGCGTTTCTGAAGCTCTGTGAGGTCTGGTGTTTGCAACAGGGAAAGCTTCTTTTAAAGCAACCCAAGATGCCTGGAAAATGTAGGGCTTGGCTAAAAATCCTTTCATCTGAAAATCCCAAATTGCATTATAGACGTTGGTGTAAAATATGCCTCAATTCCCCCTCCCCATGAATGTATTTATTCCTTTTATTGGGAAAGTGAGGCAGGAAGCAGGGAAGTGACTTGCCAAAGTGAGTGACTCCTCATGAGTTAAATGCAGAGCTGGGATTGAAGCCCGTGCTACCATGCTCCTGCTTTAGTAATGCATCTGTTCTTCCTCCCCTAGCCCAGATATCAAATACCTCTCCAAGTGCTGATATCCGAATGTGTATGAGCAGTTGGATCAGTACAGGGTGTTTAGCAGCCCCATAAAGGGGCTTAGAGATTGCAGTGATGAGATCTGAGGAGATGCATGTAAACCAAATAAGCAATCATTTTTTTTACCTGTTTTTTCCCCCCTCCCCCATTGATCTACAAAACCAGCAATCCAAGTGGTAACTTTGGAACAGGTGCCTGTATGAGAAACTGAATGTGGGTGGAAAGTGTTGATGTATTCGGAAAGACCATAATGAGAAACCTGATTTATCAGCACATGGCTCTCGGGCTTGCGTGTTTCTCTGTCTAAAATTAGGATGTCGTGAGAATTGAGGAGGGAGCAGTAGATATTTGCTTGATGTTTTTCCTTTGGGTCCTGCTGCTGTTTGAGTGTGCTGAGTATACAACAGATCGTTTCACTACAGTGTAAAGAAAATGAATAGACAAAACTTGGGTTATTGTAGAGCTGTGATTAAAAGGTTGTTTTGCATCCCGCAGGTCTCATAAACGACCACAAAAATGTTCACGGCAATGCTCCCGTGCCTCTGCCTTCCATGACTCTGAGGTGGAGAAATCCCCATCCGCCTACCTTCAGCAGTCGGGGCGCGTTCTCTGCAAGATATTCCCAGCAAGCCCCAGTGGATTTCCAGCAGCATCCTGGTAACTTCTGGAGGAAAAAATACTCCCTTGTAAACAGACCACCTGGGCCAACATCCCTGTCTGGAAGCGGTCTATCTGCTAGCTCATCCCAGGCTTCTGTGAGCCATGGGAGCTGCCAGCCCCTTGGGTCACAGCCAGCGGCTTTGGAAAGGCATGTGGGCTTGACTACAGATGGTAATATAGTTGTTGGGATCAAATTGCCCCAGAGGACTAGCGCCGCTTTAGACAATAGAAGCATTGGTGAGCCGGGGTCTCTGCAAGGTTTGTCTGGGTTGAAAGAAGCTGGAGCTGCCACAGAGGCTGATAAAGGATTACATGGATTTTCTTATTCTCAGAACATTGACAAAGAAACATCTTTACTAGTCTCACATTGTTCAGTGCACCAGGCTCCTGTTACCAGCAGCAGGGACGATGCAAACACATTGTCTCTCACAGGAAAGGGCAAAACGAGGACCACAAAACTGCCCGGCGATGCAACTAAAAGTGCCTCTGAGTTATGTCGAACTATCAGTGAAAGTGCCATAGCGTTGAAATCTAAGCTTCTGCAGCCTTCAGCCCTGCCTGATCGAGAGGCAGGCCGGCTGTCATCAGGGAAGAAGTCAGAGCCCCAGTTTCCAGCTTGGTTTAGTTCAGAGCAAGTCGGAGCAGGAAGAGGTGGTTCGAAAGAGCCAAAGATTTCTGGACGTTCAGAAACTTTCACTAGTTATGCTCAGGCGGCCACTTCAGAGGCTGGTGCAGGCTCAGCTAAGATCAAATTTGTCATGCCGCACAAGGCCCCCAGTCTCCAAAGAGCTGTCTCACCAGCAGCTTCTAGCAAAACTTTGAAGTTCAGAAAAACCAATTACACGTGGGTTGCAAACCCTGGCAAAAGTCCCCGTGTTATGAGGAGGTGGACTAGCCCAAAGGCTCCTGAAAGTGGGAAGAAGCTTGCTTTTAGTGCCGAGCGAGCTGTGAAGCTGCTGCCAAAGGGGGACTTGGGAGCAAAGCAGAAGAAATCTGGATTGCATTCAAAACCCAATGAATCTCCCAGTAAATACAAATGGAAAGCATCCAGCTTGCAGTCCTCTCCTTCCACATCCAAGTCAACATTCACCTGGCAGTCTGGGACCCAGCAGGAGCCTGGAGTCTCTCAGCTCCCTAGAGCTGACTCAGGCCTTCAGACCCTAAACAATGCATCTGTTAGTCATGGGGGGTTGAAGCCTCCCTTTAATGATGCTGCATTATCCACGTATAAAGTGAAGAGCCGGACCAAAATCATCAGAAGAAAGGGGAGTTCTGGGTAAGTCACTGAGAGAATAAGTTTTGCTGCTGCACTAACTGTATTTGCTGTTCTAAGCCATGTTCCTGCTTATAAAAGCACTAAAAATCCTTCCAGGGACTTTAATAGAAGCGTTGCTCTGCCCTTAATTATACAGTCAGCAATTTGGGGCTGCTCTGATGTGCGTACAGCATGGTCCCAGCCCATGCCTGCAGCTGCAAGGCTCTACTCCACTCCAGTAATCGGTGATAGTATTGCTGGTGTTTTTCCAAGCTCAGCATTTCTGGTTAGCATGGAAATGAGCTGCTTTCCAGGGGGCTGAGTGCTAAAACCTATGTGGTTTTGCTGGTCTGTCTAGTTCTGTGTTTGGTTCCCACAAACAAGTGCTGTTTTTCTTCCCTTCCACCACAACTACCTGCTCCTCCTCCAAAAAATGATTGTATCAGCACTTGTAAAACCAGAGAGTCATAAACAGCATTTAACAGTGGGGAGAAAGGAATCCAATAAGGAAACAGGCTCCATTTGGGGCTTTTAGAGCATCACTTAGATGCAGGTGATGGGGAACAGAGCAGAAGAAGTTGAATGAATTGTTGAATGCCTTTTGCTGCCTCTTGCACCAAACAGGTACACAAAACTCCATCTGGACACAGATGCTCTTGGGCAAGCAGGCAGCAGTTTCTTAGATGACCTTGCAAGATTTCTAGATAAGCTTGTGAGGTTTCCTCTGATCCTATTAGGTTGGGCAGACCCATGGCTGGGATGATGCAGTCAGGGATGATCCTTCCTTGAGCAGAGGGCTGGACTAGGTGACCTTGCGAGTTCCCTTCCAGCCCTACTTTCCTATGAGTGGTGTACAGCAGTGTGCTCCAGTGAGGACAAGGGATATTGAGGCAAAAGTCTATTTGCTTGAAAAGAGCCAGAGTCATGATAGCGTCTATGGTCTCTGGTCTTCTGAGTCTGGGCAGGACTTGCTTGTCTTTGCTGCTTTGTGCTGGCCCCCAGCATTATCCAAGCAGTAGATTGAAACTGAGAAGGATCTGTGGTCCTGCTGCTTCTGGGGATGCCATTGGGGAAGCAGTTGTGGCAGGAACAGCACATGTGTTGGCTGTCCCCTCTGGGCCACAGCTGTTGGGTGCTGTGCACAAAGGAAAGGTTAGGAATGACGGTAAATGGAAGGGAAGGCAATGGGTGGGTGGAGGCACATGTGCAGGAAGGAGGCATGGGCTGGTCAACTTGGTCGTGATCTCTACACCACTAGTTTTGTATTGCTTAAGCTGGTAGGGTGTGAAAGCCCCCCCCAGGCTTCATGATACCATGTTCCTGCCGGGATCAGGAGTGGCATCAAACCAAGAACACTTGGCAATCTGGGCTGAAGTGACTTGTTCAAGGCCATGTGATGATGAGACCAAGCCCAGCGTAGGATGCTGGAACTCCTGGTTCTTATTCCCATGCTCCAGATGTTTTTTTCAGCTGCTTGCTATTTTGTTCCCTACTCTGCCTCAGAGCTGTCTCTGGAAAGAGGCAGAGAGCATGGGGTCCCTTGATTTTTTTTGTCTGTTTTGGCCTTTTATAACATCTTCCCAGCAGCAGCTATCACAAGAGATGAGGTATACATAGATGAGCTGGAATGTCAGATGACTCCTCCTTTATTTGTGCTTTGTCAGGTACTCCTCAAATAGCCCCTTCGCATGCACGTCTCAGTTCTGTGCATCTCCATTTCTCTCATCTAAGAAGGCAGCATGGTTCAGTGGATAAGGTATTAGACTGGGAGTCTGGGGACTCCGCTTTTTCTCCCAGCTCTTCTACTGCCTCACTGTGCCCAGTTGGAAATGCTTCTGTGATCCTTCCCTCCCCTTTAATGCTCATCTGTTGTGTCCCTGCAGTTCCCCAGTTGATAAGAAGAACTCCTCCTCCCCCACCATGCCTCTGAAAAGTCCTAGCTATCTCAGGAAGAGAACCTGTGTGCGGGGCAAACCTTCTCCGATGTTGAAGAGAACTTCACCCAAAGGTCGGCTGGTGCAGATCACCAAACACAGGCTATGCCGGCTGCCTGCCTCCAGAACGCACGTCCCTGCCAAGGAAGGTAAGTGCGAGCCAGGGAAGTCCTGGCCTGGGTGTGTGGTGGTAGGACTGGGGTGTTTCATAGGGGGAAGCAATTTCAGGGAGGGAGGTAGAACTTGTGCATCTTTCTCAGTGATGTGACTCTGCTGAGCACTCATGTGGGGGAAAATTAGGAGGAAAAAGACAGAACAGCCTTGATTGGAATGAGAGCTTCATCCTACATCAAGGCTTTCACAAGAGTGCTCATCTCTTCTGAAACCTCTGTCCAGGACCAGTTCTAATCAGTACCCGTTATTATAGACCTTCCCGTTTCATACAAGTTACTGATTCTAGACAGTGACTTCAAGACCAGTGTTTACTAGGACAAAATGTTATTTTTCTTGGTCCTTTAGATTTCACTGTGCATAGGTCTGGGTGCAACACAGAGTCATCCTATGTGTTTTGGGAGGGATCCGATCCCTGACTGCGAGTGTATTGATGGGTCTGTACTCCCCATTCTTAAGATACCTTGTCAGCATGAAAACAACTGAAGCAGTGATTGATATCTGCTGCATTTAGATTACATCCTGCCCTTTTCTTCCAGCATCTTCTTGCTGTGTAGATCGGGACTAGGCAAAGAACCCTTCCTTTAAAGACCTCGAAGTCTAAACAGACTCATAGAAGCCATGCCCTGCAAGGTCAGAAGACTTCAGGTTTCATGGGTCAGAATAGAGATGGTTTAAGTGGACTAGACCACTGGTTCTCAACTTTTTTGTACTAGGACCCATCTGTAAACATCAGTGGTCAGTCCCGACCCAGTGCCCCTCACTCCCAACCTGTTCCCTCTGCCACTCCCAATTCCCCAGTGTGTGGGGCAAGTGGTAGGTGTGTCAGGTATGGGGGGCCCAAAGCAGCCCCTTGTGGATTTCCCACATTTTTCTTCTTTAAAAGAGAATGATTTTTAAAGCCTGTTGATCCATTTATAAAGTTTGTCTGCCACCCTTTCATATGTTCTTGCGACCCATGGGTTGAGAGACACTGGACTAGATTTCATAGCGTCATAGTAAACAAGTGCTGGAGGGGAACTCAAAGGGGAGGTGAGGAATGTTATTTGTCTGACAGATGCACAAAATTGAACAGTTCCTTTGTCATCAGTTGGAAAAAGTTGTATGTGTCTCTTAAGACCCTTCTTTTAACAGGATAAATCTACCTTTTAACTACACTGTGTTCCAGGTTAGAAGCCATGAGCAGAATACCTTCTTCTCTGTTGGGATAAGAACGATCTCAAACCAGGATCTTACTAGGCTAATTTAAACATACTAGAAGGGTTGCTAAACAATTAAGGTTCAAAGAAAGCCCTTTAGTGAAATCAGCCAGTGCCCCTGAGATCAAGTCATGTTTGCTGCAAAGAGCTTTTTTTCTGTAGCGGCTAGGGTGGGAGTGTTGGGCCCAGCAGATGTAGTGATAGTTGTGCATTTTTCTCTGCTCTGTAGTTGGTGTTCCTGTTTGATTAGTGACTGCCTAGTGAGAGTCTGCAGTTACTGTGCACACCTTGTGCCACTTTGGGGCAATTACTCTGTGCTTTATATGTTTTTTGTATGATTCAGGTTGTCAGGGGGCTGTCTCAGTGACTGGTTTTCAGAGCAGGAGGTCTCAAAACCAATCCGAGTGCTTCACCTGAGTTCCATAAATATGGAATGCATGAGGCCTTGTGGCTCCAGTACAGGAGGAGGAGTTGGGAGAACTCGTTCTGCTACTGATGACCTGTGTAACCTGCAGCGTGTGGCTTAACTCGGTTTTTTCCCCTGTGACATTACTGTAAGGTCCATTATTGGGGTGGGTGGTGGTAGTGCTTCTACAGTACGTTTTAGACTGTTGCCTGCAGACCACGACAGAGGTTCAACTTCTTTATTAGCAGCGAGACGCAAATCTTGACAGTGGGGAGAAAGGAATCCAATAAGGAAACAGGCTCCATTTGGGGCTTTTAGAGCGTCACTTAGATGCAGGTGATGGGGAACAGAGCAGAAAAAGTTGAATGAATTGTTGAATGCCTTTTGCTGCCTCTTGCACCAAACAGGTACACAAAACTCCATCTGGACACAGATGCTCTTGGGCAAGCAGGCAGCAGTTTCCCAGCATGCACCAGGGATCTGTGGGGTGTTATGGGGTGGGAAACAAGCAAGTGACTGCATGTAGCTGACTGGCATACGGGAGCATGGCCAATAAGCTAGTCTCTCTGTCATTGCTAATTGCTTGAGTTTGGAGGGAGTGTTAATTCTCCAGGGTAACCCACAAGAACTATCTTAAAGCCAAAATCTTTTGGCCTACATTTTCTGGGAAGTATATGTGTGGTTGTATAGTTTGGGTACAGAATTACATGCTCCGTTGCAGTTTTTTCACATAGCTGCATGTATATCTTGACATTTGCATGTGCAGATGCTGCTGTTCCTAGGCAGACAGACAGGGCAGTGATTCAGGAGAGGGAGCAAGGATTATTGATGAGAAGAGCAGTTTCCTGCTGAAGTGTGGTTTTTTTTTTTTTTTTTTAAGGAGGGCCAAAAAAGGAAGAGATGTGGAAGTGTTTCTGTCCCAGGGGAAAGATCTTTCTAGAGGCACTGAGGCAGTAGGCAAAAAAAACCCAAACACATGAAGCAGAGTGTGGGAAAGGAGGATGAAGGACAAATGAGATGCCTTGAGGTGGATCGTTGTGTTGCACTCATTGTGAAGGTTCGTGCTTGGCTTGATTTCCAGGGGTCAAGCAGTCAATGTCCATTGGAGCAGCTTAGTTTCTGCTGGATGTGAATAAATCTGTTGCATCTAAAGAAACGTGGAGGTTGCGGAGTTAGGACAGGACTTGACTGAAGGCATCCAGCTAGGGAAGGGAAATGGCCAGCGATGCATGGAGGCTGCATGTGCAATCAACATGTCTCTCTCGTGTTTGCATGGAGTCTGGAAATTAAACTCAGCAAGGACAGCCAGAGGGCCTCTTTGGAAGTGATCTCTGAAAGCAGAATGGAAAAGAGATGTGGGGGATGTCTGTGAGAGTGTTTCCCCTCGGGTACAAGGATTTAGCCAAGGAGGAGAAACTAAAGCTGTTGGCAAAGCCCTTGCCAAGAGGCCAGGATTCAAGGAAAATCCCCAGTAGAGCTGGTGTTTGGAGACAGCAGTTTATTGCTAGCTGCTAAGGTCTAGTCTTAGGGACCCTAGAAATGTGAGGCAGGGAGACAGCTTCCTTGTACTGGATCTGTTCGAAGGATAACATGAGGGTTAAGACTTCTGAGCTGTTGATCTAGCATGTTTCACTACGATGATCTTCTCTGTACAGAAAATGTAAAAAAATCCCTATTTCAAAAAAAATTGTTTGGGTATAACCTTTGAGGAGCTTTGCTGTCAAAGCTTTGGGAGACGCAGCCAGAGCTGTAGGAATAATTTGTATTTAAATGTGCATTACTCAAGGGTCTCCAAGCACTTGCTGGAGGTGAGGGGAAGCCACTTGGCCAAACTGTTCTAGGGAGGAAGCCGTGGAAGTGGCAGTAAAACGTAGCTGGCCTTGCTGCTACATCAAGGTGTCATTTAGTGCTTCAGCTCTGGGAACCTAGGTTCAAACCCAGCTCTGGCTTGGTTGAACATGAGATGTACTTGAGGAATCCCATTGTCCCTAGCAGACATATGTCCTTGTTGCAGAGGTATCACAAGAGATGACTGCTGTGTCATTTTCTGCCTTGCTTTTACTCCTCTGCTAATGTTTGCACACAACCTGTAAAGGGTGGACCTGGCTCTATCTGGCACTAAGGGTCTCAACCTTTCTGCTGTGGTTTGCTGGATCATTCACACTGGGGCATTGATTTTTCTTTTTCACCTTTCCTCCACTCCCGATTTCACCAGTGAGTATCCTGGCATACAAGCGTTTTCCTTTGCATAGAGCAGCAGACAGCAGTACCTTCTCATCAGCACGGCAGGCAGAGGCTTTTGGTCCAGCATGCTAGCAGGGTGTTGTTTGTGCTGGATGTCCTTTCCCATAGCACATTCCTCTGAATTGCAGTTCAGGATTATGCTTTCAGGGGAAATTTGTAATGCGCTTTTCAACCTGAATGGTTGCCATATACATGTGCCACCATTTTTTTCAAAAGCTCCCAGTGAAAGTCTTGTGTTAGGATCCAGGCATTAGAAGTGGAATGGTGAGGCACCTGTGAACATCAAGACTGAATGGCCCAAATCCTTCTGAGGACTTCGGTATCTCCTGGGAATGGGCTCAGCAGTTACCAGAGACCTATTTGTATTGGGCATGCATTTTAAAATCCCATTGCCCTGGTCTTCATTTTCTTATGGCAGTTGCATTTTCAGTTGAAACGATGTAGACCTGCAGATGCGCAGGGTGATATTGAGGTGGCTCAAATCCGTCTTAAGGGAGATAGAAAAATAGGAACATAAAGCAGGTGAGAACACTGGAGTGGGGCCGAGTTTTCCAGACTGAAGCAGTCAGTACCGTGCACTGGACTGGAACCCTGCCCTCTGACACAGACCGCTTTGCAGGCTTGAAGAGAGGCTTTTCCCCTTCTAGCTTCTGACACTGCTCCCTAATTATGCCTTCCTTTTTCACCAGGGAAGAATTTCTGTCCGTGAAACAGGGCTGCTGAGCAGGTATAGAATCCGTTCATTTTTGAGATGGGAAAAGGCCCATGGGGTTTTTTTTCTTTATCCCTCAGGCCATGCAGGATAACTCCATGCAAGTGCATTTTCACATGCTTTGTTCCAATTTGCTTTGTACATCCCATGTGATGGAGCTCTTGCTTTGAGAAGGAAGGGGAAGCCATTGTTCCAATAGATCTCCTGGCTTGGAAGATACTGCTGGGTTCACAACTGTATCACTTCTCTAGAACACTGATTTTCAAATTGTGGTCTGCAGGCCACTAGGGATTCACAAACTATGTGTAAGGGGGTCTACGAAAGATGATTGTGATCGCTCAAAAGTATTTGAATACCCACACTTACCATTCATAGGGGTTTGCACCTCTATTTGAAATTTCCAAAGGGGTCTGCACCTCCATTCAAAATTTTTTAGGGGTCTGCTCTAGAGTGTCTTTCAGGTAACCAGAATAGTTCAAGGAGAGCTTGTCTGCATGTCTTCATGAGAATATTCTCCAAGCCACCAACACAGTGATATAGCCTGTAGCTGGGTCCTTGTCATCTCATCTCCCCCTTCCTCCAGGTCACCCCTCCTAACCTCAGCTTCTAGCTAGAGTAGAGCTTGGGAAGTGTTACCGGTAATAATACCAGCTTCCACCTCCCTTTCAGATGCTAGGGTCCCAAATAACTTTACAGGCTGTCTGTCTAATGGCAATGGCCACCTCTTCTGCAGGATTCGGCAGCTGCTGAGCAGTGCACAGTAGCTCTGCATCACAGTTCAGTGCAGAAAGCAAGGACGAAGTCTGCGTCCACTTCACATCGCAAGGGAACTTTGGGCAGGTTGTAGTCACCTAGTGGGGGTGGGGGTTGGCTCTAACTCTAGAGCCAGCACTCTTACAGAAAGTGCCATGGGATCTTGCATTGACCTTAAGGAGCTTCAGCTGTGATTTCATGTCTCCTGCCATCACTGTCTAGAGACACTGCTGTAGGATGGATGTATGCATGCTTTGTACTACAGTAGGTGTTCAGAAATTGCTTTCCAGGACCTTTGTCTTCACTGCTGAAAGGTTTCCATCACTGAGCCAGAGTTAGGGGCATTTTCCATCATCATTGAGCTAGTCTGCCCCCACTGGGCACCTCATAAGTGATCTCCTGAGCTCTTGGACTCTTATAATACTTCTGGGAATCTGCCTTTGGAAATCTGCACTGCGTGAACTAGCACGAACGTTGGACTTCTGCTGAAAGTGGCACTGCTAGTGACTCCCTTACGAGGGCAGTATGGTCCATCCAGTTCCAGCATGTAATGTTTGGGTGCCGTCTGCCTGGGATTGTGCCAGCGTGGGGCACAAACCCATGACCTGAACTGAAATGGAAGAAAATGTTAAAATAGCGTCTCTTGCTTGACATGGAAGAGTTCAGGTAAGGATGTTGCTCTGATTGTGTATTAAACATACAGTGTTTTGTGTCTGCTAGTTTCTCAGTGGTCTGGGAGCTGCAAGGGAAGCCTGCTGGGTTCTGCTCATGACTACTATAGATTCACTGTATGACTTTGGGCAAGTCCTTATGCCTCTGTGTGCCTTAGCCACATGAGGATAATGCTGATCTTGAAGGGTTTTCTGATGTCAGTCTCTTACCTTGGACAAGGAGTTGCTCTGTAGTGGTGTGGGACAGCTCTGGACCAGCCAGAAGGAATAACTAGGAAGCGGTGAGACACTCCATTTCTTTTGTCTGGGCCTGAACAACCCTGAACACCAGTTTTAAACTCTCCTAAGGCAGGGTGACTTGGAGGGCTTGACCTGCATCTTGTGGATTTGCTTCTCAGACTGGGGCCAAGCTGGGATATCGCTGCACCCCTGGTCATTAGTTGGAAACTGAAAGTTGGGATCACACTGGGGCCCATTTGCGAGCCTAGAGAAACTCTGCAGGATATTTGCTTGCTTTTCACAAGAACAGGGAGATCC
Organism: Crocodylus porosus; assembly: GCF_001723895.1. Lineage (NCBI taxonomy): Eukaryota > Metazoa > Chordata > Crocodylia > Crocodylidae > Crocodylus > Crocodylus porosus. The sequence continues at coordinate 269,994,725 of NW_017728886.1, read as the reverse complement.
TGAGCCACACACTGGGGTCACAGGCTGCAAGCACCAACCAATTCTGACCACTTTCAGCTTAGTCAGGCGTATTAGAGGGAAGGGTGGAGGTCTGTGTGACGTCCCATCGGGTACATAAGCTCAGGTGAATCCATTTTGTGAAGTGTCCTAATTGAGGTTGAAAGTTCAGATGCAAAAAACTGTAGCTAGCCTCTCTCTTCTCCTGTTCCAGGTTCACAGAGACCCTAGTGAACACAGCCGTGTTAGAACTGGAACCCCGAAATGGCCCTTGCCATCTCTGTTAGATAAGCCAAGTTTGGCATAACAGCAGCTTACATGGGAAACTTGGTTGAAAAGTCATTGTTAATCCTCCTCTCTCAGCTCGTGGAACAATTTGCTCTTTTCCAAAATCAGGTACATAACTGTAACCCTCACAGCCCACTGATTTCTCATCTGTTCTCCAGTCCCAAGCAGGTGTCCTAAACTGATTCCAACCCAACCACATCTCGCTGGGAGCAAGGTGGGGTAGGTTCACACCCAGTTAAGGGGGAAGTCAGCTCAGTTGGTTCTTAACTTGCTCAAATCATTTTTTAAATTGGCTTCATAACCCATGTGTGGGGGTTGCTTTAGTAACCACCAAATTCAGAGTAACGCTCATTAACACTCAGCCTCACTGGTGTCTGTAATTGTGGAGCGCAGCTGGACACAGGCACAATAGTGTTTTTAGCACAGAATTCACATGCCGCGAAGTCTTGTTCTTTGAAGGGCAGTAGCCCGATGGACTGTGGGAACCATGAGTTAAAATGTGGCCCTGCATTGTTATCCCTGTAGCCTGAAGGGTGTGGGACTCGCTTCTGTGGGAAGATGCGATGATTGCCTTGCCTCTACCACTTTCAATTTGAGAACTAATGACTGTGCAAGGGAGAAAATGGAGTGCTGTCACAGAATGATGGTCTCACACCATTCGATTATTCCAAATAATCTGCAGCGCAAAGCCCGCATCTGTTATAAATTAACTGTAAAACATTAGTCATCATGTCCCATTTACCGAGGCTGTGGTAATCAAGAAAATTCCCCAAACTTAAGCTGCTCTGACACAGCCCTGTTGTGGCTTTCCAGTCTATGCTGGGCTGTGTAGTGCCCGGCTCGGGTCGTGGCAGGATGCTTTCCAAACAAAGGGCAAAACGTTTGAGTAAGGAAAATGGGGAGAGAGAGAAACGTTGCATTCAGGGAGTGTGGCGAGATTTAATGCTGCCTGAGCAGCCTTCACTTTTTGGGCTTCCTGACTGCTTAGTCGTGCAGTCTCTTAATGTACCATTAATATTACATGGATTTTTGCATTTAATTTCCTCGGCTCTTTCTTTAAGGACAAGGGGTGGAGTGGAAATAAAAAAAAAAAAACACCTCACCCTGGAGATAATTGTCTTGCCGGGACTTGTAAATCCTTTCAGTTAACAAGTGCTTTGGGGTTGATTGAGAGCCCAGTGAAGCCATTGGAGTACTCCCCTGCTCCCCACTTCTCCCTTCAGGTCTCGCATTAGCCCCGTGCACAACATATCCAACGCATCTGTTCAACCTTGCACCTGTGTCTGTGCCTGGAGATGACTGAACTCTAATTAATGCTTCAACTTCAGTATTTTTCAGTGCATGTGTGTGTATGCTTTCTTTCTGCTCACACTCTGTCTAGGTAGACGACCTGAACGTTCCTAGTGCTCTTTGGAGGAGAGAAAATTTGGGAGCCGCAGTGGTGGAATCAGATGCAAGAAGCAGTGGGGGCCCAGTTTGCAGTTCACATCCCAGGTGGACTTTCCACCAGGGGCAGTAACAACCCCCTGAACTGAATTTGGAGGTGAGGATGCTCCACAAGCTAAATCTGGACCTGCAGTCTTGTTGTAAGAGTGATCTTTCCCCTTTTTTGGGCTCTTTATCTCTACTCTCTACATGGGAGATGCTTGTTCAGCATTAGTTTTCCATTGTCAGGATGCGTTACACCAAATGGTTAAAATGAAAAAAATAATAGCGGACAGTATATGGGTGCGTTACCCACCCTCTGCTTGACAAACTGTGTCCTGGTTGATTTACATCAGACTCATTTTGGTGTTTTGGTGTTTTGGAGATCTGCTTATTCATGAGACCACAAGATGGTGCAAATTGTGGCTTTATGAATGCGCTACTTTTAGATAATCTTTATTATTTTTTAACACAAGTTTTGGGGTGAGATCTGCCTGATGCAGGGAGTAGTAGCAGGAGTGTCGTCACTGTGCGCCGGGCCAAAGATTGAGGTCCGCAGTGCAGAAAAACGGACTCTCTAGTCTTATTTTGTGCGAGTTCTGCCAGCTCTTTGGTGGCTGAGATCGATGGCAGTGGACAGTGCTCAGCTCCTGGCAGCATTAGGCCTTTGGGAGCGCTGTCCCTTAATGAAAGGAGGCCAGAGCCAGCCAAGTGGTTGGAGTTGTGAACCTTTTCTAACCCCTGTAAAATCAATGCGGTTGCTTTCCCTGGTCACGCCAGCGCTTGTGCTTTCGTGTAAGGCTGCTCTGCCAACGGCTGTCCGTTCCACTCAGGAATTCCTTGCGATTGGGCTGTCTCATCTTTCCAGGGCTCCTTCTCTATTAATACACAGAATTATCACTTAAAATGAACCTTTCCTTTTCTGCGGGAGCAGCAGCAGCTGCATGCACATAAGGCGGGCTTCTCCACGGATCTGTCAGCAGCCCCGCTCGACAGACCCACGTCTTGGGTGGGTGTGGACACCTGCGTGCAAAGCAGCATTATAAATCACAGGTCGTGCAAGAAAGCAAGACCAGTCTGCCTTATTTATTTATTTATTTATTTAATCGGCAAAGGCTCACGTGACACCTCCCCCCTCTCTGCCCGGCAGAGGGCAGTCTTGCCCCTCATATTCTCCCCCGTCCACCTTTTTCTGGTAATTGATTGCCTAATTTCCTCTTTATGTGAAAGAAAGCAGATATCAAGTAATTTGCAGCAATAACCTGCTAATGCTGGGCCAGTATCAAAACTCCCATGTTCATTTCAAGTGGCAGATAAAACACTAATATATAATTATCCTTGCAAATTGGATTGTTTTAAATAACCAAAAGGCTATGGCCAGGAGAAAACTATCCCATTTCCCTTGAGTTACTATTGCAGCATAATTGCTGCGTTCAATCAATTTCCTTGGCATTAGAAATTCCATCACAATCAACATTAAGCTTTATTCATTGTGATGGCTAAGAGCCGGGCCATTTCTCCTCTTTTCCTTAACTGGCAAAATTAATCAGGGAAAAGATTTTAAACATTTACCCGTGCGAAAGAGGTCAGCTCTGCCACTATATTGCTCAGCAGATAAGGGGGCTAATAAAAAGAAAATTGAATTACTAATGATCGCCAGGAACAGAGTATATAAAACCTGGCAATCGCCCGGTTCAGGAAAAAGGAGAATCAATTTTCTTCGGACAAGGTGCGCTCATTTTTTATTTTGGCGCATATTATCAGCAATTTAATTTGAAAGTGCATAAACAGGAGGAAACGGTTAGAAAATAATGAGCCTGAAGGTGTAAAATGCCGCAGGATATATGCTGTACACAATTTATTTGGCACAACAGATAATCACTTTAATTGAATTCAAAACTGCATTGTTCAGCAGCAGTGCGGGCTGCCCGTCTTGCCTGTGGGGGATTGCAGAATATTACAGAGATTCCAGGGAGAGGCTCTTCTGCGCCTTCTCCCCCTTGTAATGTCCCCTCCGAGGCACAGCTGCTCGGATCCGCGCCCGGGTTTCTTCATGCATGGCTGTCGCTGGTTGAAGGTGTAATATTTAAAAAGCAAGAGATGCGTCTCTCTGGGGACTCCCGCTTAGGTTGCATTTGTGCGTGCCTGTTTAAATAATAATGCGTCTGGCTTTTGCCATGATTGATAACTTCATGCAAAATCAGCATATAACACACAGCCCGCAGCTTCAGTGCTCCCGCACCTCTCCTTTTAGCATGTTGTGCGACAAGGAGAGGCAGCTGAGTGAAGGCGGTGGCTGCATCGGGGCAGGATGTATATGAAGCGTCCACCTTTACCTTCCTGCTGCACCTTAAGGAAAGCATGTGCCCCTTGTCTCGTAATGGCTCAGCTCTTCCCTTCCCTGAGTACCCCCAGGTTATTATCCCAAAGATGCAATTAAGTCTTGGAAAATAAATTTTTCGAGGCAAAATGTAGGCGCTTTGTGCCGGAGAGAAACCTCCTTGAGGGGGCTAAGTGAAGACAATCAAACCTGTTTCACTGGGGACCTAACTAGTCCCCAGTTGAAATGCTAGTGTATCACCTCTGCCTCTGGTAAGCAGCAGTCCAGCCTCCGCATTAAACCTGTTCTTTTTTAGTGGCTAATGGATAAAGCATGGGAAAGTGCAGCGAAGGTGGGTGTCTGTAGCAGGAGTTGGTTTTTTCAGGGAAGCAGGGCCTTGCGACTGCCACACGCAAACCTGTACTGCGAATGGTGTCTTTTCAGCTGTGTCTGGGATTGTCCTTTAATCCATTGCCTTCTGGTTTGGATGGAGGCGTGGAATTGGGCTGGGATGTACGTGGCTAATACTGTTACTCAGCACTTTGTGCATTCAGAGCACTCTACAGACATTAACTAATGAATCCTTACCACACTCCCGGGAGACGGGTGCAGCAGGGGAAACAGTACCGTTCCTGTTTCACAGATGCTTTGTAATGGAAGTCTTGGGGATGACTAAAATGGACGGGGGACTGACCTGGCAGCTTCTCCAGGGCTGTACATGTTGGGGTTAGAGTGCCAGCAAAAACTCTGCGTTCAGCCCAGTAGCTGTGCTGCCTTGCTGAGACCCCAGGGTTTTGGGCTGAAAATGCACTGGCTCCCGTTTGCACCTCTCTCACCTTTCCAAACTCCAGAATGAGATGGGCTCCTTCATTGAACTGCCAGGAGTCCTTGTTATCAGCTCAGGCTCAGTACTCTTGGCGGATTCATACATTAAAACTGAGTTCCTAAGAGCAAAGTTAACACATACGATTCTCTTTTTTTGTAAAGAAACACTGTCAATTTTTGTAAAATCTTTTATTTATTAATTTATTTTTTATTTTTATTTTTTGACCTAACGTCTTTAAAAACAATTCTAGGTCTATTTAATTTTATTTGGAGTAGCGCGCATCTTAGATGCCTTAAGAAACTAAGCTCTTTTTCATTGTTTAAGAGCCCAAACAATGCTGCAGTGAGCTAGTGCATTAGATTAAGGCACTGAGATTTGCACTTTTGTTGACAGTTTTTAGCCAGTTTATGTTACTCGAGACCAGCCAAGAGTAAAGGAGGCATAAATAGCGATGAGTAAGTTGGAGTCTCCGTTACTATTAATTTTGTTGTGAATTGGGCATTCATATCCCTCTGGCTGCCTTGAAAACATCAGCCTAGACTTCAGATCTTTTCCGTTTCATAATATAATGTGGAATTAATTAAAGCCGGTATCTCTAACCGGGGAGTTCTTAAAGCTCTGCCTTTAATAATTGATTTTTTCCCCTATTTTTTTTTCTTTGCTTTAATTTTTCCCCTCCATCAATCTGTTGCATTGGTTGTGTCAGATGACATCTCTGCTCACATTGCACCAGAGCAGTGTGATGTCTTAGTAAAATGCTATTAGATGAAGCCTGGGGTGATGACCTTTGGCCTCACAGGAGGCCCCGGGTATCCTGCTGAGTTCCTGATGTCTTTATTTGGGATTCCATCATTAGCCTCCTCTCTGCAAGGGGATCCTTCCTCGCTGCAGGAGGTCGTTTGAAGAGTTCATGGGTTGGCTGCTTTAAGCTGGCGGGGTTAACAACATTACCGTCCATTCTGTCAGATACTATGTAGATTGACCGCGCTCATAAATCATTATGTTCTCAGATCTCTCCTCTCACTTTCAGCGGCTCGTCCTTGAGGCCTGGGGTGGAGTAAGCTGGCAAAGTGGCTGCTCAGTGCCTCGCAGTAATTGGTAAAAGTTCACATACTTGGCTGCGGCCCCAGTGACGTCAGCAGTCGCATGCAGTGGTTTTGGGTTTCCCTGGTGCTCGCTGGCATTTACAGGTGACTCTTCTGCACCTAGCAGCTGCCAGCCATGGGGATTCAGTTTTCTAAGAGCTCCCTCGAAAATAACAGCCCATCTGTTGGGGGGCAGTCAGTGCCCATGGAGGAGCAGGTGCTCTCGGCTGTGCAGCGCTTGGGTCTCAAGGAGCAGGTTCTTGGGTAACCTCCTTGTTGCAGCAGGGAAAATAAAAATCAAGGGGCTCAAAAACAATGGAAGATCATTAGGCTGAGATTTTTTCAAAGAAACCCAAGAGAGTTGAGTGCCTAAGTACGATTGAAGTCCAGTGGGAGTCAGGCATCTAACGCCTGAACTGCTCCCTGGGGAATAGCACAGCAGAGGTCAGAGTGAGCAAGTGGGGCCAGATTTCATCTGAGGGGTGGGTGGGCGAAAAGGGGTTATTTTAGTTTATCCTTCATCCCTGGGCATAGTCGTTCTCCTCTCTGCTGTCTGTAACTCAGCAGCTCTTTCCTGAATGTTGAAAAATGCTTCTCAAACCTTCCTTTTCATCGTTATGGAGCAGCTTCTGCCACCCTGCAGACTCCACTGTTTGATTGTTAATCTATTCATAACAAGCAGGTCTTTGGGAAATAGTTATTCATAAGTTAAGGGGAAAAACATTTGGCTTTGGAGATGTATGACATCCTTTCATTGGCTGTGTGTGACCTTTGATATTTTGTAGGCCATCAGGGGGACTTTGTTAAGATCTCGAAACTTGCAGGGACTGCCCAGGCTGCAACCAGAATAAAACTCTCCCCTTCCCAGAACAAAAAAAGGCCCAAAACAGAACACACGCCCTTATCTCACCAGCATGTGCTTTTCATTTGTGCCACAGCCCTCCTTGGCTCATGCCTGTAACTTGTTTCCTCAAACACCATAACCTCCCACTGGAATTGCAGAGGGTTGTTTTGGTCATTCGTGCCAGCTGGTCAGACACAGGATGTCATCTCGCTGTTTGCAAATTGTGCTGGAACGTCAAAGGGCGAAGCCTGGTAAAATCTGTAGCCATGAGCAAAGATTGCTGGTGCATCTATGGCTTTGAGAGCTTTTCAAAGCACCTGGAAAATATTTATGTTCCATTTGCAGCGTTGGTCAAGTGCAGCCAACGCTCGTTTTAACTCCAAGCTGTCGCTTGCCCGCCTCTCAGCTCCTCATCCCTTTCTGATGGCAAATGTTCATATGATTTCTGTTTGCACAGTTGACCGTTGTTTTTACCCCTTAACACGTTTGTTTGCAAATAGGGATGTTTGCATGAATGAGGGCATTCACGATGAGCGAGTCTCTGACCTTCAGAAACGTGCCACCCAGTAAGTGAGCAAAAACAATTCCCCGTGACTTCCAGGAAGAGACATATATCAAGAATAATGAATGGAAGAGTTCCTAAGTAAGCTATAGGGTGAAATTGCTTATCCATGCTATCCCATAAATAGCTGTGCTCAACGAATGCATTCGTAGAAATCGGGAGCTGTTTGTGAACGTGGATGATGGCCGAACCTGCAGCAGACTTTCTTCATGCTGTTTACATGCCTCCCGGCCTACTCGCAGCGTGTTTGCCTCTGGGAGCTTCTTCGGTTTGTGCACTTGGTTTTAAAGGAATGCTATATAAGCAGCTTTCTAGCAAGTCCTGAGAACTGCTTGTGCTCAACAAGACAAAACCTCCCTTGAAGTTTCAAAAGTCTTCCCCTTTGGTCACCTCCTCTACTGTTTTCTTCCCCCCATCTCCTCCTTTCACTTGCTTGTTTCCTATAAACTGGGCGCATCTACACGTGCATTTGATCCGGCCTAAGATTACTCTGGTGTGAGTTACTTTAGAATAAATGCTTTTGGGCAGGTGTCTACACATGGGGAGGTAAGGGAGCAGATTTGCTGCTCTTTGCATCAAGTTTCCAATTGGAGCAGGGGGCTGGGACCTACCTCACCCCTGCAGCTTTTTCCAAGCCCTATGCCTTGATCACCTGATTGGAGCACAGGGCTGGGACCTGTGCCTGACCAAGACAGTTCCCAGCCACTGCCCTGCACGCTGGGTGAAAGCTGGGTAGCTTGTTCCCCCGTCAGGTCCGCCAGCTTAGAGCCTGTTTCCCCTCCCACCCTCCAGCTCTGCGCTCATGGAGCTGGGTGAGGAACCGGTTCCCGTGCCCCTGCCAGCAGGGAGCTTCCAGTGCCAGCTCTGTGACTGTGGGGCCAGCACTGGGAGACCCTTACCTCCCAGTGCCAGCTCTGCGACTGTGGGGCCAGTGCTGGGAGATGAGGATCTCCCAGGCACCTCCCCCAAATCATCAATGATTTGGGAGCAGTAGACTTGGAGCTCCCTGCTGCTGGGACAGGGGGACATAGTCCCCCAGGAGCTGCCTGGTGCCGGGGCGGGCTCTGCCACAGGAGACCAGGCAGGGACTATCTCCCATCCTGTGGTGGATGGCTGACCAGGAGTAGATTTTGCTCCTGGTCAGATGTCTACTCAGGTCCTACGGCGCCGTTACTAATCTTGAGTAAATTTGCCACTTACGTTTTCAGGTAGCAGGTTTACTTGGCATTAGGGAGGTTTACTGCATAGTAAGCATGTGCACTTGTAGGCGTACATGCTTACTTTACAGTAAGCTATGCTAATGCACAGCTAAGCGTCTTGTGTAGATGCGCCCACTGAAAGCCAGTACTTATGTCAGTGTAATGGGCAAGGTTCTTAAGGAAGTTACTGTTGTTTTCCGGGTTACCAGGAGCTTCCACCAGGAGGTACATGGCTGAGCAGTGATGATCTGTGCATTGCTGGCAAAGGGTCTGACAGCCTGTGCCCACGTATCCCGGACTTGCTGTAAAGCCTGGGAAGTTTTCCATGAGGGCAGCTGCTTTGTGCCCTCTTCCTGCTTTCCTGCCCATCTCCCCACTCCTCCTTCCTGTCTTCCTGTTTCTGTTTTACAGCTCCCTGAGTTGATTTCCTTGCATGTGAATCATTGTCTAGTGTATCCTAATAGAGCTGAATTACCACTTCTCCAGGCCAGGATATTCCTTTTTACTTGTATAGGGCTGTGTGCATATTATAGTGCATATAGAAGGAGGAGTAAAACTCCGGAAAGGTGCGACAGGTGCATGAGTGAGTACCTGAGTGTGTGCTTCATGGATGTGATGGTTATGAAACGCACCCTTATAAACCAGGTTGTCACAGCTATTTCGTGAATTCAAGGCTTTCTTCTGGGTGATCGTGTTTACATCAGATGATGTGTGCATTTTTGCTGTGGCTCGTGAGAAATCTGGTTTTACAGAACTTTTGAGCTCCCCTTCAGGTGTTATACAACCCCCGTCCCCGAGAGCAGTTTATGGGTGACTCTCTTGTTGCCTGTTGTGCATTCAGTAGATCAGTACCACCGTACACTGATGCAACACTGTAGGACCACGGTTCTCCTCGGACTCTCCTGAAATTGTCTCACGAGGCTTCCCAAATCCACGATTAATTTACCGCCTGTGTGCGAGCTGGTGCAGGAGGTGAGAAGCATTAAGATAGCCATGGCAAGGCTCAGAAGGGTCAAGAGGATATGCAGGGTGAAGTGCTGTTCTCTGACTTGCATCCCGCTTACCACCAGACAACTTTGAGCTCAAATGACTCTTTCAACTTTTCTCTGAGCCTAATCTGGACAAAATGAACAGTTTCAAACAGGAGACTTTTACCACACCTGCAGCTCTCCTGTGAAATATGAATTTTCATTTCTACCTAGGAGAACTTTTACAATCTTTGCAATCTCCTATGCCTGATGAAGGGTGCCTGTGCCCAAAAGCATGCAAATAAAGACATTTTTTTTGCAAATTGGTCTAATAAAAGATATTACCTCTGCCAAGAGTTCTCTGACCTAGGCATTGCTACTCCCTGTAGGGGAATGGGACCCAGGCTTTATGGTGATGCAGGGAAGGACTGGCCTTGCCTAGCAGAGCCCTGCCAGGGAAATGTTCGGAGCCCATGTCCTTCAGGGGAGCTGGTGTAACTGCCTGCGGGGAAGCCCCGTCCACGCTGAGAGGCTCTACTCTACTGCCATGGTGCAGCTTAAAGCTGTAGCAGTCTCTGTAGCGTAGACTTAAGCTTCAGGGACCAGACTGAAAACATGCAACTAATAGCTGGCAAAGACTGTGAAAACAGCCCTATCAGCAGTTGGGCTGCTATTTGCCGGTGTTTACCCCACCTGAGTTTGCTGGATGTAATGTGCAGCTTGATGTATTGCAAAAAAAATATCAGGCAGTCACTCCCCTGCGAGACTTCCATGTGGTTTTGTAGGTAGGAGCAAAAACCCTTGGATCCAAGGACTTATGGCTGCCAGGGGATGATTTTTAAGTATTGTTTTTGCAAATAACAGAGCAGCTCCAAGAGCCAAACTCTCCTCAAATGATATTTCTCTTGGCTAGGACTCACCATTGATCGATGAGCTTAATCTAGTGACAGTGGCCGGGAAATGGTTTCTTTGCAATGCAGCTGTTTGTGAAGTTATTAGTGAAGAACTTTGCTTTTGTTCCAAAGAACAGGGGTGCCACTGAGGAAGATCAAAAGGGGAATTGATGTGAAGGGGAGAGTTCATTGGGGGTGTTGCTGAATGGGAGTGCATGTGTTAGAAATGTGATTGACATCACCATCTAAACGTTAACTGGGTCATTTTACCATGTTCCCTCCTTCGGGCTTCCGCGATCCATCATTTCCTCGCTGCTGTGCTGTAGTGGCTGTTAGATTTTACTACACCAAACACTGTAAAAGGGCATTAGAGCAGTTAAATCTAGAGTCTTGCTTTCATAAGGAAAAAGAAAATGCTGAATTAGGCAATGGAAAAGGCAACCACAGCGATACTTTAATCTTGCATAAATTATCAGAGGAGTCAGAGGCTAGCAATTTTATGTATTGTTATAGCCGCGCTAATTAATTATTCCAGAATAATCGATGTAAAAAAGAAGTTTGGATCTTTTTTGTGGTAATGGACTCTAGTATTTACTTTCAATATGGCAGATTTTATTTACACATAGAGATAAATGTATATCTATCTATTTATCTGTCTGTCTAGACACACACATGCATATCTATCTATGTGTTTGTGTGTGTATGTGTGTAGATATATATATAGATAAATGTGTATGTGTGTGTGTGTATGTGTGTGTATATATATATATGTGTATATATATATGTATATATATATATGTATATGTGTGTATATATAT